>NC_067472.1:101963157-102303157 GCF_947179515.1 Apodemus sylvaticus
TTCTGACATTGTTGGGATGGGGAATGTGAAAGAACCCAGTTTTCTTTAAGAGGCTGGCCACTAGGAGTTTGACCATGCTGCAGTAAGTATGTAGGCAACACAAATTGGACTTGATTTTTTTTTCTGAGGGTAGGGTGTGAATCAAAAGAGGTGAGGGGATTGACCTGGGAAGATTGGAGAAGTGGTCATCGGGATACACTATGCGAAATTACCACATAATTATTAAAAAATTACACATACACTCATCCACCTGAACAGTAACTATGCATATAAATATTTATTTTATACAGCATGTAGTGCCCATTTGGCCTGTGAAATGAGATAAATGAACTTGTGTATACATTTTATTATGAGATATTTTAGTAATCTTGAAATTCATTTAATTTTGATGTTATAATTTAAGTTGTAAATAAATATATAAAGAAAACAATAATAATATATATCAAAACACATAGAATATGTAAAATCATTTTCTGTATCTATATTCATGTGACTAAATGACTTTGGGGGTAAGTTTTATTACAGAAAAGGAGAAAGTCCTGAATTTAAGGATTAAACTTAAGAACTTATGAAGGAATAAAGTTTTTTATAAATTTGTTGAAATAACTAAAAGAATTACAGTGTATGGAAAAGATGTCAAGTAATGTAACATTGCCTCTCTGATAAACTTGTAGATTAGGCCATCTTCTAGAAAATCTAATTAGATGGTAAAAAAAACCTTGGATTTTCTATACATTTCCATGGTGGAGATGATTCTTTTTAAAGATTTATTTATTTATTTATTTATTTATTTATTTATTTATTTATTTATTTATTTATTATATGTAATACACTGTGGCTGTCTTCACCACTCCAGAAGAGGGCATCAGAGCCACCATGTGGTTGCTGGGACTTGAACTCAGGACCTTCAGAAGAGCAGTCAGTGCTCTTTGACTGTATCTGGAGGTAGGCTGGTAACCAGAACACCCCTGAAATTCTCTTGTTCCTACAAGTTTCCCACTGAATTGCTAGGGTTACAGGTGTTCATAAAGCTGTGCTTGTGTTTTTAGAAATTAAAGTGATATAATCATTCATTCAACATTAATTTGGAAATTTGTCTGTCTTACTTTTAAAGTTTAAGATATTATATATGTGTACTCAATTTATATCATGTCATCCTCCCTATACTTCCGTTCATGTCTTTCCACTCTGCATATTCATGGTTTTCTAAAAATATTATTTTATATGCACTAATAAATATATACATACAACCTGTTGAATATGTAAGTGCTGCTCATGTGTCCCTCTGTATAGAACTGACCACTTGGTACTGAATGACAAATTGGGGGTTCATCTATGGAGAAGACAGATTCTTTCTCTCTCATAAGTCATTATATTTTTAACAGGTCTTCATGTAGTGTTGAGGCCCTGTGAGATTTTCGTCACCCACATTGGTTTTGTTTAGGTAGCCATATTGTTGGTGTTTACAGAAGACACAGTCTTGCAGTGGACATCTGATCTGATTTTTACAGTGCTTCCACCCTATCTTCTGCTCTATTCCGGATCCCTAGGTGTGAGAAATATGTGTAGCTGCCTGTGGCTACATTTGAACAGTTTACCGAGTCACCTGGAAGGAAAGCTGGGACTAGGAACAGAGTGGCAAGAGAAACATGGAGCCAAGATGAATTTCCTGTTCAAGGCTCAAAGTTTAATGAAGGTCTCCAAATATATATATATATGTGGGCAAAACTGCTCCCCCAAAAGCTGGAAACAGAGACTGGAAACAGGTCTGCAGAATTGGTTCTGCTTGCTCCTTAGGAGGATGGCAGTGGGTAGTGTCTCTTAGGAGGTGGTTATCCTTGGGGAACAATAGGCTTCACCTTGGTCTGAGCGCTCCACCCTAGATGAAGGGGATTATGGCTAGCACAGGAATTCCTGCTTGAAGGCTGGGACAGGAACTTTACCTTGATCAATGTCAAGTTGTGCCAGGTGGCATAGCACCCCAATATGGCTCTCTACAGTTATGTTGGATCAAATGGGTCTAGACATCCCATAGTCAATTTTGTTCTCTGCATTTCAACAAATTGTGGCTTTCTGTAGTGTCTCCATCTGTGGTGAAAAGGAGGTTCCTTAAGAAGGCATAAGTGTACCTATCTTTTCCATTGATGTTGCCAGTGACACTCAAGTCTTTATGCTTGAGCAGCAAGTGATTCTAACACACAGCTATCTATCCAGCTCCCGTTTTTTACATTATATTTTTGTCTTTATTTTTTTGGGTATTTCATGCATGTGTACAATATGATCATAAGAACCCTCCATTTCCCTCCTTTACCTCTGCCTGAGTCCCTCTCAACATATTCCTTTTCCAATTTTGTGTTTCTTTTTTCCTTTTGGATACTCCAGTAAATCCAATCAGTGCTGCTCATATGTGCATGGGTTTGGGCCATCCACTGGAGCATGGAAATCTTATCAGTGGCTATTCAAAAAGAATGATTTGCCCAGCCCCAACAGCTATCACAATGCCAGTAGCTTCCCTAGTGGTTGTGGGCACAGAAGATAACTTTCCCCTTCGGTGCAGGAATTTTGGCTGGCTTGATCTTTCATCCTTTTGCACATAACAAATATTAATAAAAATGTTCCTTTTAGGGCTGAGTACTTGGTCTTTTCTTTGTAGCACTTTGACCTCCTATGCATCTCTCTCTGTTGAATGCTAATTAATGTAAATAGGTTTTCTGACTAATTTGAGAGCAGCCTAAGTCTTAGTACATAGACACAAAATTTAGAAGACAATTCAACTCAATAAGAATAGAGCAAAATAACAAGAGGTTTTATTTTAGGGACTGTTTCCTCCTTACTGTGATCAGGACTATAGTATCAATCACGGAATCCCCTCTTTTGGAGCTGGTCTCAGCACTTAGTTACTTCATAACCATTGTTACCATAACCATACAGTCATTTGCATCATTGGGCATACATCCCTTTTTGCAGGCCAATATTATAGCATGGTGCTCTATGAATTCTTATGAATTGATATAACTCCTGGTTAAATTTATAGTGGTGGGAAAATAATAAAATGTAGACTTACTAAGAGTTAATTGGAAATTGAGGAAGAAGTCAAAAGTTATCAATTACAACACAGCTTACATCTAACATACTTTATTACAGATTAGTTTTAATTACTTTTCTACAAATATTGAGAAACTTATCGTTCTTGTCAGGGTACATATTTCTTAAAGTGTCATAGAAGGTAAAAAAGCTATGCAAAGTATAATCTTATTGAACTATACATAAATCACTCTATCAGCAAAACTTCTTGTGAAAATACCATGAATAAAATTAAAAATATAAAATATTGTATTTACCATGTGTATCTGTACATATACACATCTACACACACACACACACTCATCAAATGAGAGAAGATAGTAGGAAAAAGAGAGTGAGAGACAGGGAGACAAAGAGACAGACAGACACACACACAGAAACAGGACAGAGAGCCCTTCTTTATCTCCATAAGTGTTGGGTTTAAGAAATCTCTCTTTCTTTCTTTGGTCTTGGTGTCATTTTAGTATCAGCATGACTGTGACTTCCTAGAATAAATTGGGCAGTCTTCCATGTGTTTCTATTTTGTGAAATAGTTTAAAGAGTATTGGTATTAAGTCTTCTTTGAAGGGCTGATAGAATTGTGCACTAAACCCATATGGTTCTGGGCTTTTTTTTTTTGGTTGGGAGACTTTTAATGGATGCTTCTATTACTTTAGGGGTTATGGGACTGTTTAGATAATTTATCTAATCTTGATTTAAATTTGGTATTTGGTATCTGTCTAGAAAATTGTTCATTTCATCCAGATTTCCAGTTTTGTTGAGTGTAGGCTTTTGTAATAGGATCTGATGATTTTTTGAATTTCCTCAGTTTCTGTTCTTATATCTCCCTTTTCATTTCTGATTTTGTTAATTTGAATACTCTTTCTGTGACCTCTGTTTAGTTTGGCTAAGAGTCTATCTATCTTGTTGATTTTCTCAAAGAACCAGCTCCCAGTTTTGTTGATTCTTTGTATATTTCTCTTTGTTTCTACTTGGTTGATTTCAGCCCCGAGTTTGATAATTTCCTGTAGTCTACTCCTCCTTGGTGTATTTGTTTCTTTCTGTTCTAGAGCTTTCAGGTGTGCTCCTAAGCTGATAGTGTATGCTCTCTCCAGTTTCTTTTTGGAGGCACTCAGAGTATGAGTTTTCCTCTTAATACTACTTTCATTGTGTCCCATATGTTTGTGTATGTTGTTTTCATTTTCATTTAATTATAATTTTTTTTATTTTCATTAAATTATAAAAAGTCTTTATTTTCTTTCATTTCTTCCCAAGTTATCATTGAGTAGGGTTGTTCAGCTTCCATGTGTATGTGGGATTTCTGTTGTTTTTGCTGCCGTTGAAGACCAGCCTTTGTCAATGGCAATCTGATAGGATGCATGGGATCATTTCAATCTTCTAGTATCTGTTAAGACCTGTTTAGTGACAGATTATATGGTCAGTTTTGGAGAAGGTACCATGAGATACTGAGAAGTAGGCATATTCTTTTGTTTTAGGCTGAAATGTCTTATAGCTATCTGTTAAATCCATTTGGTCCATAATTTATTTGAGTTTCACTGTGTCTCTGTTAGTTTGTGTTTCCAGGATCTGTCCATTGATGAGAGTGGGATGTTGAAATCTCCCACTACTGTGTGAGGTGCAATGTGTCCTTTGAGATTTAGTAAAGTTTCTTTTATGAATGTGGGTGGCCTTGCATTTGGAGCATAGATGTTGAGAATTCAGAATTATTCCTGATAGATTTTTCCTTTGATGAATATGAAGTGTCCTTCTTTATCTTTTTGATAACATTTGACCACACAAAGACCCAACAAAGGAAGAGATCTTAGACCAATTTCCCTTATGAATATCAATGCAAAAATATTCAATAAAATACTCACAAACTGAATCCAAGAACACATTAAAATAATTCATCACGATCAAGTAGGCTTCATCCCAGGGATGAAGGGCTGGTTCAATATACAGAAATCCCTCAATGTAATCCACTACATAACAAACTTAAGGAAAAAACTCATATGATTATTTCATTAGATGCTGAGAAAGCATTTGGCAAAATTCAACATCCCCTCATGTTAAAAGTCTTAGAAAGATCAGGAAATCAAGACCCATACCTAAATATAGTAAAAGCAATATACAGCAAAACAATAGCCAACATCAAGCTAAATGAAGAGAAACTTGAGGCAATTCCTCTAAAATCAGGGAATAGACAAAGCTGCCCACTCCCTATCTATTCAATATAGTACTTGAAACAATTAGACAATAAAAGGAGGTCAAATGGATAGAAATTGGAAAAGAAAAAATAAAAATTTCGCTTGCAGATGATATTATAGTATACTTAAGTGACTCCAAAAATTCTACCAGAGAACTCCTACAGCTGATAAACAACTTCAGCAATGTGGCTGGATATAAAATTAACTCAAACAAAGCAGTAGCTTTCCTATACTAAAAGGATAAAGGGGCTAAAAAAGAAATTAGGGAAATGATTATCTCCATAATAGTCACAAACAATATAAAATATCTTGGTGTGACACTAACCAAACAAGTGAAAGTTCTGAACTTCAGTCAAGTGAAAGTTCATGTCATGAACTTCAAGTCTCTGAAGAAAGAAATTGAAGAAGACCTCAGAAGATGGAAAGATCTCCTATGCTAGTGGATTGGCTAGATTAATATAGTAAAACCCCCCCCCATCTTTCCAAAGAAATCTACAGATTCATTGTAATCTCTATCAAAATTCCAACTCAATTCTTCATACAGTTAGAAAGAGCAATTCTCAAATTCATTTGGAGTAACAAAAAATCCAGAATAATGAAAACTATTCTCCACAATAAAAGAACTTCTGGGGGAATCACCATCTTTGATCTCAAGCTGTACTACAGAGCAATAATGATAAAAACTGGATGGTATTGGTACAGTGACAGACAGGTAGATCAATGGAATACAATTGAACATCCAGAAATGTACCCACACACCTACAGTCACTTGATCTTTGACAAAGGAGCTAAAACCATCCAATAGAAAAAAGACAATATTTTCAATAAATGATGCTGGTTCAACTCAAAGTCAACATGTAGAAGAATGCAAATTGATTCATTCTTATCTCCCTGTACAAAGCTCAAGTTCAAGTGGATCAAGGACCTCTGCCTAAAACCTGATACACTGAATCTAATAGAAGAGAAAATAGGGAAAATCTTCAAACACGTGGGCACGGGCAAAGTTCATGAACAGAACATCAATGGATTTTACTCTAAGATCAAGAATCAACAAATGGAACCTCATACAATTGCAGATCTTCTGTAAGGCAAAGGACACTGCCAATAGGACAAAATGGCAAACAACAGTTTGGGAAAAGATCTTACCAATAGTACATCTGATAGAGAGCTAATATCCAAAATATACAAACAACCCAAGAAGTTAGACTCCAGAGAACCAAATAACCCTACTAAAAATGGGGAACAGAGCTAAACAGAGAATTCTCAACTGAGAAATACCAAATGGCCGAGAAGCATCTAAAGAAATGTTCAACATCCTTAGTCACCAGGGAAATGCCAACCAAAACGACACTGAGATTCCACCTCACACCAGTTAGAATGGCTAAAATCAAGAACTCAGGTGACAGCAGATGCTGGCAAGGATGTGGAGAAAGAAGAGTATTCTTCTATTGCTGGTGGGATTGAACACTGGTACAACTACTCTGGAAATCAGTCAGAGATTCCTCAGAAAACTGAACATAGTACTACTCTGAGGACCCAGCTATACCACTCCTGGGCATATACCCAGATAATACTTCAGCATCTAGCAAGGACACATGCTCCACTATGTTCAGAGCAGCCATATTTATAATAGCCAGTAGCTGCAAGTAATACAAATGTCCCTTAACAGAGGAATAGATACAGAAAATGTAGAACATTTACACAACAGAATACTACTCAACTATTAAAAACAATGACTTCATAAAATTCTTAGGCAAATGGATGGAACTTGAAAATATCCTGAGTGAGCTAACTGTATCACAAAAGGATACACACATTATGTACTCACTGATAAGTGGGTATTAGCCCACAAGTTTGGAATATCCAAGATACAATTCACAGACCATATGAAGCTCTGCAAGAAGAAAGTGTGGAAGTTTTAGTGCTCCTTAGAAAAGGAGGACATACGGAGGCAAAGTGTGGAGCAGAGACTGAAGGAAAGGCCATCTGAAGACTGCCCCACCTGGGGATCCATCCCATATACAGTTGCCAAACCCGGATTCTATTTTGGATGCTGGGATGTGCTTGCTGACAGGAACCTTATATGGCTGCCTCCTAAGAGGCTTTGTCAGAGACTTACAAATACAGAGGGGCATGCTCTCAACCAGCATTTGACTGAGCACCGGATCCCTGAAGGAGAAGTTGGAGAAGGGACTAATGAAGCTGGGGCGGGGGGCGTTTGCAGCCCCATGTGGGGAGCAACAGTGTCAACTAGTCTGATCTCTGGGACTCCAGAGGACAGGACTACCAACCAAAGAGTTCACATGGAGGAACCCATGGCTCAGGCCGCATAAGTGGCAGATTATGACCTTGTTGGACATCATTGGTAGGAGTGGCCCTTGGGGTTGAGGGGTTTTGATGCCCCAGTGTAGGGAAATGAATGCCAGGGTGGCAAAGCACGAATGGGTGGGTGGGTGGGGGAGCACACTCATAGAGGCAGGGGAAGGGGGAATGGGGATACAATTTGAAATGTAAATAAAGAAATTATCCAAAAAAAAAGAAATCTCTCAGTATAGTTTATATTTTGATAAGCAAAACAAAGAAATATATATGTAAACAACAGATCTAAAATACCTATTTCACAACAGACTTCTTTTGGTATACTTCCTAATTTGTTATATACTTTATTTAAAATAAGAAATTTAAAAATATTTAAATGAGCATTTACAAGTTTTTGGTGGTATGTTTGATTTGCATGAAACTTTCGAGCTCAAATACTTTGCATATCTCCATCTCTTTATCTGTAATTAATGATAACTGAAACAGCTTTCATTGAACTTTTATCTTACCTATTCATTACCACTAAAATTAATGTCAGACAGTGTTTATAGATTCTGACTTCTTTGTGACTTACAACTTTAACTATATATGTTATTGTTAAATATGTTTATGTTTTTTAAAAGAAATCTTTAGGATGATTAATAAATATATTATTAATTTAGAAGTAGTGTTTAGAAAGATGTAATTTCTATTCATGCAGAATCTATATTTTTTATTTTTGAAAACTGCATGTATCTCAATGAAATAAAATATGAGCTGAAGAGGAAAGGGAGCTAGATGGAGAAATGCAGGCTACCTAAGTGATGGGGAGGGTCTGGGGGCTCTAAAAAAAGTTCTCTGAGCACTGCTGCCCTGCTGGCTTCCAACTGTCCTGCTCTTCCAAGAACACCTGTCTTCTTTAGAGACAAGGATTTACCTTTCTTAGGAGGGCCATTAACTTCCACATATGTGCACTGCTCTATTGTGCTCTACCCCTACCCAGAGGGTCAAAAGGCCTCCTATTCTGTGTTCAATGAATTCAGGGAATATTGGGAATACTTCATACATTGTATCCTCTTTAAAAATAAATCTCCAAAGGACATTGCTGTTAAAATGTTTTCTCTGTAGCCAAAAAAAAAAAAAAAAAAAAAAAAGAGTAACAGGTAATTGATTTGATATAAAACAATAGAACAATTTCTGTATGACATTAATAAAACAGTGCTGCTAGCCCCATCAAATTTCTTCATGGATGCTCTTTTTGCAAGATCCAAAGTAATACTAACATTTCTTTATATATATATATATATATATATATATATAACCACTTTATTTACTTTATTGAACAGTGTGAAAATCTGTTCCTATTGAATTAGAAGCTAAATATATAATCATGAAAGTATTTTATAACATACACAATAAGAAAGATATCCATCATTTCTAAAAGTTCCCAGATATTCTTTTTATTTTTGCTTTCTTTGATAACACAACATGATATTGAACCTAAGTGTTGTACATAGCATAGTTACCTAACATGGGTTTTGGCTGTGTGTCAGAGTTTCAATGCTCAGGATGTAATAATATGTCCTGTACAAAAAAATCCAAGTCTTCAAATATTAGATAAAATTGGCTTGACGTCATACTGTAGATCTCTAGAATGTATTGTTGATACACAAATAAAATTTTGTGCCCTATGACCCATGTTTCCTGAATTTCTCCAAAACTTTTACTATGTTCCAGTTAAAGTTAAAAATATTTTATTATATAGCTATTATTTAAAATACATATTTTATAAATAAGTCTATGATGTATTTAAAATTATATTATTTTAGTCAAAGGCACTGAGGTGCCAGAATTTTATACCTTGTCCAGGATAATCAGACAGTAATTGGGAAGGCAGAGAAAAACTTACATAGACTGACACTTAAAGTTTCATCTGAGTTGGAGACGCTGCCTTGAAAATGATGAACTCTTGCCCCGTTTTAACAGTGTCTATAATCAAATGTGTCCAACAATTTCAGTTTTAGTTTAGAATAGGGACTTGAAAATCATCACATTACAGGGCAATGGTGGTGCATGCCTTTAAACCCAGCTCTTGGGAGGCAGAGGCAGGTGGATTTCTGAGTTTGAAGCTAGCCTGGTCTACAGAGTGAGTTCCAGGACAGCCAGGGCTATACAGAGAAACCCCATCAAAAAGAAAGGAAGAAAGAAAGAAAGAAAGAAAGAAAGAAAGAAAGAGCGAACAAGAAGAAAGAAAGAAAGAAAGAAAGAAAGAAAGAAAGAAAGAAAGAAAGAAAGAAAGAAAGAAAGAAAGACATCACATCTCACATCATAACCAATTCATTTGTTTTTTCCATGACTGTTTACAGAGCATCTGTGGCACCCTAGATCTCATGCTAGGCAGAATGGAGAAACGCCTGAAGAGAATGATAGACGGAGTATGTCTTTTGCCTTCTGAAGTTGAACTTGTGATAATTTCCAATCATGGTTTGATATCTAGGTTTAAATGCTGCTTCTAACATTTGCCTGTTATATAGAGACTATAGTAAAAATTACTTTAAAGTATTCTATTTTTACTTATGTGCCTGTGCCTGTGCAAGTGTTTGCAGGTGCCTACAGAAGCCAGAAGAGGGCATTTATTCTCCTGGAAATGTTATAAGTGATAGTGAACTGCATTGCATTGGATCTGGGAACCAGACTCTGGTCCTCTGGAGAAACAGTAAGAGAGCCATCATTCCAGCCCCAGTAAAGTTATCTGTCTCATTATACTTTGCTTTTATTAGATGACATATGTAGATAATAGCAGACTGCAAATTGAATCTGCAGTTTATATGGGTTAACACAATAAACTCATAGACACACCTCACAATGGAATTGCACAGTTATTATTACTTTAGGATAGGTGTGAAAAAACCACTGAGACATCTTTGTATCTATTTGTGGTACCACAGAAAAGGCAACACCAAGGTAGATGTCAGAGTTTGAGATCTCACTTGTGTGCACTGTCTTTGATTATATAAAGCAGAAATATGAGTCAATTACCCTAAGGTGCTTCATGTTGGCAATGACAAGAGCATGAACATCAAGTAAGGGCTGTGGATGTTTTCAACAGTAGAGAGGACATGCCTTCCATACATAGACCTTGGGTTCTATCTAATGAACCACACATGTATGTGTATATATGTACATATACATACATATGTACATATATAAACATACATACATACACACATACATACATACAGACACACACAGACATATACTTATATACATACGTGAATACATACAAACATACACACATATATCATACATAGACACACACATGCACATACACACATACACACACACTGTTCTTAATTTGTCTTGAGTGTTACTCTATTAGTCAGCATCGATCCTTTCAGATGTATTTGCCAGATTTATTTCCCTCCAAAGGGAAGCTATTCAGAGCTTGTTGGCTGAACACTTTAGTGACTCCATTCTTTATCATTGTACTATCAGTATTTAACCTTACAAAAGTTAACATAATGGCTAATCCCAGTGAGCATCACATGGCAGTCTATAGGTTGAATGATTCTCATGAACTTCTTTTTCAGTCATTCCTGTCACTTTATGATGCTTGTCATTATATATAGGAGAAAAATGAAGTTTATGGAGGTGCATTTGCTTCTCAATCAGTGAGTAGAGTACATCCAGAAATGGAAGTTCTTGGAATGTTTTCATCTATGGGTCTCTCATATCCTTGCTGTCTCCCTAACAGGAATTCCACAGGCATCTGAGAAGAACACAGGGTAATTTCCTCAGTACTTCCTTGCCAGGGCTGATGATATGATGTGATCTGCATTCACAGTCAGTGTGTGACCAGCATTATGAACTATTTCCTCTTTCCATAGTTCAGGCAGGTTCACTGATGATCAGGTGTGACTTACGTAAGTCATGATCAGATTAATGGTTGAAATTTATATGGGGTTTGCATGTTCTATTATAGAATTCAGTACTTTTGTAGCCATACACAGACACACATGTATACTGGAAAGGCTATCAAATATGTCAAAGAGGTAGGTTTAAACAATCCCTCATTATCAAGCTGTATAATTTGAGGATCATCATTTTCTCTCATCTCTGTGAATTAGGGGTGGGGCAGAATCATTGTACTGGCTGGTTTTGTGTGTCAACTTGACACAGGCTGGAGTTATCACAGAGAAAGGAGTTTCAGTTGGGGAAGTGCCTCCATGAGATCCAACTGTGAGGCATTTTCTCAATTAGTGATCAAGGGGGAGGACCCCTTGTGGGTGGTACCATCCCTGGGCTGGTATTCTTGGGTTCTATAAGACAACAGGCTGAGCAAGCCAGGAGAAGCAAGCCAGTAAGGAACATCCCTCCATCGCCTCTGTATCAACTCCTGCTTCCAACCCTGCTTGAGTTCCAGTCCTGACTTCCTTTTGTGATGAACAGCAATGCAGAAGTGTAATCTCAATAAACCCTTTCCTCCCCAACTTGTTTCTTGGTCATGATGTTTGTGCAGGAATAGAAACCCTGACTAAGACAATCATCTTAATGAGTCTTTTCCAATTCTGATCATTTCCACTCTGCCATAACCCCATGAGAGAGGACATATGAAGTCCAGGAGGTGTGCATGCTGCAGATGCTCTGTATTCCCAGAAGTCCACGAGCACCTGAGCTGGTTATAACCTAAGGGACTTTGCAGATCATATTGTTCGCAGGACAGAGCTGGAAGAAGCAGCAGGAGAATGTGCACAGGGCATGCTCCTGAATGATGCTCTTTCTCTCTTCACTCTGGTCAATCTTGTGAATCTCAGGTAGGTGATCTGAAACAACCAGTGCTCCAAAATCAAGTGCTAAGATTCCACCATTATCTTAGAAACCTAGCAGTACAGCATTTCAATTGGAAGGAGAGCCTCTGCTTCCCTCTCCTCTCCAATCATTTCCCCTTTCCTCTCCTCTCTTCTTTTTATTTTTCCTCTGCTTCTTGCCTTTCCACTTTTCTTTTTCCTTTTTTCATGCTTTCTTCATCATCTTTGCTCTCTGTTTTATCTCTGTTGTTCTTGGTCCAAGAAACATTGTCTGCTTTCTGCATCAGACATTACTTTCTCAGAAAGGATACACCATGACACTGCATTATGAATATAGATTTTCTGACTACAATATCCACCCTCCCATATTTTTCTAAGAAAAATCTAGAGTTTAGCAAAAAAAGGGAGAGGCATTAGCAGAGATGTATTCATAAAGGAGGGTCTGAGGGAGGGGAGATAGCACTACTTAAAATAATCTGCCATGTTTCACAGAAGATGGAATCTTCTTTTTTTTTTTTTTTGCCTTTCTGGTCCCCAAACTCTTTTTTTAAAAATATTTTTTAATTGATATATTTATTTACATTTCAAATGATTTCCCCTTTTCTGGACCCCCACTCCCCGAAAGTCCCATCAGTCCCCTTCCCTCCCCCTGTTTTCCCACCCAACCCTTCCCACTTCCCTGTTCTGATTTTGCTCTATACTGCTTCACTGAGTCTTTTCAGAACAAGGGGCCACTCCTCTGTTCTTCTTGTACCTCATTTGATGTGTGGATTATGTTTTGGGTATTCCAGTTTTCTAGGTTAATATCCACTTATTAGTGAGTGCATACCATGATTCATCTTTTGAGTCTGGGTTACCTCACTTAGTATGATATTCTCCTCTGATCAGAAAAAACATATACAATGAGTTTTTTCTTCAATGAGAATTGAAGAGGTAGTCATCATGGATGAATAATATGGTATCTTGGTTCTGAGGCATGGGCTGCAGTTGGAACAATATAAAAGAAGTGCTGAAAGGAGCAGTTTGGGCCAGCCATTTTATCTATTGTTACCTGGTAATGTAGTAAACAATGAAAAAGGTGTTGTGCAGACATTGTGAATGAGTCTTAACCTTTAGTGTAATGGTGAGGTCATTAAAAAAAGATAACTTTATATATGAAAAAAATGTTGTTGCTTAGAGAAGTGACTATTGATTTTATAACTTTCAGGAGCTAATTAAAAATTGATTTTGAACAAAATGTTTATGAATTTACATTCATTAAATCCTAATGTTCAGGGAGAAGAGTAGTCATTAGCTGAATGGATAGAATGATAAAGAGGTAGCAAGGGATCAAGAAAGTGCAAGTGTAATCAATGACTGCCTAAGTGGTTATCACTATGGATGGATGTTTTTAAAGATAGGGTCTTGCAGAAGGATTAATAATTCCCAGTACTTTCAGTCTCCCAGTCTCAGGAGATGGGATATCTATCCTTCTGGCCATTTATCTCCCATCTGGATGAATGGATGGAAGCCATGGGCACTGGTCTATAGGTCTTGGGAGCCTAGAGTGTAAAGTCTCAGTTCCATCTCACTGTAGATAGAATAAAAGATTGTGGTCTGATGAGTAAGTAATTTGCATCAAAAGAGGCTGTAATAATTGAAGATCTTTGGACTAATAGGTGTTATGTTAGTACTAGAAAAGACTAGTTCCAATATATTGACAAGCTGAGTTCACAGTCTTAAAGGTTAAAAAAAGCAATAGACACAGGTGAGAAGGGGGAAAATGTTTATTTCCAGGTAGGTTCAGTATCACAGCTCAGAGTTTTCAGAAATCTTTGGACAATGAGAGGCAATGTTGAGTACTATTGGAATCAATGCTTCTCTAAAACAAAAGGCTATATAGATATAAGAAAGAAAATAATATTGGACTCAGGCCATGCACAAAAATGTGAATTTGTTATCTTTATAGGACCAAGCATCTAAGAAGGAATTCCAGAATGGGAGGTGAAGCCCACAACAGCTCTGGGTTGCCTCCCTTCATCTTGACAGGGCTGCCAGGGATGGAGACCTCCCAGCACTGGCTGTTCCTGCTCCTTGGTGTCCTCTACACTGTCTCCATAGTGGGCAATGCCCTGATCCTGTTCATCATCAAGGAGGAAGAGAGCCTACACCAACCCATGTACTACTTCTTATCTCTGCTGTCACTCAATGACCTGGGTGTGTCTTTCTCCACACTGCCCACAGTCCTGGGTGTGTTTTGCTTCCACTTAAGAGTGATCAGTTTTAACTCTTGCATGTCCCAAATGTTCGTTATCCATCTTTTCTCTTTCATGGAGTCTGGGATTCTGCTGGCCATGAGCTTTGATCGCTATGTAGCCATCTGTAACCCACTGCGCTATTCCACAGTGCTCACTGATGCCCGGGTGGTGTGGATGGGCACATGTGTTTTCCTTCGAAGTTTCTGCATGATTTTTCCATTACCTTTCCTTCTAAAGAGGTTGCCTTTCTGCAAGGCTAATGTGCTCTCCCATGCCTACTGTCTGCATCCAGACATGATTCGCCTGCCCTGTGGTGATATTACCATCAATAACATATTTGGCTTGTTCATAGTCATCTCTACCTTTGGACTGGATTCTGCACTCATTCTCCTCTCTTACATTCTCATACTTCGTTCTGTGCTTGCTATTGCCTCCCAGGAAGAAAGGCTGAAGACTCTGAACACGTGTGTGTCACACCTGTGTGCTGTGCTCATTTTCTATGTGCCCATGGTAGGTGTGTCCATGGCGGCTCGCTATGGCAGGCATGCCCCCCGGTACGTGCATACGCTCCTATCACTTGTTTATCTGTTTGTTCCTCCAATGCTCAACCCTGTTATTTATTCCATCAAAACCAAGGAGATTCGTCGGAGGCTTCACAAAATCCTGCTGGGGACCAAGATTTGAGCTGGATAATATTCTAAAGTCTGGGTTCAGAGGATGCTTGCCCTGTCTGCACGAAGTTGTCTTCTGAGGTCCTTCTTAGACCTGGGATCTTTAACAACACCCCCAAATTCTACTTCTATTAGGATTTCTTTTAGGATTCTGGATATCAGATGCCATAAGTCAGCAGCAGAATAGTTAGGATTCACAACAAAGCACTCTCTCAAAATAAAACAAGTCATGTCATAATTTATTTAAAAAATCATGTTTCATTTCCTTCATTTTAAAATGAAAACTATATGTTGTTCCCTCATTTTCTTTATCAAAATCTTACATCACCTTGGATTTCTTAACATGGAAATATTGTATTAATGGACATTATATTGTTTCTCCTAAAGAGTTTGGTCAAGAGATATTATCTCAAATCTCTCTCTCTCTCTCTCTCTCTCTCTCTCTCTCTCTCTCTCTCTCTCTCTCTCTCTCCCTCTCTCTCTCTCACACACACATATCCACTAGAATTATGCATAACTATTTTATGTAGTATGATATTCATCTGTCCCATTGGAAGACATAAATATTATCTTATGTAAATTATATTAAAAAGCTCATTTTTAGTAATTGAAATTTAGTGAAAATTTAATATTTAACCAATACTGTATATTTAAATTGTATATAATCATATGTTCAACATCTGTTAATAATAGAATTAAAATTATAGGAAAATTTGTGTAACAAAGTACATGTAGTATATAGAGCGATTCAACTTAGGATCTGATAAAATAATGTGCTATTAAATGATTGAAATGTTTTAAAGAACCTAATCGGTGGGTATGGAAAGAGGGACAATCATTCGATTTCAATCCTTTAATAAACTTACAGAGTAGATCCACACCTCTACATAATGCACCCCAATTTAAAATGACACTTAAATATTTTATGTCTTCCCATGGTGGAGGTACAGTATTGTGTGTGTGTGTGAGTGTGTGTGTGTGTGTGTGTGTGTATGGTGAAATGTATATGTTTTATGTTGAGATACATGCCCAATTATATGTCCACGCATTAGGAGGTGACTATTGCTACATTTGTCAGGTTGATTCTCCTTCTTCAGCCCCCTTACTAGCTTGTCCTGCATCCATTATATCATTAAAATGCGTTCTGTTTTTAGAAATCTCTCATAGTAATGAGTAATATGATAAATACATCTGTAATTAGCACTAGCTTTAAATGGATGCCTCCCTCACAATCAGATGCAAGTTTCCCCAATTAATGACTTCATCTACTTTGCTGTTGATCATTGATCTTTTAATTTCCCTGCCAATGATGATTGGATGACTTTCTCTGAGTCTTTGATTCTCTCACTTTTCTACTGTAGTTTTCAATAAAAGAAGCTCTTGGCTTCTAAGGGGACACACACTAAATTTACTTTCATCAGAAACATCCAATTATAGTAAAAAGCATCAATATCATAAGGGGTAAAATTTTAAAAAATATTTCATGAATTCTTTGAAACTTTAATATATGCATACAATTCATTTTGATCATATTTATCCAACAATTTTCCCAATTTCTTCTCCCAGATCCATTCAACACCCCCAATTACCCTCTTGAATATATATGTGTTTATATAAAACAGGTTTTCATTTTTAGTTTGAGGACTTTATATAAGGGAACACTGTATTTGCAACATTCTTCCCATGTCCTTCCAACTAGTCCATCCTGAGTTCATGACTTCTATATCACACACACACACACACACACACACACACACACACACACACACACACACACTCTTTCTACTGAATCTTATTAATGCTATTCTTATTTTCCTGAGCTTAGGACTGTCTGTATAGAATTAGGGTCTCATCCCTAAAGCAGAAGAAAATAAATATGCAAACAAATATTGGTTCTTCCCTCAGCAACCATTGACTGATTGTATCTCTTCATCTAGGTGTAGACTCTTGTGAAACTTTCCTGTACCCATGGTGCAACATTTATAGGCATTGTCTTTTCAGGCAGTTATTTTGTTGAGAATCCACATGAACAACTCTTCTGTCCAGCTGGAGGCAGTATTCTTCAGTTGCTGCCCTTGTCTTTTCTCCCCCTTTCCTCCATGATGTTTCCCCGAGCCTTAGGTATAACAGTTGTGTCATAAATGTCTCCTTTGGGCCTGGGAACCTTTGGTCGATTATTCTCTGCATTTTGGCCAGCTGTGCATGTCTCTCTGCTAATCTCCATCTACCTCAAAATGATGCTTCTTTGATGACAAGTGACAGCTGCACTTATCAATGGGGATACAAGTGAGTGTTTGTTTAGAGGGTAGTTGGAAACTCTGTCATGTTGGTTATGTAAGAGTACTAGGGTTTTGTCCTCTAGGGCCCATGACAAATCCAGGCAAAGACAGTTGGTTACACCAAAGATTCAAGTGTCACTATTGTATTATTGGAGGTATTTTGCAGGTCTTCTCCTGGTTAAGGTTCTCCAGCTTTAGAGGTGGGTAACACTGTTGCTAACTTTTCTCCCTTGACAGCTTGCATAGTGCCTTCAGAGCACAGGTTGAGAATTAGACTTTAGTTAGGACATTTCCCGATCACTATCAGCTAGATGTCTACAACTCCTGTGACTGAAGTGTGAAATGCTTTTAACAATGGGTTCTTATTTTGATGTTCTGGTAGGCAACCAAGAACAACAGCAACAGTGTATGTGTGTGTGTGTGTGTGTGTGTGTCTTTGGGGGTAGTGATGGTGGTGATATTTTGGATTCTACCCTGACCAAAACTTGGAGGGAAGCTTTTATTTACTGATACTGGCTTTTGTTAAATTGTCTATAGATTCTGGGGGGTTGTATTATCCCACTGTGAGGAGATAACTGTATTAACAGTATACATGTGTATTTATGTATGCATCTTATGTTTATATTTTAATGTAAACATATAAAATAATGTTTCTCTATGGATTTTGAATGACTTCTGTGTTATGTATTATTTTCCTCTTTCTCATCTTGTCTATTATCCTCTTATACATCCCCAGTTAAGTTTGCTCCTGTTTCCCAGCATCTCCTTCTTAACACCCTTGTCCTCACCTTCCTAGAGATCTTCCCCCTCCTCCAATGGTCCTTTTATGCTTTATAGGTATATGTAGTTATTCCAGGTTACATACAGCCAAATAGAATTCTACTGTGTATATATACCGCCCATTTTCATTATGCGTTCATCAGTTGATGGTTATGTAGGCTAGGTCCGTGTTCATTGTATTGTGGGTAAAGCAGCATAGATTCTGAACACAGATGCACAAGTACTAGGGATTATGTGGTGTCTCCTGAGGACCATCAGGCAGCCTTGTGAGATGTGAGTCACCAGTTTGTGTTTGGATCTCAGTGAAACAGCTTTGTTTTAAGTCATTCATCTAAGTGATGTTGAACTAACACTTGTTTCCTCTTTGATTTTAAACAGGAAATAAAAGGGGTACACAGATTTTTTTTTTTAGTTTCCCTATTTCCATTTGGCATTGGAAATGGGAAAAAAAACAAACTAGTGTGCTTCAAATGAGGACATTAGAGAGATATTGTTCAGAATGTTTTACTTTCTAGTTGACAATTATGGTTTTGAGTTCTGATGGTTCTATTCCTTTGACACAATGTACTTTGTAATATTATTTAGTGTTATAGGAAAAACAAGATGTGATTTCTAGTGCGCAAGTTCAGTTCAATAAATAAAACAACACACCCTTTCATTTGTGCCTTTTGTTGGCACATATTCATTGTACATATAGGTGAATGTCATGAAGATATTTGTATAGAAGCATGCCATAAGTGTATTTTGAAGATATTCCTTTCTCCATTTTCTTCCACTCCATTGGGTCAATCTCCTTCATTCTCTAAGACTTACTTTTAGTTTCATGTCCTATATATATGTATCATTTTATATAGCTGTATGGAACATATTCACAACAAGAGAAAACATGATAATTTTATTTATCAGCAAGTTTTTTCAAGAGTTTCACAGGGTCTTGCGATGTGTTGTTGGATCACATGTGCCCATATCTACAGGAATTTGTCCTTCATTTTACATATATGGAATCTAAAAACCAAAAGAATTAAATAAACTTGATGGCTGGATTTTAAAAATGTGATTTTAATCGGCTGGAGGGGTGGCTCGGCAGTAAGAGTACAGACTGCTCTTCTAGAAGTTTCGAGTTCAATTCCCAGCAACTACATGGTGACTCACAGAAACCTCTAATGGAATCTGACACCCTCTTCTGGTGTGCCTGAAGACAGCAACTGTGGACTCAAATACATAAAATCAGTCTTTAAAAAAATGTAATTTTAAATGTATTTATTTTCTTATGAGTGTTGGCCCTACACAAATGCATGCACACCACTTGTGTAACTGGTACTCATGGAGACAAGAAGACACCATTAAACCTCACAAAACTTGAGTTACAGATGCTTGTGGGTCCTGACACTGAGTCTGGCTCATCTGCAAGAGCAGTCAGTACTTGTACCCTCTGAGCCATCTCTCCAGACTGACGAAGCTGGATTTGGATATAGGTCTGGCCACATAGCCACAAACTGTCAAGCAGATTCTTGTCTTGCAGGACTTTTAACAGTAAATAAGGGGACTTTTCACACAAACCAAGACAGTTACCCTGTTCGCTGACATCATGTAACTAAGATTTTGCTGGTTGTGTTAATCATTCCTTGAGCTCGTGTTTGAGTCGTGGGAGGGTTAGTGGAACAAGCTCTTCTGGGAACCAGGGGGAATCCACAGGTCTGAGAATCTGTCCAGCTCGGATGCTGGTTTACAGAATAAGCTGTTTCTGAGGCTCAGTTCTAGAAAATAAAGTGCTGAACTTACAGATCACACTTGGACAACCCCAGATGTGACTCTCAACTTCACTGACATCTTCAAGTGGGAGAAATGACAGAGCACAGGGGAGAACATTTACTCAAGAGTTTTCACACTTTTCCTCGCCTGTTCTTACTAGGCTCAGGGGACTCTTAAGGGACAGTGTCATAGATCCCAGAGCAGGAATGGATACAGACTGGCACAGTATGAAGAGCACACCTGCATTCTGAGGATATAGAGCGCTTGGTGTTTTTCTTGGCAAGTACCTGGGCTACTCTTTTCTCACAGCTACCAAATCCACCCTGTGAAGGTAAACAGGGACCTCAGCACTTTTCGCACAGGGATCCACAGGAACCTTTTCTCTAACTCTTGTATTCTGAGATGACCAGGGCACAAAGATTTCAGGAAGCCTATCAATGCAGCATCTAGTCCTAAGTAGTTGCAATCCCACTGTGCTGACCTGGTTTTCCATTTACTGCTCCTGGTATAAAGCCTCGAAGAGGCATCTATTTTGTTTGTTTGTTTGTTTGTTTGATTGATTGGCATGAATAATTTTAATTAGCATCAATGCTTCTGTGCTATTAACTTCAATATTCTCATCAGGTAGTAGACAAGAACTATACAAGAGAGCTTTTGGTTGGAAAATTGGTTGGAATTAGGAAAGCACTTTGGAGACCAAGTCAGGTATTCTCAAGCTCTAAGAAGCTGCTTTCATTGCTACTTTCCTATTTGTCATTCCTTTAGCATGTAACTTGCACTGGAAACCTAATATTTATATTAAATACTTTATTCTGTATTTTCATATTCTTTAAATGTGAAGATAGTTTATTAAAAAGTTAAATATACAGTTGGTCTGAACATTTGTGAGTTCAGATTTTCTAGGTATCAAAAGTGCCAGAGACTGAGGTTACTAAACTCTAGTGAATAAGAGAGGGGCTCAAACAACAAAGAAGGAGTGAGGTACTGGATGATATTTGAGTTCAGGAAAAAGAAGAGAGACAGTTGGAATCTAGTCAAATGGTGTCATAACGTGCATAGGAAAGGATAAAGCAGCCTTAATATATTAAGAACTGACTTCATTGAGCACTTATTTTATGATTATGTCTAAAATCAGAGGGAAGAAAGGCCAGATTATACAGATGCAAACTTCTGTAAATAAGATGGCACAAGAACAAAGGGAAATCTATTTTAAAAAGTGTCAAGGGATGTCTCTGCAGAATGGGAAATGGAAAGGGAATGGGTTTATCCAGTTAGGTTTTTCTAGAGCATTCCACGGCATTTGGTGTAAGAATCTAAGCATCAGTTCCCTCCTATCCTAAGACTCTTCCTGGTCCCACTCTTCACTTTTTCCATGGCCCTTTCTTACTTCACTCTGGTGCATCTCCCTCACAGCTCCTTAGCAACCCTGATGAGGAGCTTCCACACTAACACCTCAAGCACCTCAAGCTTCACACTGACAGGATTCCCAGAGATGGCGAGTCTGGAGCACTGGCTGGCTGCCCTCCTGATGCTGCTGTATGTTGTCTCCATAGTAGGCAATGCCCTGATTCTCTTCATCATAAAGGAGGAACAGAGTTTGCATCAGCCAATGTATTACTTCCTGTCCTTTCTATCTGTCAATGACCTGGGAGTGTCCTTTTCTACATTGCCTACGGTGCTTGCTTCTATGTGTTTTCATATCCCAGAGACTGCCTTCAGTGCCTGCCTGGCCCAGATGTTCTTCATACACTTTTTTTCCTGGACAGAGTCTGGGATTCTTCTGGCCATGAGTTTTGACCGGTATGTAGCCATCTGTAACCCTTTGCATTATTCCTCAGTGCTTACTGACGCCCGTGTGGCCCATATGGGTATGTCCATCGTCATCCGCAGTTTCTGCATGGTCTTCCCACTTCCTTTTCTACTGAAGAGGCTACCTTTCTGTAAGGCCAATGTTCTGACCCATTCCTACTGCTTACACCCAGACTTGATACGCTTACCTTGTGGAGATACCACCATCAACAGCATGTATGGGCTGTTCATTGTCATCTCTGCTTTTGGTGTAGATTCAGTGCTCATCCTCCTCTCCTATGTGCTCATTCTGCGCTCTGTGCTGGCCATTGCCTCCAGGGAAGAAAGGCTTAAGACACTCAACACATGCGTGTCACATATCTCAGCTGTGCTCATCTTCTATGTGCCAATGATTAGTGTGTCAATGGTTCACAGATTTGTAAAGCATGCCCCAGAGTATGTGCACAAGTTCACATCTCTGGTTTATCTCTTTGTGCCTCCAATGCTCAATCCTATTATCTATTCCATCAAGACAAAAGAGATTCGTAGGCGGCTACACAAGATGCTATTGGGTACCAAGTTCTGATCAATGATATGTTTTCTGAAACACTACATAGCTTAGAAATTTTTGTTATTGCTGATGTTTTAGTGTATCAACATAGCTTGTGATATGATATGATAATATATATGATATGGCCATATATAGATTTGGGAGTATGTGTTGCATGTAAGATACAGCCTAGACACAATCTGCAACTCAAAACATCATTTAATTAATTAGGTCATAGTTTGCTGCAAATTAATTCTCTCCAACCCATCAAAAAGTCCCTTTAATTAGATCTTTTTTTCCCAATATGTCAGGTAACATCTATGCTTTCAAGTAGTAAGTATATATATATATATGTATGTATATATAATGTGTGTGCATTATCTAATACAAGAATAATGATTTTGGATATCTTTAAATTTCATACAATAGTTATTTTACCATGGTTCCATGTACTGCATTCACTTAGGCACAGCTAAGAGAAAGAGTAAAAGTCTCTTCAGAAGATCATAAGCATGTGGAGTGGGAGATGAACTGATATTGGTGACGAATGGAGGGGGTAGTTCCCTTTACCAGTTACAGCAGTGGAGCCTACAGTGTATAAGAATATGGGTTCATGTTCCTACAATGGTAGCACTGCCAAAAGAGTATCTTGTAAGTTACAACAGAGACAGAGACCAAGAGATGAAACATGACAGGGAAGTCGTAGAATCACAGCCAAGAAGAGACAGAAACCTTCTTAGATCCATAAATGCAAACACAACCCACATGGCACAGGGAGGCAGATGCTAGTAGAATTAAGCACAATGGGTTCGAGACTTCTATTGGGCAATGAACAGGACATGGTCTAAGTCAAATTTGAAGGAGGGTAATGGAGAAAACACATACTTTGGGCAGAAGTCTTTTAAACGTTGTATCTCTTTACATTTTTTATAAGATGGTAAAACAAGTTTTAGAAGCTAAAGCTATACAGACAAAACAACAAAACAGTGACCTAAACACAAGAGAGTATAGACTTGAATTGCCCCAAATGTTAACCCTTGACTGCAAACAAAACAACAGAAAAGTAGAATTCAAACCTATAGATGACACAAGGTAGGTGACAGAGATATCATAGAAACACTTGTTGCCAATTGTAGATGACTTTGTGAAGGATTGGTAAAACTAGAAATGAAGTCAACACATCCCACAGTATCAGAGGCAGGAGATGGCTAAGCACTGTTACCATAGTCTCATAGTCTCTGGCAATCTCAAAAATGTGCAGCAAATGATCTCTTCCAAAAGAATGTAGCTGGATGTTAAGAAAATCACATTAAGTAATAGAGAGAGGATATGTGAGATAAAGAAGGTTTGGAATGTGTAGCGGGATAGTATAGTGAATCCGGTAGAAGAGAGTGCAATAGTTTTGCAACCATTGGAAGCAACTCCTGTAGATGTAGACCGGAGCAGAGATGGGATTGAACATCCCCCGAACACAGAATACATTGATCTCTGACTCAGAAACACATGCTACATTGAGCTGTTTGCAAAGCTACAGAATACCCTGAAGAACTTTTCTCCCAAGAATCTTCTTTGTCATCATGGGTCCCAAATGTATTAGTAGTACTTGGAAAGAGGGAAATAAGACAACTCTATACTCAGTTATGTGCAAGTGTGCAAAATGCCAATGATAACAAGTAACCCTCAGCTTTCAACTCATACTATAGGTGTTTTCTGCTCTCTCTCTCTCTCTCTCTCTCTCTCTCTCTCTCTCTCTCTCTCTCCCTCACCCTCTCTCCCTCTCTCTCTCTCTCTCTCTCTCTCACTAGAAAACATCTTTCTGAGTTCAGTATTTTTCAGGCTTTAAAAAGTTGAAATCCTGCTGTGGGGCAGCTGGTACCCATAGAGGTGTCTCCCTTTCTCTAAAGAGAAGGGGAGGAGGGAATGGGGGCAGGGAAGAATTGGGAGGACAGGAGGGAGGAGGCCTGTGGTCAGGACAGAAAGTGCATAAATAAATAAATTAATGAAAAAGGAAGATAAAAGTTGAAATTTTGGGCTAGTGAGTTCAGGTAGAGGAACTAGCACACACTTTTGATGACCTGTCTAAGATCCCCAAATCCTACAGAGTTTTGTAGGACAAAACCAGCTTCTGAGAGCTGTCCTCTGACCTTCCCTTGCTGGCTATGGCACAGACATGCTTGTGCTCACATACACATACACACAAACAAAATAAATACATTGAAAATGTTGAAGCTCAGTAGTAGCTGCACAATTTAGTTACATAATTGAGCAGAAGAATGGTGACTTAATGCTTGAATCATATTAATATGGGGTAAGTGCTATACCAATATTGAGCATGGGAATTGTTTGTTATTTATACTAATAAATGTATATTTTGCTTTGCTACTGCTTAAGAAATATGGACCAAATCCATAAATAATGGAGTGTAATTTTGCTTTCTGAGATAATGTATTTGTTCTTACTAGCAAAGTAAGTATTTTATATAGAGTATTAGCTTCTAACTCAATTAAGAACCTACTAATAATATTTTTTATTGACTGAGAAGATTCATTATTTTGAAAACAATCTATGTCTGATAATAAATGAAATAACATTGTACAATTTGTACCTGTTTCATTTCTAATAACTTTTCTTTATAGTCAGAAACAGTTATTTATATTATTTGTAAAAATATTCTTATAGACATTTGGATTTTAAATGCTGGGTTGCATTTCTTTGTTTTCTTCTTTTTTTCTTTTTAAAAATTTATTGATTGATTTAATGCATATTAATACACTGTAGCTGTCTTCAGACACAACAGAAGAGGACATCTGATCCCATTACAGATGGTCATGAGTTACCATGTGGTTGCTGGGGATTGAGCTCAAGATTTCTGGAAGAACAGTCAGTGTTCTTAACCACCGACCCATCTCTCCAGCCTAAGTTGTATTTCTTAAGAATAATGACAAATCTCCCTTTTTGCGGAATAATTGTATGAAATATTTCCAATCTACTACCTTTCACCCTCTTATATAAAGGCTTTGTATATGTCTACTTAACAGGAATTTGTTTGAGATTTAGAATTATTTTACTTTTATCTTTTAAAAAACTGGCTTTGTGTTGTGTGCAAAAGGCATTTGATGATCTGGTAAGCCATAACTTGATCATTATTTATAGAAAAACTCATCTCAGTTAATAATAGCAGTAGGAAATGGATGTCAAGTTCATAAAGAAATGGAGATGTAGTTCAGTATCCGAGTACTACTAGCCCAGCATGCATCTGGTCCTGGATTCAATTGCAAGCACCCAGGAATCTTGTTTCCTCATTTTGTATTTACCTTTACTATATGGTCTTGTAGTATACTCAGCCTTTGTTAAGCCTTCAAACAATTTATACGGAGTTTTACTTCACTAGTGACACTATTCCATTGCACTATACTTAATCACAATGAAAAAACAAACACCAAATGTTCTACCTTTACATGGAACTGAAGAATTACTATACACTATAAAGGAGAGGGTGAATAAAAGGCATATATAGAAGTCTTGAGATTGTACTTCACATTGCAGAGCTTTGGAAGTCCAAATAAATTTTAATGCAATAGCAAATCTTAAGTGCATGTAATTATACATGCACAGATGAAGTCAATAAATTAAAGATTCATTTAATGGATAATTATTTCCATTTTATCACATATATCTGATAAACTGATCCTCTATAATGGAAGGAATATATCTTTTATTTACTAAATATGAAGAAGATGCATAAGTAGCAACAGATAAATTCCTTCCTAGCTGAGAGTCACAGAGGTCTCTGAATTCATAGCTCAACACCATAGTTTAAGAACATATCCAGTTGGTAATGGAGCAGTGAATCCTCCCTTCTCTTTTTCGTCCCCCATATAGTACATCCCACCCAACAGTCTCGCCCCCTCATTTTCCCAGATCCACCTCCCCTCAGAAAAGAGCAGGGCTCTCAGGGACACCAACCAAACACCGCATAAAATAAGTACAGGCACATACTATCATATTAAGGTTGGAGAAGGCAGCTCAGTAAGAGAAAAAGTGTCTCACAAGTAGACAAAAGTGTCAGGGACAGAACTTGTTCCCACTGTTAGGGTTCCCACAAGCACACCGAGCTCCTCAGCCAGAACACATATGCAGAGGACTTAGGTCAGACCCCTCCAGGCTCCCCGATTTCTGTGAGTCCCTATGGATCCCAGTCATTTGACTCTGTGGGTCATGCTCTCAAGGTGTGCCCCTGATCACTCTGCTTCCTCTGATCCTTCCTCCTCTTCCCGAGTGCTTCCTAATGTTTGGCTGTGGCACTCCCAATCTGCTCCCCTTGGTGGCTAGATGAAGTCTTTCTGGTCTTTTTGATGACAATTCCACTAGGCTCCACTCCCAGAATACTCTGCTGACAGGACAAACTGTAGCTCATTTTGTGCCTGGCTTGATGTCCCAATCCCTCCATTTGAGGCCTTGCATAGTCACAGAAGATCGTCAGTTCAAGGCCCTGTGCCTCCCATTACTAGGAGTCTTTGCTCAGGTTACTCTCATAGATTTCATGGAGTTTCCATTGCACTAGTTTCTACCTTGATCCAAATACCCTCCTCCCCATTCCAGTCATTTCTTGGCGTATTTTCTTCTTCCCGCCATTCCACTTGATTCTTCCTGTTACCAACCCACCCTCTCGCAGTTTACCCACAAATCTATACTGTTTACCCTTCTCAAGGAGATCCTTTCATCCTCCTCTTGAGCCTTACTTATTACTTACCCTCTCTGAGTCTGTGGATTTTACTTTACAGATAATATCCTCTTACAAGTGAGTACAGGCCATGTTTGTCTTTCTGGGTTTAGGTTACCTCACTGAGGATAATTATTTCTAGCTCCATCTATTTGCCTGCAAATTTCATGATGGCATTGTTTTTAACATCTGAGAAATACTCCATTGTGTAAATCTAACACATTTTCTTTAGTAAAGTGAATCCTTGCTCGATGCGGAAATGCCCTTGGGGATATATAACCTGACTCAGAAGATGAATACATTGTGCTCTTCTTTGTATATTTTATAAAGACATGGTAGGTGAAGACCATTCCCAGGTCAGCAGAACTGCCTCTGTGGCTGAGAAGCTATGGTCTGAGAAGAGCTGGTCAGATTTCAAATCACTTCATTGATTTTGCTTCATGGTACATAGAAAATTAACCCGTTGGCCAGACACTGCTTGGGGCACAGATGCTCTTTTCTTCTGATGACTATTTTTCAGAAGAGTCTCTCCTTCTTGAGATCCTATGGAACTCTCTACAATGTGAATGGCAGGTTTCCTGTTTTACATGTTGATTTTATTTGTCATAGGTATCTTATGAGTCTTTTATTTTCTTTGAAGACAAACATGTCTATTATGAGGTGACAAAGTGCAGAGCATTTTAGTGTTATTTCAAGGGAACTTGCCAAATACTTTTTAGTAGGAATTTTTTTGATGAGAAAGGAAAATAAAATAGGAGAATCTTTTTAAGGTAATGTTTTATTGAACATTTGGAAATTCCACACAATGCACCCCTATCGCTTTCACTTCTCCATCTTCCCAAGTCCACCCCAAGTGTTGTAGCCTCCCAAAAAACAAGAAGATGAAAAAAAATCAATTCCAATTTGTGTTGCTCTTCTACTCACTGTAGCATGGTCAAACTCACAGTGTCAACCCTTTAAAGATAATGGAGTCCTTAACCACAAGGCAGGAGAGCAAGTCTTCTGTGCTATTGGAATTGTCCCTCTGAGCTTCTGTCCTTATCTCAATCCTTGCCATGGAGGGTGAGGCTCGCAGCCAAGACAAGGCAGGGCACATGTATGACCTTCCATACTCACACATTCTTTCTGTCAACTAAGAATTGTTTACAGTTTATCTTAGTTTGGATGCTGTCCAATACTTCATTTTCTTAAATTACCTAGGTCCAGGGGGATTTAAAAAGAAGAAGTAAAGGAATTGTCTTTTAAATATTTTTCCTGGTACTAACCTAGGTATTTCGTTATTTCAATATGAAAAGCCATTGAGTTTAAAGGAAACATTGTAACAAAACAACAATAAAACCCAGTGGTGGTTGGCTAAGATCTGCTAAGGGTTGTAATTTCAGGGGTAGCCTACCTATGGCTAAAACAGTTACTGTATGAGCAGCCACAACAGCAAAAACAAGCAAAACGAACCTCGGGCCTTTTCCCTGTGTTTCTGAAAAGCAGTAGAACTTGTATTTTATGGAGGAGAAAGAAGGGAGAAAGTGGACAGAGCTAGAGGCCATTTGAGGATCCTTCTAGTCTCCTACTCCTTGTTTTCTAGCTCCTTTTGTTCTTAAACATTTTACTTATAGCTATAATAAGGTAACACATTCACATAAGTATATTTATAAATATGTATATATGTGTATATATACATACACAAGTAGTGTGTTTATTTGCAACATTAATTTAAAATTTCCATTAATTGATTAATTAATTCACTTTACATCCTGATTGCAGCCCCCCTCTTCTCTCAGTCCCCCCCAAATAACTCCTTCCCCATCTTCTCTTTCACCCCTGAGAATGGGGTGGTTCCCTCTGGGTACTAACTCTCACCCTGCCACTTCAAGTCACTGCAGGCCCGCCCCTGTCTTCTGTTTGCCACCAGGAAGAATCTCTCTTACTTTTATTTAATGATTCCTTTTCTTTTCATCAATATATTTATTTAAAAAATAAAATCTTATGTAGTTAAAATTATTCTTTGTATCCTAAAGCAAAAATAAGAGTTTTTTAATATGACTTGCAAAAGCTATT
This sequence comes from Apodemus sylvaticus, assembly GCF_947179515.1. Classification (NCBI taxonomy): domain Eukaryota; kingdom Metazoa; phylum Chordata; class Mammalia; order Rodentia; family Muridae; genus Apodemus; species Apodemus sylvaticus. The sequence goes on from NC_067472.1 coordinate 101,992,369, forward strand.
TTTAAATGGACCATTATATTTGACTGTAGACTAAACATCCCTATTTATTTTCCCTTTGAAATAATTTTGATATAATATTATTTGACCATTCTCTAAAAAGCTAACTTAGTAGGCCAGTAAGCATATGTATTTCCTATTGATCTCCTTGGTGTGTTTTGAGATCTGGCTCACAAATACTAACACCATCAACATTCCAAAAAGCTCCTTCTCCTTTGACCTAACATTTGTCTTTAACATTTATCCAGTAGAGTTTTGCATACAAAGGAAAATGTTGTATCAATGGTGACCTCTGCTGCTGGTCTCTCGCTCAGTTTCCCTGGCAAGAAGATTCCATAGTCATCCCCACTTAAAATTTTCAGCTGGAAATAAGCAAAACCGTAGTCTGAGCTCATCAAAATTAGGTTAAGGAATTTCCCAGTATATGTTAGCACTCTGCTGTCAAAGAGATGACACATAAGAAAAAATCATTGTAAAAGAAGGTCAGAAAGAATTATTTTTAATTGTCTAATTGTAAATCATGAATGTTTTGTGTGGCATATTGCAGGATTTTTTTTTTTTTTAGCTAACTAACAATCCTAGAACATAATTTCTGACATCTCTTAGCATGGAATTGTATCAAAGAAAACTATTATTCCAAGAAGTTAAAAAAAAAAGAGAGAAACCAGACTTCTCACCCATCACCCACCCTATAGAAAGGTCTGTGATTTAGGTGTCTATGACATTTAGACATCTGAGTCCTGACCTTCTTGGAAAAAGATAAATGCTGTAGACTGAAAAGATGTAGAAAGCTCTCAGTGTCAGCAGCTGCCAGTTTTCTGAGGTAAATTTTGTTCATTCAAGTGAGTTCTGAAAGTATATCAGTTCATCCTTGAAGTTAAAGCAACCTGTGATCACTTAGATCAGTGTTGTAGGAGAAAACAAGACAGCAGTGGTGATTTTATGCAATGCAGATTAGACAATAAAATGGTCTGCATATAGATAATGAAGTGGTATTCTTACAGATGCTGCATTAGGATGGAAAACAGAAATGACTTTAATCTCAAAAATCTACATAATGTGCAATTCATTCTCTGTGCCTCATGTGATTAATATGAATATTAAGTCAATCAATGCATATAAAGATTTTAGAATACAACATGGCACATTTGATGACTCAGTAAAATTAATTGTTACAGGAAAAACTCTTACTTTATAAAAACATTTCCTAGCTTGTTAACTGCAAAACGTTACATAACTACTTAGTTGTCTCCAACCTTTACCTTTCTGCAGATGACACAGATATTACCTGAATACCTTATTGATTTGTATCCCCTTATTTTATGTTTTAAGTTTTGTGCCTTCATTTTTCTGGTCTCATGACTTGCCCTCTAATTACTTATGATATTGATACTGCTAATGCTGAAAATTCATCATAATGATGATATCATTATGAGAACCCATAGGCAGTATAATCATTAGAACCTAAAAAAAGATATGGAAGTCACAGTTTGATACGGCGAAACATGCGGAATACGGCACGACGGATCTCCTTTGTCTTGGCACTGTAAATGAGAGGGTTGAGAACAGGAGGCACAAAGAGGTAGACATTGGACATGAGGACATGTACGTATCGTGGGGCATGCTTCCCGAAGCGGTGGACTGTAGAAACCCCTATCATTGGCACATAAAATGCAAGTACAGCCAAAATATGTGACACACATGTGTTGAGAGCTTTAAGGCGTTCCTCATGAGAAGCAATGGCCATAACAGAACGCAGAATGAGCACATAGGAGAGGACGATTAAAAGCAGGTCCATGCCAAAGGTAGACACAAGAACAAAGAGCCCATAGATACTGTTGATGGTAATGTCGGCACAGGCAAGCTTCATCATGTCTGGGTGCAGGCAGTAGGAGTGGGACAGAACATTGGATCTGCAGATAGGTAGCCTCTTGATAAGGAAGGGCAGAGGGAAAAGGGTGATGAAGCTGCGAGCAATCACAGCTAACCCCACCCCAGCAATGAATTCATTGGTGAGAACAGTGGCATAGTGCAAGGGATCGCAAATGGCCACATAGCGGTCAAAACTCATAGCCAGCAGAATTCCTGACTCCATCATCGAGAAAGAATGAATGAGGAACATCTGGACCAGACAGGCTTCAAAAGCAATGCTGCGGGCATCCAAGCAGAATGTTCCGAGCACAGTGGGCAGTGTGGCCACGGACATGGCTACATCACTGAAAGACAACATGGACAGGAAGTAGTACATGGGAGCATGGAGGCTGGACTCCACCCACACAGCCTGCAGGATCACAGTATTTGCCCCGAGGGCCACAGCATACATCACGCAAAGGGGCCCTGCCAACCAGGGGTGGAGGCTTTCCAGACCAGGGATACCAGTCAGGAGAAAGGAGGCAGGGCGAGTGACATTGAACAGCGCCATCACAGAGGGAACCCAGGATGTGTCTCCGGGTCAGATTTTCTTGCTTGGAGAATTTCAAGATTTGTGCTTACTGCAAGACAAGAAACTCAAAATTCTCAGATACTGTGAAGCAGTGTTTACAATTAAAAGCTGGTACACTCATGAAAGCATTGGTTTGGAAGTAGTGCAGGCACACTGCCTTTCTTCTTATTTTATTAATACCATTTACAAACAAGGATAGCATTTCCCTGTTTTATGATGTAGAATAACATTGTCTAATACATTAGAAATAGCAGTTAGACTGAGACACATGTTTCTACCATGTTACTCACATTTCTCATAAATTTTATAAGTATCATTCAGGAGAAATATGTAAACAGTAATTCAAAAGGTGTGTTGTTGCAGAAGGGAAGCAGCTGTTGGAATCACCAAAAACTCTTGGAAGTACAAAAATATTTCCTTGACAGTTTAATTCAGATATTTCATTAATTATGGAGACAATTCCCCAGAGGGTGTCTGTTTTCTTTTTACAATTTTAGAGATTTATGTATTTTATTTATATGTGTGTGCTTGCTTGCATTTGTTTGCATACCATGGAAGACGTTATGGGTGTTTGTGAGCTGCCATGTAGGTGCTGGGAACCAAAGCAAGGTCCTTGCAAAAGCAGCAAGTGCTCTTAATGGCTGAGCCAACTCTCTAGACCCCAGAGGCAGCATTTATCATGAGTACTTGGGAGGTAAGGGGAAGAAACAATAAGAGATTGAGGTAGTTGAGTATCAGTTTTCATTGGAACAAAATTTAAAAAAAAAACAACAAAGTGGTTTTTAAAAAAATAGAAATAGTACACACCTTTTGTCAGGAGAAGACTGACTCTTCTGAACTGGGTGGAGCTTCAAAGCCTACTAGCCATAGTGAAACACTTCATTCAACAAGGCTACACCTAAGCCAATAACCACATTTCCATAGTGCCACACCTTGGGCCAAGCATATTCAAACCACCATACCTTGGAAGGCAAATATTAACTTTTATTAACATAAGATATATTAAATATGCAGAAATTTAAATATAATTAAAATAATAAGATATGGTATAGAGAAAAACAGAGCAATAATAAAACATAAGAAATTTTCCCATATATTTGTACAAAGTAGGTTCTATTTTTGGAAAAATCATAAATTCTAAATATCCAATAGGTATACTAATTTTCAGAGTATAGCATTCCATTATGTCAAAAAGAAACTTCTACACCTTCATTTAGTTGCAAGCACTTCCAAATATCTGCTGTTCAAAAAACACATTCATGTCTTTGCACATTAGATTCAGCTTGACTCCCATATGTCTCTAATGAAACAACCATTCCCACTTTCTTGTTCACAATCTTAATCTTGTCACACAATATAACCATGAATTCCTCTTCCACTATAACTGTGAGTTATTGGTGATTCCTACAACTGCTTCCCTTCTGGAACAATTACTGTTTACATATTTCTTCTGAATGATACTTATAAAATTTATAGAAAATGTGAATAACATTGTAGAAACATGGGTCTCTTGGCTGTTATTTCTGAAGTATTATATGATGTTTGTCTACTCAGGATATTGAGGAATCATTAAGACATTAGAGAAGGAAAAAAAATGGGAATAGTTTTCATCTCTGAGCAGAGGTTTCCCAGGAGCCTTTGAACAGGAGGGTTAATGACTCAAGCAGACACGTGTGAAGAAGCATGGCCACAGAGTCAAACATAGTTTCCTTTGCTTCTGGAAATTAGAATATTTGTTACTGTAGACATATAAAAGCTAATGTGATAGGGGAAGGGTGCCTTTGGCAGAGAGTCAGTGGTTTAACCCCAGCTCTGGTCCAAATTTACTTCAGGAAAAAAAATCACTGAATCTAATACATGCCTGTCTTGTTAAGGAACTCCATAAAAAAATTAAAAACTTTTTAAAAAGGCACTCCATAAATCCTTTTCAGCTTTAAAAATATCAATTAGGTAATGAATATCTATGAAGATTTTCTGGAAAGAAGTAAGAAATATGGAGAATTGGTTTCTAACGTTTGTTTGCAGGCTATAAGTTTCATCCTATAGCACAAATGAGAAAAGATTAGAAATGTCTTGCTACTTCTGTCTCATCTATAGTTAAATGCCCAGATGACTTCTCTTATCCTTTAAATATTCCAGGAACCTTTAAAACAATGTTTTTCAAAGATCATATTGAAATTTTCAGCAAAAATGATTTTCAGACTATGTGAGGTATTTATTAGTTTTTTCTTTTAAATTGATATTATAATAACACAATTTCTTCTATAGTTTTTCTGCTTCCAACCCACATATGTCCCCTCTTTTCTCTTTCAGATTTGTAGTACATTTTTATTGTTTTATATGCACGTATATACACATATGTACTACACATACATGTACACATATATGTACATATATATTCCTAAATATCACTTGTTTAGTCAGTATAATATTGCTTCTTTGCATGTTTCAGAACTGATCATTTGGTATTGGATGACTGACTGGTGTGTCTTCTTTGGGGAAGACTATTTCTACCACTTAAAATGGAAAATGGAAAAGCAAAGTTTGATTACCGGTACTTAAGCTTTTAGAACCAAGGATAGTGGATAGTTCTGAGTTCTGAGTCCTGCTTTGCTGCCTGACCTTGTAGCAATGTTGCTAAACCTTAGAAAGTTTGACTTTGGAAGCTTAGAAGTTGACCACACAAAATGAGCTACTTAGCTATATACAGGATATTGCAAAATGAGTGAGTAGGAACCCATTTTCCAACCCCTCATATTTCTGCCATCTCTGTTCATTCTTCTAGGATGCTGCTGTCAGGACACCATCTACCTAGTCCTCTTCACTCTCATCTACTCTTATTCAAATTGCCTATCAGAGCAGGATTTCAGAGATCAGCTGTCTCAGCCCCATGAAGTTTTAGAACTTACCAGAAGACCAGCAGATGAGAAACACTCAGAATATGTTCTTCTGTTTGCTGAAGTATTATTTTTTTATCTCACCCTAATCCCCACAGAGAGAGAACACTTATACTGACTCCAGGGACTTCTGGCCTCCTGAGGTCTGTAAATGGCAGTACAATTAAAGCATGAGCTCTGTTAGCTGAAAATGAGCTCGACTAATATTCTCACCCCAGCATGGCCTATCACCTGAAGATTGGTGGGTAGACTCTGTGGGGCTCAATACCCGGGGAAGCTCAAAAGTTATGTGATAAGTAATGTGCAAACCCAGGAAATAGTAAAAACAACATGTCTTTTAAAAAATTCTTATCCCTTTGAATATGTTGAGAGGTGTTATTTCCTCCTCAATCTTCATTTGAAACTCAGTTGTCTCAATTTTATGGATCATATCCAGATAATAAAGTATCCTCTGATGAACAGTAAGAATTTATGGTCTGATGTAACCACACAACTGCCCAGCTTTCAGAGTTACAGCCTCTGATTTTCTTCTATCCTTCACTTGTTAACATTGGTCTCTGGCTTTGTTTCCTGAAGACGGAAGTTCCATGGTTAATTAAGCACCTACTTTACCTATCCAATATTCATAGTTGATTTTTTATTTGGTGATCTCATATTTAAAGAAGATTCTCTTCATTGTTTTCTCATTCATATATTTGATTTTAGTGATTATGCCATTGATATTTATTTTGTGGATCCATCCAAATCACCAATTTCCCTTTGTAAGGGTCCTGCATTCATTTAGAGGACATACAAGTCAGAATCATGCAGCACTCTCTACAATGTGCCTCAACAATGAAATGCAAGGATTTTGCTCCATGAATACCCAATCTTAGTGCTTCAATCACTTCTCACTCAATCCTGAGAAGTGGCAGCTTCAAATTATATTGCCATTTGATGTTAAGTGCACACCAAGTTCCATGTTAAGTGCACACCATGTACTATTAGTGGATTGAATATGAGTAATATTACAGAAAGCAAGAAAATCAGAGTCCACTCAAAATATAAGAACCAAAACAATCCATTTTCAGAGTTATTAACCATATGTGAGAGGGCATGACAGACAAAAGAAAATTCAAAGGTACCATTGAAAGCAGCAAATTCAGGAAATGGCGTCTATCCCTAGGCCAGGATGAGGGAAAGGAGTGGTTAAGAATTATTAAATAGTACAGTCTTGAAAGAATGCCACAAAGCTGAAAGTCAAAATTTCAGGAGAGGGTAGGGAAACTTGGGCTCTCCTGAGTTTAGAGTAGAGGTTAATTTAGATTTACTACTAGAGAGAGGGGTTTGATGACATTTATCTGGTTTGTTCTGAGGAATTTCAGAACACAGAGTAACTTGTTTCAAGAAATGTTGGAAAACTGGAACCCTGGAACCAACTTAAGTTTCTGGTATTAGTCACTTGTGTTTAAGTGGAGAAGTATTGTTGGAATAACACCAGAAAATAAAACAAATATGGCCATACAAACCCCTTCCTGACCATGTTCTTAGTGTCCTATAACCTCAGGTACTGACAAAAAGAGATCACAGTTGGAAGTGCTTACATCTAAAATCACAAAAAACAGCACTGAAGATGGTACTGCAAGATAAATTACAATATAACGAGTATAATGATTCAAAATGAGTTTTGTAGAGAAATTGTTTAGGCAGGTCTCAAAGGAACTGAGGAAATGAAGAGCAGATGGTGATTCATCCTGGAGATTTACAATAGTCACATACCACTCCTGTGTAATGATGTGAGGCAGAGTTATCAGATTCCAGGAAAGGTCAGCCCAAACATTCATTCAGAAGTTATGAAACTCATGTGATCTATGTAAGAGACACTCCTAGGTAAGCCTGGGACAGAGAGATAACACCTCTGCATGCTTTCCACCAATTGAATTTATCTGAAAAGTAGCTCATTCAGGACTCTGGAATACTCCAAATATAACAATTGAGCACTTACTATATGGGGAATAGACATACAAGGGTAAGGAGTAGATTCTACCAAGGCATACAAGCCTTGCCTTGTTAGAATAGTAATATGTTTAATCCATCTTACTCGGATTGTGATGTTATTACTGTAGGATAAATGATCTCCCATGGATTTCCATATTTATAACCACTGTGCAAATTGGTAACTAACACACTGTCATACCATGACACATCACCAAGTAACTCATCAACTTCTGAGGAATAGAGGTTTAGTTGTAAATACCAATCTTCTCTTTAAAGTCAATCAGTTTTCTCTAGGAGGTACTTGAGCATTTATGTATTAGAAAACCCTCCTTTTGTCTTCAGAACCTGACCTGTCTGAGGAGGACTGATGGCTGTTTGTTCATAGCATTGTCTATGAAAAGGTGGTCATATGTGGTTTCTATCTACCCACATGCCCATCCTATTAACTACTTATGAACTCATCTTATCTTTTGGAAACTTTCCAAGTTGTGACATAATTATTCCTCCCCATAAATGTGTGAACATTTGTGTCATTTATTACAATTCAATGTTTATGTGGTTCTTTGATTTTCTGCATATGTAGAGAGTATAAATATTAGTAAATAACTGAGTGTCTAAGGACGTACTTGCGGGGTCTCAGGGTGACTCTACCTGTGTGTCTTATCCTGAATCATTTGAGTGTATTGACATTTCCAGTCAAGGACAAATTGACACACTAGTGTGTATAGATGACGGCATCAAAAATACTGAGGTCAAGAATGTGATCCTCTTGGGAGCAATTCTCATTTGTAACAGCTCCCTTATTCATTAATGCAACCCTGCTACTTATGTCACCTTCCTGCTCCTCTACTTTATACAGGTGTTTTGGGATTTGGAGACATTCATAAATTTATGTGCTAGAATACTGAGATGAAGCCGCTTTGCCGGCTGGACCCACAGCATAGTACATCCAGCTACCAAGAAAAGACACACCTTCTGTCCAGTGAGTGCTCCTCTTTGAGACTGACCATAGTGCTTCTTATCTAGATAGTGTCAGTGCTGTCATTTTTCTAATCTGCATATTTCCCTCCACAAATGGACCCAATATATTTTCTTTTTTAATTCCAAGGATCACAGGCAAAAGGATAGGTTCCTATCTGAATCAAAGCTCTAATAACAGACTACTTGCCATTGGGCTAAGAGGCTAATATATCCAATTAATATTTTGTCTGGAGGGTTTTCTAAACTTATTTGAAAAGCCTTTATTTAAATCCCTGTACACATCTATTGTGTATGCAGCTACACACACACACACACACACACACACACACACACACACACACACACAAATGTGACATTCAAAAGCATGCCTTTTAATTTTGACTGATTTCTGTGATGACTGTTTAATAAGAATATAATTAGGAAGATTAGTTGATGCATTTGTTATTCCTTGTATGTGTATGTATGGGGAGAGTGTACTTATAAGTAAAGGAGAATATAAAAATGATCAAATAATTGAAACACATATTATGTAGTACCAATAAGCAACCATAGGTTTTCCTAAATTTTGTAATACAGCAGTGTCAAGTGTGACAAAGGAGACTATTGTAGATCTATGTATCCCTATCACATTTATGGATATGAGATGCTGACTATAAATGCTTGAATATGTATGTATGGAAGTATAAATTTTATAGAGGCTTTCTATTTTGCAAGAGTTCTTATTCCTTGGAGTTGCCAATTTTTTCCATTTCTTTTGACCTTTTAGAGGTAGTCTAAAATAAAAATAATTTTACAAAGCAGATATTTATAGAGTGGATCATAATGATTTATTAGAGATATCATTCTTAATTCTATTTTAAAATAGAAAGAGAGAAGTTTGTAGAGAATAGATGACAAAGAGATCCCACTGGTGAAATGACAGCTCTCATTTCTTACTTGGAGGAGACAGAAATCAAGACATAGGTTTCCAACTCACATTCTGTACACTTTTAGGATTATGACTAATATGTCATAATCTTTCTCCAGACTCTTGTCACCACCAAATTTCAGTGTGCTTCCTGAGAGTACTAAGAATAGAAGGAAAACTCTAGAAATCACAAGTGATCTGAGGAGCTTTTTTCTTACGTTCCAAAGTAGAGTTTAATTTTGGGCTGTCCAGCACCATGGACGCATCTTGGGATAAATACTATAATGTTAGTCATTTATGATATGGCTTCTAGTGCTGTGTTCATGTTTCTGTTATTTCTTTTTGCTGGCATTAGTCTGCCTGCTTAAAGACAAAGACAAAGAAAAAATTTCCATAAAGATAAAATTAATGGAGAAGCTAATGTAGGAAGGAAATGAAGAAGCACTTCTGAAGAGAAATGGAAGGGAATATATTTGGGTGAGGGGGAGCTAAGGGGAGCTGGGCAGAATGAGAGAAGAATCTATGCTCAATAGGAAAAAAGTAGGTGTTTCCACAGGGGAGGAAAGCAGCTTTAATGAGATAAGCTATCAACAGTATTATGTTTGAAAGGGAAATCAATGTATACTAGGAAAATTCTTTCCTTACATTTAGGAACAAAGAGGCCATCACAAAAACATGTGGATGGGGAGGGTGTGATATCTGCAGTACAATGGAAGGAGCATCATTATCAGGTTGCTGGCATAGAGCGTTTCAGAATCATATTGAGGAAGATGATACTCAAGCAGATAACCTTCCCTGGTGTGGGTAGAGATTAAAAAAGAAGAAGAAACTTGACTGTGCGTGGGAAACATGACTAGAAGCCAGACAGGAAGATTACCAGTATTTTTGATGGGGTGCTTCTGTACACAGCTATTGTCTGAAGACAAAGAACCAGAAGAGGAATGAGATTGAAGGTACCATACAGCAGGCTGATAGAATCGGAGTCTGGGAGGAGCAAATAGTAATAATATCTGAAGGAGTGTGCCTGTGTTTGGAACAGGAGAGACTCCTGCTCAGAGACCTGAGGTAAGAATGGATAAAGGTAGGAATACATTTAATAATTTAAGTAGCGATAACAATATATGTAATTTCAGCCAAATATTTTATTTTGTTGGTTAGATGGGCCTAAATATATATATATGCCAGAGATCAGGGGAACTGTCTCAGCAGAGAGTGTATCAGGAAGGATATAAAATGAGGCAGGAGAATATGAAGCAATTATAATGTTTCCTAAACAGTGCACAAGCATTAGAGGGCTAATTGGGAAGTAGAAAATCACGGAATGTAAGATTTCAGAGCTAGAATTTTAATTTTTTTGTGATGACAATTTCAGGATGACCATAGCATTGGGAGATTGAGGCAAAGTCTGGTTAAAGTTATTTGATCTGAAGTTTGTGGCTGCATGTAGTTTATCTATGCTAGCAACTGGGAAGTTCCCAAAGGTATGGCCATTTTCCTATTTGGTCTATCTTAATTTCTATTTTTCTCTCCAATACCAAGGATATGATTTCTGGAGTGTATAGGGAAGTGGTAGAATATTGTACCTAATGGTAATGACCAGAGAGAAGGCTTTGTACATGTGGTCTACATTTGATTATCAGCTCTTCATATAGCTTCCCTCTGCCCTAGGCTATATACTGGACCTGACAGTACAGAAATAAAGGGAGATATGTTCCATTCTCAAAGAACTAATAGTCTTGTAGGCAGGGCAGAATGTAGGTACACATATTTTATCTGACATTTTGTGTTGGAGACAGGACATCTGAAAGAAGGAAAGTGAAGAACTTCCCTCACGTCCTCTCTTGAGGCTAATCCTCATCTGTCTTCTCTCACCTGCCTACCATGCTAGACTTGAATGGCACGCCCTTCCAGCCAGCCACACTACAGCTGACAGGCATTCCTGGGATGCACACAGGCCAAGCTTGGATTGCCCTGATTTTCTGTTTCCTCTACTTCATCTCCATTGCAGGCAACCTCTGCATCCTCGCTCTGGTCATCCGAGAACCTCCTCTACACCAACCCATGTACTATTTCCTCTCTATGCTCTCTCTCAATGATTTGGGAGTGTCCCTATCTACACTTCCCACTGTGCTTGCTACCTTCTGCTTCAATTACCGCCATGTTGGTTTTGATGCCTGTCTGGTCCAGATGTTCTTCATTCACACGTTTTCTTTCATGGAATCGGGCATACTACTCGCCATGAGCTTTGACCGTTTTGTAGCTATCTGTGACCCACTACGTTATTCCACTGTGCTTACCAATAGCCGCATCTTGGCTATGGGTCTGGGTATCCTTGCCAAAAGTTTCACTACCCTCTTTCCTTTCCCCTTTCTTGTAAAAAGATTGCCCTTTTGCAAGGGCAATGTGCTACATCACTCATATTGCCTGCATCCAGATCTGATGAAAGTGGCTTGTGGAGACATCCATGTTAACAATATCTATGGACTCTTTGTAGTAATTTTCACATATGGCGTGGACTCAGTTTTCATCCTTCTGTCTTATGCATTGATCTTGAGAGCTGTGTTGGTTATTGCATCACATGAACAGCGACTCAAGGCACTCAACACCTGCATATCTCACATCTGTGCAGTACTGGCATTTTATGTGCCCATAATTGCTGTCTCCATGATCCATCGCTTCTGGAAAAGTGCTCCAGCTGTTGTTCACGTTATGATGTCCAATGTCTATTTGTTTGTACCTCCCATGCTCAACCCCATTATCTATAGTGTGAAGACCAAGGAAATTCGAAAAGGGATGCTCAAAGTCTTTCAGAAATCCCAGACCTGAGGAATATAGCAGACCCTGAGAGAGCTCTGTTAGAGGAGGGAGTAAAGACTTGCCTCTTAAATTAAAAATTTTGCTAAAACAAAGTAGAGGCCTCAAACTTTCAGTAGTTGTGAATTTGGAATCAATAAAATAATAATTGGGGTAGACAGGGAAAAGGGATAACATTTGAAATGTACAAAAAAATCCAATAAAAAAGAAAAAAGAATAATCTAATTTATACAATCATGAACTTAGTAATTGGCCACTGACTGTGAGAGTCTTTCTACTAGATTCTGAGAATATAATAATGGTGAGTATAACACATTGTTAAGTGAACAGATGTACATGTGAAAAGATGTAGAAGCGTCAACTGATGTCCTGAAAAGTGTTGGCAAATTTTTTGAGGAATAACAAAGTCCTGCAGGATAGAATGTTCTATATATATCAGTTAAGTCTAATTGGTCCAAAGCTTCAATTAGTTTCATTGTGTCCTTGTTTAGTTTCTGTTTTCCTGATCGGTCCATTGAGGAAAGTGCAGTGTTGAAGTCACCCACAATTATTGTGTTAGGTGTAATGTGTGCTTTGAGTTTTAATAGAGTTTCTTTTATGAAAGAGGGTGCCCTTGCATTTGGAGCATAGATGTTCAGGATTGAGAGTTCTTCTTGTTGTATTTTTCCTTTGACCAGCAAGAAGTGTCCCTCAGAGTCTCTTTTGATGACTTTGGGTTGAAAGTCAATTTTATCTGATATTAAAATGGCTACTCCAGCTTGTTTCCTGAGACCATTTGCTTGTAAAATTGTCTTCCAGCCTTTTACTCTAAGGTAGTGTTTGTCTTTGACCCTGAGGTGTGTTTCCTGTAAGCAGCAAAATGTAGGGTCCTGTTTACGTATCCAGTCAGTTAGTCTGTGTCTTTTTATTGGGGCATTGAGTCCATTGATGTTAAGAGATATTAAGGAATAGTGATTGTTACTTCCTATCATTTTTGACGTTATTTTTTAAATTTGATTGCTTAACTTCTTTTGGGTTTGATGAAAGGTTACTATCTTGCTTTTTTCAGGGTGGAGTTTCCCTCCTTGTATTGGTGTTGTCCTCCTATTATCCTTTTTAGGGCTGGGTTTGTGGATAGATATTGGGTGAACTTGGTTTTGTCGTGAAATATCTTAGTTTCTCCATCTATGGTGATTGAGAGTTTTGCTGGATATAGTAGTTTTGGTTGGCATTTGTGTTCTCTTAGAGTCTGCATGAGATCTGCCCAGGACCTTCTAGCCTTCATAGTCTCAGGTGAAAAGTCTGCTGTGATTCTGATAGGTCTTCCTTTATATGTTACTTGGCCTTTTTCTCTTACTGCCTTTAGTATTCTTTCTTTGTTTAGAACATTTGGTGTTTTGATTATTATGTGACGGGAAGTATTTCTGTTCTGGTCCAGTCTGTTTGGAGTTCTGTAGGCTTCTTGTATATTCATGGGCATCTCTCTCTTTAGGTTAGGGAAGTTTTCTTCCATAATTTTATTGAAGATATTTGCTGGCCCTTTAAGTTGTAAATCTTCACTCTCATCTATGCCTATAATCCTTAGGTTTGGTCTTCTCATTGTGTCCTGGATTTCCTGGATATTTTGGGTTACAAGCTTTTTGCACTTTGCATTTTCTTTAACTGTTGAGTCCATGGTTTCTATGGAATCTTCAGCATCTGAGATTCTTTCTTCTATCTCTTGTATTCTGTTGTTGATATTTGCATCTCTGTCCCCTGATTTCTTCCCAAGGCTTTCTATCTCCAAAGTTGTCTCCCTTTGAGTTTTCTTAGTTGTTTCTACTTCTGATTTTAGATCCTGGATGGTTTTGCTTAGCTCCTTCCCTTGCATGTTTGTGTTTTCCTGTAATTCTTTAAGAGATTTTTGTGTTTCCTCTTTCATGAGCTCAGCCTGTTGACCAAAGTTCTCCTGTATTTCTTTAAGAGATTTTTGTGTTTCGTCTTTCATGACCTCAGCCTGTTGAACAAAGTTCTCCTGTATTTCTTTAAGTGTTTTTTGCATTTCCTCCTTGTTGGCTTTTGTATTCTCCTGGATTTCTTTCAATGATTTTTGTGTTTCCCTTGCAAGGGCTTCTAACTTTTGATCCATTTTCTCCTCAATGGCCTTCATGTGTTCCTGTACCAGCATCATGACCAGTGATTTTAAATCCAAATCTTGTTTTACTGGTGTGATGGGGTATCCAGGACTTGCTGGTAGAGGAGAATTTGGTTCAGATGTTGCCATATTGCCTTGATTTCTGTTAGTGACGTTTCTGCGTTTGCCTTTTGCCAAATCTGGGGGAATCAGTATCCCTGACCTCAAGCAATACTACAGAGCAATAGTGTTAAAAACTGCATGGTATTGGTACAGTGACAGGCAGGAGGATCAATGGAACAGGATTGAAGATCCAGAAATGAACCCACACACCTATGGCCACTTGATCCTCGACAAAGAGGCTGAAAACATCCAATGGAAAAAAGATAGCCTTTTCAACAAATGGTGCTGGTTCAACTGGAGGTCAGCATGCAGAAGAATGCGAATTGATCCATCCTTGTCTCCTTGTACTAAGCTCAAATCCAAATGGATCAAGGACCTCCACATAAAGCCAGACACTCTGAAGCTAATAGAAAAGAAACTGGGGAAGACCCTTGAGGACATCGGTACAGGGAGAAAGTTTCTGAACAGAACACCAATAGCGTATGCTCTAAGAGCAAGAATTGACAAATGGGACCTCATAAGGTTACAGAGTTTCTGTAAGGCAAAGGACACCATCAAGAGGACAGATCGGCAACCAACAAATTGGGAAAAGATCTTCACCAATCCTACATCAGATAGAGGGCTAATATCCAATATATATAAAGAACTCAAGAAGTTAGACACCAGAAAACCGAACAACCCTATTAAAAAATGGGGTACAGAGTTAAACAAAGAATTCTCACCTGAAGAACTTCGGATGGCGGAGAAGCATCTTAAAAAATGCTCCACTTCATTAGTCATTAGGGAAATGCAAATCAAAACAACCCTAAGATTTCATCTTACACCAGTCAGAATGGCTAAGATTAAAAATTCAGGAGACAGCAGGTGTTGGAGAGGGTGCGGAGAAAGAGGAACACTCCTCCACTGCTGGTGGGGTTGCAAATTGGTACAACCACTCTGGAAAGCAGTCTGGCGGTTCCTCCGAAAACTGGGCACCACACTTCCAGAAGATCCTGCTATACCACTCCTGGGCATATACCCAGAGGATTCCCCACCATGTAATAAGGATACATGCTCTACTATGTTCATAGCAGCCCTATTTATAATTGCCAGATGCTGGAAAGAACCCAGGTATCCCTCAACAGAAGAGTGGATACAAAAAATGTGGTATATCTACACAATGGAGTACTATTCAGCCATTAGAAACAATGAATTCATGAAATTCTTAGGCAAATGGATGGAGCTAGAGAACATCATACTAAGTGAGGTAACCCAGACTCAAAAGGTGAATCATGGTATGCACTCACTAATAAGTGGTTATTAACCTAGAAAACTGGAATACCCAAAACATAATCCACACATCAAATGAGATACAAGAAGAAAGCAGGAGTGGTCCCTGGTTCTGGAAAGACTCAGTGAAACAGTATTTGGCAAAACCAGAACGGGGAACTGGGAAGGGGTGGGAGGGAGGACAGGGGAAGAGAAGGGGGCTTACGGGACTTTCGGGGAGTGGGGGGGGGCTAGAAAAGGGGAAATCATTTGAAATGTAAATAAATTATATCAAATAAAAAAAAAAAGGCAAAAAAAAAAAAAAAAAAAAAAAAAAAAAAAAAAAAAGAAAAAAAAAAAAAAAAAAAAAAAAAAAAAAAAAAAAAAAAAAGAAAAAAAAAAAAAAAAAAAAAAAAAAAAAAAAAAAAACAAAGTCCTGCAGGGCAAACTGGCTTGAACACAGGGGATTCTAAACTCACAAAGAATGAGGCAGAAAATTTAAATACAGAATAACCTTATGGAGATTTGATGTTGATATATTTATAGAAATAAAGGCAGGTTATATTAAGTAGGTAGGTAATAGCTTCTGAAAGCTGACAGGAGTTAGGTAGAGTGTTACCTTCAGTATGGAAGGATGAAGGGACCACATAGGTCTTTTCAGAAAAAAAAATGCCTGAGACAAAATATTTACCCAGAAAAATTTGGAGCCTCAATTCTCCAGTTATGGTCCAATAAACAGCACAGTCATACCTCATAGCTTTTCAGAGGCCACAGTATCCTTGGTTCAAAATTCACCTTAACAAATGAGAACTGAATTAAGTAAAAACCTCATGACTATAGCTTAGGAAGCTTAGTGAGTATCTGAAAATTTTCCAGATGCTATGTGTTTTGTGTAAGGTAAGAGTGATAGGACACTAGCACTAAGTGTTTGGAAACACAGTTCTTGATGTGCGATTCTCACACCAGCATTGTGAACTCTACCTGGAAGATTGTGGGCCATACCAACTCAGGGACTCTTCTCTGAGTCCAAGAAACAGAGATTCTGGAGAGTGGGCATAGCGGTTTGTGTTACAATAAGTTCCCTCACTCTGCTACTGTTAACTTAGAACAGTATCCTAGAATATGTGGGCAAAGGCATAATTTTTTTGTTGTTCAGTTAGGAGGATTCCTCCTGAGAAGCATGGGGAACATGGTCTAAGGAAATCATTTAAGTCTAGTAGATGGTTTTTAAAAATTGGTGCAGACTGAGTTCATCCCAGGAGTGTAGTATCTGTGGTGAAGAAGGCAAAGAGAGATTGCCATCCACACCTCATGATGTGATGGAGGTTAGAAATAATCTTAGCTTCAGATGGGAGGCTGATGAGCATCCCTCAGTCATCACACCCTGGCTGCCGCATGATATATGCCTGCCTCACATCATAGTCTTCATCATCGTTATCTAAACCTACCCGACATGGAAAAATTTAGATGGGGCTTTCAAATAAGTAGATAGAATTAAAGAGAAAAATAAGTTAGCTTTTTCAAGTAGGTGAGGGATCAGAGAATTCCATATGTATAAGCGCCCTGACTAGGAAGTCCTCTGAGAAATCACTTACTCTACTGTATGACACTCTACTTATGCTTAAAAGGGTGGATCTATTTCTTCATTTAAACTTATAGCGGGGAGGAACCTCATGACTTCTTCACAAATGCTAAAATTTTAATACAATATTAAGTTAAATGTTTTATGAGTGTATATTTGTTTACTTATGTGTTTGTAATATTATTTTCATTCAAGTGTATCAAGTGCTTTGACCATCTTCCCCCATTACCCTCTCCTATTCTCCATTTCCCCTATGATAGTTCCTTAATAGTCCTTCTAGCTTAATTCATGTGTACGTATGTATTTGAATTACATGTGAGGAAAAATAATAAAGTTTTCTTTCTGAATCTGCACTACCTTGCAGTGAGCACATAAAATAGTTTATGACCTTTTTATACAGATGTATCATTTTATTTGCTTTCAGTCCCACACAACCTTCCCTTGTCTCTCCTCCTCCCTTCTATTTGTTTCTTTTTTCCCCCAAATATTCCCCTTTTGCTTTCATATTACACACAAACATGTGTACATGCATATGCACACACACATGTGGGCACACATGCACACAAGTGCATGTACATACTTATATGCTTACACAATGCACATAGGCATACACACCTATGTACAGATGTACAACAGACCATACAATATTTGTCTTTATTTTTTCTTGTCCCCTTGTCTACTTCCTTTTAGATTTCTTTCTCCTCTCACAGTTGCCTTTTTATTTTCATATTATCTATGCATTTCATTTCAATTCACACTTAAGTCTAGATTCTTTATGTGAGAAAGCCTATTTGTCCTTTTGGATCTGGATGATTTTGCTTTACAAGACAAACTCCAATTCAGCCCATTTTTTCTGAAAATTACACACGTTCGCTCTCTTTCTTTCTGATTAAAACCACATCACATGAATATAACATGCTTTCTTTATCCATTTATCTGTTGATGGGCATGTAGGAAAACTCATCTTGGCTATTGTGATTTGTGCTGCAATATGCATGAATGTGCAAGTGTCTTCCCATGGATTATCATTTACCAGAAAAATTTTGTGTCAAGACTTTCTTTTTTTTTTAAATTTTTTTATTCGATATAATTTATTTACATTTCAAGTGATTTCCCCTTTTCTAGCCCCCCCCCACTCTTCTCCGAAAGTCCCGTAAGCCCCCTTCTCTTCCCCTGTCCTCCCTCCCACCCCTTCCCAGTTCCCCGTTCTGGTTTTGCCGAATACTGTTTCACTGAGTCTTTCCAGAACCAGGGACCACTCCTCCTTTCTTCTTGTACCTCATTTGATGTGTGGATTATGTTTTGGGTATTCCAGTTTTCTAGGTTAATAACCACTTATTAGTGAGTGCATACCATGATTCACCTTTTGAGTCTGGGTTACCTCACTTAGTATGATGTTCTCTAGCTCCATCCATTTGCCTAAGAATTTCATGAATTCATTGTTTCTAATGGCTGAATAGTACTCCATTGTGTAGATATACCACATTTTTTGCATCCACTCTTCTGTTGAGGGATACCTGGGTTCTTTCCAGCATCTGGCAATTATAAATAGGGCTGCTATGAACATAGTAGAGCATGTATCCTTATTACATGGTGGGGAATCCTCTGGGTATATGCCCAGGAGTGGTATAGCAGGATCTTCTGGAAGTGAGGTGCCCAGTTTTCAGAGGAACCGCCAGACTGATTTCCAGAGTGGTTGTACCAATTTGCAACCCCACCAGCAGTGGAGGAGTGTTCCTCTTTCTCCACACCCTCTCCAACACCTGCTGTCTCCTGAATTTTTAATCTTAGCCATTCTGACTGGTGTAAGATGAAATCTTAGGGTTGTTTTGATTTGCATTTCCCTAATGACTAATGAAGTTGAGCATTTTTTAAGATGCTTCTCCGCCATCCGAAGTTCTTCAGGTGAGAATTCTTTGTTTAACTCTGTACCCCATTTTTTAATAGGGTTGTTCGGTTTTCTGGAGTCTAACTTCTTGAGTTCTTTATATATATTGGATATTAGCCCTCTATCTGATGTAGGATTGGTGAAGATCTTTTCCCAATTTGTTGGTTGCCGATCTGTCCTCTTGATGGTGTCCTTTGCCTTACAGAAACTCTGTAACCTTATGAGGTCCCAATTGTCAATTCTTGCTCTTAGAGCATACGCTATTGGTGTTCTGTTCAGAAACTTTCTCCCTGTACCAATGTCCTCAAGGGTCTTCCCCAGTTTCTTTTCTATTAGCTTCAGAGTGTCTGGCTTTATGTGGAGGTCCTTGATCCATTTGGATTTGAGCTTAGTACAAGGAGACAAGGATGGATCAATTCGCATTCTTCTGCATGCTACCCTCCAGTGTGTCAAGACTTTCAATGTATTGTGCTATGCTATATATGCCCTGATATTATAGTATTAGCACTACCTAAATAAATAAATATATGAGATTCTTTTGCTTATCTACTCACTTTATTGAGATCTTACAAAAGGAAAAAAGCTAAAATTCCTTAGGAACATGATAGGGTCACAACACTTTATGAAGTCACCACACTTCTATCTGCCAGTCTCTTGGCTGATATGAAACTCCTTTCCCCATGATTCTGTAACCTTACAATATTTTTCTGGGTCTAAGTTCTTTTGAATTATACATATAGGATTCAACCCTCATTATTTCAGCTGAACTAATAGTGTAACAACACTGGCAGCAGACATTATTTTCACCTGTTTTTTTCCCAATATTTTAGAACTTCAAAGGAGGAGAAATCTCTTTGCTAAGCTCCATATTCCTCTCCAGTCTTGTACAGTACTTGACAGAAAAGGTAGCCTTCCTTCCATTCTTTCCTTAACAAGGATTCAGTCCATCAGAAACCAAAATGAAGAGGTAACATGAAATATTTACTGAGAAGAACAGAAACTATGGGGAAAACATACTAGAGGTTGGGAAATTAGGACCTGCCTCAAAACTTATGGTAAGGTTATTGTGTACACTAGATTCAATTCAAACCAAACAAGCCTTTTACCTCTTCTCACTTGAGTATCTGTCTCTTGCAGATAAGTTACTTATTCTATGAAAAACAAGTTCCAAGTAGAAAGTTAATTTACTACTATCATGATATAATAAGATTACTTACATGGGTAAGACTCAATCAATATGTGTGTAAGTTTGAATCTTATGTTCCTGCATGGCCCTGAAATGACCCTGAACTAGGAGAAGTTGGTGGAGGGTTCAGTGAGAGATGGAAGTATTGAATAGGGAATTGAATCAGGAAAAGAAGTGATACATGGAAGAAGGTAGCCAAGATCATATTCTTTATTGCTAAAATCCTGAGGTTGGCCTTGGACTCCAAGTTTTGTGCCCTCATAAGCTTTATGTTTAGCCTAGAAACTATTTAAAGCTCACTAGTCAAAGATCATGCCTCTAGATTCCAGATCCAGTTTTCCTTTTAAGCTGGCTTTTGAGCAGGAAGGGGAGTTACAGGTAGTGAGATCAGAAACTTTTTTCCCTATTTTCATCATAGGGAAGGAGTTGAATTTCTCTAGATCTCTGGGGAGATAGGGCAATCTTGATTACTTTCCCCAAGGTGAGATCTCACCCTCTCCACTTTCCAGCACACTTCACTATCACACTGGGACAAAACAGAACCCCAAAGGCCCAGGTCTTGGAAGCTCTTGTTTACATATATAAAGTCCATCTTTGGTTTGTGTCCAGAGGCTGCTTGAGATGACTGTGGAGTCGTTTTGAACTTTGGCCAACTGTAAACCTAAGAATTCCTTCATATAGCCCTCTCAGGTGATGCTGAACCCATGCTTTCTTGATATGTGTACAAGAAGTGTGCTTTTGTCCATCATTCTATTGGCTTCTTAGGTTCTATAATTGTAGTCCTGTATATTTAAATGCCTGTGTGTATATGAATAGATGCAACAAGTTATTTAGTCCGTGATAGAGAGTTTTAAGACAATAAACAAGTCAACAAATCTCATTGTTATATAGGTTTTCTTTAGAAAGAGTAATACAGATTCAAATGCCCTATAGTTTCCCAGGTGCCTTCAGTTGGGATAACCAGAGGTTGTCTTAGTAATATAGGTGGTGCAATGATGATGATGATGATGATGATGATGACAATGATGAAGACAATATGGGTCTGTCATGTCTCACATTGATCCACAGCCATGAAATTCTGTCACAGAATGGGTAAGAATTCGTTTGCCTGAAACCTCAGGCCTGGGGTTTGGCAGAGCTGAAAGAAACTTTAATCCCAGTTCAGCAAGTGCAGCCAGCACGCCTCCTCATGCCCACATGTGCTTGTTCTGCCTTTGAATATCTTCACTGCCTCTAAGTAAGCAGCGTAGCTTTAACTCTGGGAAAAACATTCCTTGCATAAGCTTCAAACTGCTTTGCGGTTCCTTTTCATTCCTCTCATCCTTGGCCCTACTCATCTTCACTGAGCCCCCTCTGTTCTCCAAAGCTCCCCTATGGCAGTTGTTGCTTTGATGACTGTCTAGAATGTGGAACCCAGGACTTCCAGCTTTGACTGAGCATCACATCAGAGCTTCTGTCCATCCAGTTATGCTTTTAGTTTTCCAAAAGCATACTTTGGAGTCACAGTCACAGGAAGTGCATTGGAGGTGCCTGGTCAGACAGAAGCATGACGTCAAAAGAGCTGAGCCCAACAGGAAGGACAGAGGTACAAATGCAGCGTGTGTCAGTCATTTTAGTAGGGGTGGGTTACCGGATCTATTTGTTTGTTTTGTTTTGTTTGAGACAGGGCGTCTGTATATAACTCTTCCTGGAACTTGCTGTGTAGATCAGGCTAGCCCTAAACTCAGAGATCTACTGCTTGCCTTTGCTTCCCAAGTGCTGGGGTTAAAGGTGGTGCATGCACCACCATGACTGGCTAGGAAGTCAATTTTTTTTTATTGAATATCATTAGTTTTCTTAACAATCTCATTGAATACATATTCACAGGTTTTGACACTCAGTCAGATAGCATAGCACTGTATAATATAAATGATAAAAAAGCAAAAGCAAAGGAAGACCAGTTGCTAGGAATTACCCACCTCTAGAGTATAAACTCCATAGCCAGCACAGAATTGCCTCTCAGCTCCACATGATACCATAGTAAGCTTTCCTAAAGAAAAGTGTGTGGCAATACTGGAAAAGAATAAGATCCTCAGTACAAGAAACCTGAATGATGTTTTAGAAACATTTCCCTTTGTGGAAATCAACAGTATTAGAATAATTTTAGAATGAAACAGAGAATCAATTGTAGAATGCCACAGTTCTAAACTGTAGACTGTCCTAAGAATGATGCGAAATCCGTACAGTATTAAGAAGTAACTTTGAAAGAGATTCACTGCATGGGCACTATGTGAGCTCAAGAATTTAGGCTTTAAATATAAAGGAATACTTGTTTTTAAGAATTTCAAGCATTCTTCTTAGTAGAAATAATTGTCACAGTATATTATGAATACTGTAGCATTCTGCTGAAGGAAGAATGTCACTGTTGAATTATCAAAAATCTATATAATAATATAGAGGTTAGGATTGAGGTAACTTTTTATTTATGCTTACGCAGTATTATGAAAAGCCGTCACCATGCAAAATATGATTGCACATTATTGATCTGTGTTACATTTATTAACCAGTGGAGTCTTGACAAGAAAATCTGGGTGTTAAAAGTAAGATATTTGAGAAGTAGAGAAAGTAATTTAGTATTAGAAATATGCAATATGGAGAAAAATTATAAAGCACTATATTAAAACTTTTATTTGTTGCTTATATATTAAAGTATTTATTCATCTGGTATTTTTACACAAACCTAGTGTGCATTTAAACTTGGGCAATTATTAGGATTTATTGGAGACTTTATTTTTTATATTTATTGAATTAGCACTCTCCCTTTTTTCTGATGGAGTTTCAGTCTAGTAGGAGGTATAAATATTAAATTAACAAATACACAAGAAAATATATACTCATAGATTAAGATTAATGTTTGCATGGATATTCAGACCCAGAAGACATTTCTCTGTAAGACAATAAGATAAGATGAAGTCAGTGTTTCAGGGTGCAGTAAATATTCAATTATTGAGCATAATTAAGTGGACCATGAATGACAGTTTGGTAGCAAAATGTCATAACAAGATTATGAACAAAACATACAAGCCAATATAGTATATTTCAAGTTAAGCAGATATAAAGAAATACATAATAAAGACAAGAAAAATGTAAAGGAAGATTATCTATTTCCTTTTCTTGTACTGAGAATTTATTTTTCCATTATTGGCTTCAGGCTTCCATTAGACAAACTAGTCTAACTGGACTCCAAGAAGGTATAAAACTAATGCCTTATCTAGGCTGCATTTGTGGGTGAAATTTGAGCATCATGAGCTTATTAAAGGGCCAGGCAGATGCTTAAGGGTGAGTCCAGCAGATGATGAACAACAAAGAAATGTGAAGTTGCAATCCAGAATGAAAACTTATTGCAATGCAAGGGAGTGGATGGAGATTTGAGGGTTGATTGAAAGTGCCACTGTAGTGTAAAAGACTGCCATTGCACAGTGTAAGAATGAGGCATTTTTGCATCCTATAATCACCCCAGGAAATAAAGGTAATTATATTCTGTACTTGATTTAGTTGGCATGGGATGTTACTCAAATCACTGAGATTCTTCTGTATTAATATGTAATAAATGTTGAGAATGTAATGTGCAAAGTAGAAACAAGAGGACTTATGAATAAGAGACATAGGAAGAATATTTCACCTGTCAGGAGAGCTTTTTGTTTTTAGGAAAACGCAAGATGAGTTGTGTGGGACTTCACCAGAGCTCTCCAGAAAGACTGCAGGCAATGTGCAAACAGGCTCTCTGGCCAGTCTCCCTGCTGTCTAGCTCCTTTCTCTATGGTCATTGCTCTTCACATTCCCTTGGCTGGCTATACGTGGCTCTAATTGTTCATCTGTCCAGCAGAGGAGTTCTAAAAGCTTTTCAGATATGTGGACAATTTTTATGTCAGCTATGGGTTATCATGTAGGATCCACACAGAAGCTCTGATGTATACATCTATTCTGGTGTGAATGACTAAATGCATGCCTAAAGTTTACTCAACTTGTATATCAATTATATTTGTCATTTCTACTATTTACATTTCTTTTATTACAAATTTGATTTACTATGCTATCTTCCATTTATTACGTTACATTATATCAAGCCACATCACATAATTCGAAACTTTAGTAAAAGCTCTGAGTAGTCCCTTGATGGTCAATTGATCCGTTTATCTGCATCTTCAGTCAGTTAATGGATTCTGGGTCAAACCTCATTTCACAGCACTGCATCATTAACAGGTTTGATGAAATATGTTATCCATTCAGAGGTAGCTTGTGCATTTTCACACAGAATGGTAATTTCTAGCCTTCTAAAGTCAGAATCTCAACTTAATCAATGTATTTCTTCTTGTCTGGAAAAGAGTGAGAACCCATGTGTGTGCTTACTTAGGTGTTCTGGTCTCCTCAGATTTACAGTTGCAGTTACAGATTTACAGTGACAGAGTGACAATTCAACTCTGTGATTACTAACCTAGAGCAAACTGGGATTCACTTTTACCACCTTAGAAAACCAGAAATATGAGCCCTGAATAGCAATTTTCTCTACCTTCTACACATCTAAGTATGAGAATAGTATATCTTCATTTTGTAAGTGAACAAACAAAACAGCAATCTCTCTTAGGACTGAGAAATCTGAAATACCTCTTTGATATATAACAGGTGAGTACTAGGAACTCAGGGGACCATGGAGAAAGATGAGAGTGTCTACTATGATACTTCACACATCAGCTTTCTTACCTCCTTTCTTCAGTTTTTAGAGTGGATGCTAATCAGCATGACTCAAAAGGTTTGAGCTAACTTCAGTTTGTTTCATATGCAGGTGAAAACTTTACCTCTACTGTTGGTGTCATGGGAGCAGAGAACAATGAAAGTCTTGACCTCCTATCAGTCTTCCTGACTGGCATTCCAGGACTGGAGGCCCAACATGGCTGGCTCTCCATTCTGTTTTTCACTATGTACATGGTTGCCATTGTGGGCAACAGCCTAATCATGGCAGCAGTGCAGGAAGACTCAGCTCTCCATGAGCCAATGTACTTGTTCCTCTCCATGCTAGCCATCACTGAGGTGGGAGTCTCTATGTCCACCCTACCCACTGTTATGGGCATTCTTTGGTTTGATGCCTACAGAATTGACTTTGATGGCTGTTTGGCACAAATGTTCTTCATTCACACTTTCTCTGGCATGGAGTCAGGAGTTCTGCTGGCCATGAGTTATGACCGCTTTGTAGCCATCTATAATCCTCTGCGCTATACAGCCATTCTAACTCTTCCTCGGATCATATCCATGGGTCTGGGTATTACACTAAAGAGTGTTGCACTCATGGCCCCACTTCCAATTCTTTTAAAACAACTTCCATATTGTCACATAAATATTCTCTCCCATTCCTACTGCCTCCACTCAGACTTGATCCAACTGCCTTGTGCAGACACTAGACTGAACAGCATCCTGGGGTTGGCCATTGTCCTGGCCACTTTTGGGCTGGACTCATTGCTCATTGTGGTCTCTTATGGGCTCATTCTCTACACAGTGATGGGTATTACATCTGGTGAGGGTCGGAAGAAGGCACTCAACACATGTGTGTCACACATCTGTGCAGTGCTTATATATTATGTGCCTATGATTGGTGTCTCTGTGATGCATCGCGTTGCCAAGCATGCATCACCAGTGGTCCACACACTCATGTCAAGCATCTATCTGTTTGTGCCACCAGTGCTCAATCCCATCATATACAGTGTCAAGACCCGTCCAATTCAACAGGGAATTACCAACTTGTTCTCCTGCAAGAAGGGATTGATCTGAGTCACACACTCAGAAAGCAGGGATTATTCTTAAATCTATAAACCCTGGCTGTAATTCTCCCACAAGGAACATTTTCTGTTAGGTATTTTGATAAGGAAGAGAGGAATTCAAATCCTTACTACAAGCTTGCTTCTGAATGATAAATGTCATATTCATAGCTTATATTTTACTGACATACATGTATGTATCTAACTTTTCTTCTTTAACCAGATATATTAATTCAATGTACAAGTAGTAAATCCATACTGTCACAAAATAGCCAGTTAACATTAGTTTTGAAATTTAATGATATTTAAATTAAAATGAACAAAAAATTAATTTTTAAATGAAATTCTTGGGGATGAAGTGTTTTCCCTAAGGATAGTGATTCTGGAAATGTTCCTTTGAATTTGTATAGTTTTGTGTTTGCCATCAGATATTCATGATTTTAACATCTTCTTCCTTATGAAAGAACCTCATTTCACTCTGAAAACTGTCTATGTTTAAACAATAAATTGCTTGATAACCTATCTATGAAGACAAATTGCTATATAAGGAACTGATTCTTCATCCTATCCACCATGCAAGAGTTTCCACATGTAGATTTTATGTATTTCTAAAGACTCTGGGATGTACATTGACTAAATGATTTCAACTGAGGGATATAGTAAAATATGAAGAGCCTCAGCTGCCCAGGCATCATGTGTGGGCATCCTTTCTTCCCCCTGTCTTCCTTCTCTTCCCTCAGCCTCCCTCAGCCTCAGCATACTGTGAGGTCTGCTCTGTTCTCTTCCCTGACCCCTTCTCTCAACTCCATCAGCACAGGTCTAATTGTTACTTCCTCCTTCTACTTGTGTTTTAATAGAAAGTGTCATAAAATGGGGATGACCACACTCTTGTCTCCTAAACTACAGTACCAGGTTCTTATCCTTTCTCACCTCAAGGGTTCCAATTGCAATGACAATATTTTCTATTTTGTAGTATCAGTTCATCAGTCAGCTATACACAGTAATGTTTTAAAGTGCTCATTTGGTTTGAAACAGCAATTATAAACATTTAATTTATATATTCTCTTAGACAACAGAAATCTGTCTAGGTTCAGTATTTTTAGGTTGATAGCTAATATTATATAATATATGTATATAGTTGGTGAGAACTTTTATCAGAGATGATATATCAGGTTTATAGCAGTTCACCATACATTTCATGCATCTACATTTATAATGACTTAATAATTGATGTCAGTCATTTGAGAATATATTCTTTAATGGATATTTACATCAACACATTTGTTGCTGCTAAGTTATTTTTTGAAATTTTTGCCTCCAACAAAGTTTTGACTATGAAACATACTTTTGTGTTTAAAATTATTTTAATGTTTATTCTATTATAAATGTATGCAATAAAACATACATACATATTTAAATCTTTGTTTCTAAAATAGCTATCCTGTGTTATATGAATTTGAAAGAGAGTAAGTCAGTTATATAGGAGGGTTTGGAGGAATGAAAATGAAGGGCAGAATGATATAATAATAATCTCAAAAGTAAAAGAAATGGTTTTTATAAATTGAAAAATGCATTGAGTATATAATTTATGAAAATAATAGACGCATTGAAAATGTATATATTACATAAAAATCTGAGTAGGAACTAATCTTTTAATGAGATGAATAGATTGTGATCCCAGATAAGTATTTGTTAATACATGATACCTACTTCGGCCTGCATTTTACTTTCTTTTTTTACCCTGTAAATGTTAATCCTACAAAGCTTGATAACAGAAACAAGAAAGTGACATCTGTGTTCTTCTGTTACTGCCCAGAGACATTGCTGAGTGGATGTTTCTGGAACCAAATCCCAGAGCTTATGTGGACTCAAAGCTACAGCAAAAGCTATAGCTTCAGAGAGCATTATAAGAATTTTGAGTTTGTAAAATGAGATCATGTAGTTTATAATATGTTCAAAACACTGTGGTGAGAAAAGAATTTTATATTTTAAAAATGTTTTTTTTCTCAATTTCAAAGGCAAGTGTTTAGAGAATAGCAAACCTAAGCTTTAAAAACTATCTCTTTTAATTTCTAGTTGAGCAATAATATCGCTTTTATTAGCTGGGATTATCTATTAAGCAGATATTCCACTCCATATCCTTGCTTTGCACAGTTTTATGGCAGGAATATTTATGCTTGACACCATGTTACAATTATAAAATTATTCCTTTCTATATAAACTTCAGATTTCAGTGTACTTTTCTCTGCAAAAAGAGACGAGTGATTCCTTGGCGGATCTGCTTGGTTTTTGCACTGTAAATGATGGGGTTCATCACAGGAGGTGCCAGCAGGTAGATATTGGCCATGAGAACATGGACCAGTGGAGAGGCATGCTTGACAAAGCGGTGAGTCATAGACACACCAACCATGGGGACATAGAGAACCAGAACAGCCAACATGTGGGACAGACAGTTGTTGAGAGCCCGGAGTCGTTCAGTCCAAGTGGCTGTGTTCAAGACACTTTTCAGGATAAGTGCATAGGAGAGTACAATGAGCAGAGGGTCTAATACAATAATGAGCAGGACCAGAGCAAATCCATACCAGCTGTTGACCCTGATGTCCGCACAGACCAGGTGAATCATATCCTGGTGGAGGCAGTAGGAGTGAGAAAGAAGGTGGGAATGGCAGAAGGGCAGGCGCTTGAGCAGGAAAAGGCAGGGAAGTACAGCCAAGACACAGCGGCAAATGATGGCCAACCCTATTCTACCAATGACCTCAGTGGTGAGGATGGAGGCATAGTGGAGTGGGCGGCAGATGGCCACATAACGGTCAAAGGACATGGCCAATAGAACAGATGACTCCATAAAGGAGAACCCATGGAGGAAGAAGAACTGGGCAAAGCAGGCCTCAAAGCTGATTTCCCGGATGCTGAACCAGAGGAGCTGCATGACGGTAGGAAGCGTGGTGAGAGTGAGACCCAAGTCAGTAAGGGCCAGCATGGAGAGGAAGAGGTACATGGGCTGGTGGAGAGATGGCTCTGTGCGGATGACGATGAGGATGGTGATGTTGCCCATGATGGAGACGGTATAGAAGCAGAAGAAGGGGATGGAGATCCAGAGATGGATATCCTCAAATCCAGGGATGCCCGTGAGGATGAAGTAGAAAGGACTGTGAGTGGTATTGGCTACTTCTGACATGCTTGATAAATGCAACATATGAAATCTGCATTCCACATTAAAAATAGCATTAGTATACCATTTTTCATTCGATCACTATAATCAAGAAATAATATGCTACAGATTGCCACTGAGAAACACAATACTGGGCCATTAAACAGCCAGAAGCTGAACACTGAGGATTGTTCTCTTATAGATTTTTATTCAAGACAAGCTCATTTCTTTCAACTTGTTTTCCTTCAACTGTGTTTTAAAATATATCTATATATTTTCTCTGGTAGGATATACTCTGATGACTGTTGCATCTGTCCATATGCATCTATACATACATTTTTACTAACTTAAAATTGATCTTATTAGAATTTTAAAGAAGCAAACAAACAAAAGCAAAATTTTTGCTTCTTTTCTATCTGACGAATAGCACAGAAAGATGATTTGTTTAGTGCTCTGTGATATTTACTCAGATGAATTAGTGTTTAAATTGGAAAGTATCAAGATTACTTCTAGATATCTTGCTTTAGCAATTGTGTGGATTATAATATTCTCTTATGGAGCATAGAAGTAGGAAAGAATTCTGGAGGCAACATGACACATAGGTTTGTCTTGTGCATTAAGAGTTTAATATTCATAGGGATAGTTCACAAGGACTGGCTCATAGATGAATGTACAATGAGGAAATCATGGGATCTTATAATCATTTTCAAGTAGGTGAGAAGCTAGGAGTTAATATGATAAAACAGACCAGAACTTCAGTTAAGGGAGAAAGAAGGGAGAGTAGAAAGGAAGAAAAATTTAGATAGGTTAAAGTCCATTTTTAAGGAAATCTAAAATCTAGAGATAAAATACAAATGGAAGAGGAAGCAAAAGGCATTGTATAAAAAGAACGTTTCAGATATTTTGTAAGAGAAACATTTATGAAGGCATTTTAGTGTTAGTAATGGGACGTGAAGCCAAGATGAAGTGGTCTGAGGGAAGAATTAATGAACAACTTTGGAGAGCTTTGATAGATAAACTAGGCTCAAAGGTCTCTATACTGCCTCTAGAGGGTTTTATTCTTTAAATCTAAGCAATGAATGGGTCTTAACTATTGGAACGTTCTATGAATAAAAATTATGGATAGTTTATCAGGAACCCATGAATATAGAATTATTTCTTATAATTATACCATCTTACACTTCCTAAGAGATCCATAATGTCCAAATTACAACTCTGGAAAACCCACGTAAGAATTTGAACAGTAGCAGCCATAGCAACAGCAACAACAACAACATAAAATTGGGGGAAATAGGAAAAAATAAAAACAGAAATGAATTTCTTTCAATTAGGTAAGAAAAGATTAAAATATTTACAAGTGGATATTAGCCTAGAAATTTGGAATACCCAAGATACAATTCACATATCAAGTGATGCCCAAGAAGAAGGAAGAACAAAGTATGAATACTCTGGTCCTTCTTAGAAGGGGGAACAAGATACCCACAGAAGGAGATACAGAGACAAAGTGTGGAGCAGAGTCTGAGGGAAAGACCATCCAGAGACTACCCCACCTAGGGATCCATCCCATATACAGTTACAAAACCCAGACACTATTATCAATGCCCACAAATACTTGCTGAGTGGAGCTGGATATAGCTGTCACCTGGGAGGCTCTGCTAGTGCATGGCAAATACAGAGGGAGACACTCTCAGCCAGCCATTGAACTGAGCACAGGGTACCCAATGGGGGAGTTAGAGAAAGGACCCAAGGAGCTTAAGGTGTTACCAGTGCCATAGGAAGAACAATGATATGAGTCATCCAGTACTCCCAGAACTCCCAGGGACAAAACCATCAGCCAAAGAGTACACATGGAGTTACTCATGACTCCAGACACATCGGCAGCAGAGGATGGTCTTGTTAGACACCAAAGGGAGGAGAGGCCCTTGGTCCTGGAAAGACTTGATGCCTTAGTGTAGAGGAATACCAGGACAGGGAAGCGGAGGAGGGTTGATTGGGGAAGATTTTCGGGGGTGGGTGGGAGGTGGAAACCAGGAAAGGGGACAACATTTAAAATGCAAATAAAAATATACCTAATTTAAAAAGTAATAAAATAAAATAAGAAAAAAAATATTTACAAGTATTTTTTCCCTTTAAGTTAATATAATTTAAAACCCAGAAACTGCTCCATAAAAAATAAATATAGGCATGTATTTAGGAATGAAATTTTCATAAGAAAAAAAATTATACAGAAGTTATAGATACCAGTGAGTATGTCCAAATGAACAGTAAAGAGTAAGAACACCCATAAATCATAAGTCAAAAGACAATCCACCATGGCTAAGGTTTGTAAAGCTCTTCTAGTACTAAGTATTAATAATCTACATTAATATTCACTATTAATATTTAACAACTTAGAAAATATTCTAAGAAAAGCATGCTAATTATAGATGTAGTTGGTCATTTATGAAACTGGAAAGGAAAGAAATCTGAGAAGAATCATGTTGGTTCCTCCATCCCCTAGCACTTTGCAAGGACAAGATTGCTCTCCCAACCAGGAAATGAGCACAGTATAGTGGATTCTTGAGGATGTCTAGCCTGAGTTTCGAACAGTGCTGATTGAGGCACATTTATCTGTCATCTATCTATCTATCTATCTATCTATCTATCTATCTATCTATCTATCTATCTATCTATTTGAGACAGAATTTCTCTGTGTAGACCTGGCTGTTCTGGAAGTCAGTTTATAAACCAGGCTGGCCTTGAACTCACAGAGATCTTCGTGTTCTCTGCCTCTGGAGTACTAGGATTAAAGGTGTATACCACTACTATATCAGTCCCAGGCACTCTTGAATAGAGTTAGATATAGACTCAATACCTCTTTATTTTTTCTAGATGCTAGACACACAATTTCATTTTAAATGTATGTGATAGTTCTGTCTGTTTTTATATTTCTGCTTGCTTTGATTGGTCAGTGCAAATAGACATAGAGGAATATATTTTGTTTTGAAAGACTTACGTTTATGAGATGACAGAGCTCAATGAAAACCACAGAGAGTGACAAGCTGCATGGAGAAGACCACCGAACGCCAGGGATCAGGCTCACTGTTTGATTTCCAGACCCTTGATGAACAGTCAGGAGGTAACTCTCCGAGAAGACAGACAGTATATCCAACAACGTGGTATACCTCAATTTCCACAGTGATTTCTTTTGAAAACCTTCTATGCAGCTTCATAAAGAGAATCTTTGATGGTGTTGTAATTAAGTACTACCTGGACAGTCTGTGTGGTAATGTAATAATTGCTGGGATGGCAGAGAACAGGAGAGAACTATGACATTCGCAGGAAATTGACTGTCCTAGAATATTACAATTTTAACTCACTTACCAACTGCATAATTTCTGTTCATCATTCTTAATAGGAAAGAGTGTTTACTCTGAAAAATATTTTTCTTTGAAAAGCCAGTGAGTTGTTTTGTTTAATTCAGCTAAAATAAAGTTTAGTGAGTGCTCATACAAAGGAGCTGGCCAGTCCAGTGACGAAGTGTCACATATATACACTGCTGTGAATTTGAGATTTTTCTTCTGCTTCTTAAAGTTAGTATAAAACAATAGGTTTATTATGATATGTTCATATGTATGTGTACATCATACATTACTCATTCACTTCCTGTATAACTCTATCACTCCTTTCTTGGTCCCCTTTTACTCATAAGTTTTATATATATACATACACACACACATACACACACGTGTATATATATATATATATATATATATATATATATATATATATGTCTTGTGATTGTCTTTTGTTTTGTTTTTCCATTCATACCCCTTGCTTCACTTCATATCCCTCTCAGCTTTCCTGTCATTCTTGCCTGTACACACACACACACACACACACACACACACACATACACACACACACACACACACCACATATGCACAAAGGTTCTGAATATGGTATGGAAAGCCAGGAAACCTGAGGACAGTAGTCTACTACATTCTCTGTAGTTTGAGTAACAATTTGAAAGGTTGGAGAAAGGTTAAGATGGGACAACAGCATATGCTATGAAAATGAAGCCTCTGTAACACCGCAGAAGGGGGCCTAGTTGTAGGTATGGTGGGAACTGAGGCAGAAAGGGGGTGAAAACCAATGCCCTGGAGGGAGAATGGAGTTTTCACAAGGCCTTAACCCAAGGAGAGACACCATTAGCACATGTGTTAGCAGAGGGGCTGTGGGCAGAGGGATCTCTGGAAAAAGGATTAAATGAGTGGACAGCATACTTTCTGAAGGTAAGAATGTATTTGTGTGCATCTACAAATTTGTGAGTGTGTGTGAATACAGGTATGCAAGTGAAAACATGCTTTTGGGCATGAGTATCTATGCATGTGTGACATCCCAGGGAGTACCTAAAGTCAGTGGATATATATTAAGAAGATACAAAGACAGACTGAAGAATAGAATTAAGGGAGAGGAGGAGGAGAGTGGAGAGAACCAGGCTTAGTATTGAGAAAATGTGGCAGTGTTCCTCCTTTTCTGCACATAATACAGATAATAATTGAGTAATTCTCCAGATGGATCAATTTCTTATCCAATCCTGGCAGAAGAGACAATGATGCCCGCATGCTTGTGGGATCCTTTATTTAGCTCTTCATGCCCTCTCTAGCCCTGCTTTTTCTCTACCCATCCCCAGAGGGAGCTTGCTAGTTTCTGTACACTCCTTTCATCTATTGTTTTCCTCGAAGCCATCATCTCTTTCAGAGACATCTGATAAGCCTTTTGTAGAACAGACAAGATGAACACAATAGGGGCATCAGAGGGGAGCAACAGCGACATCATCCAACAAAAGCCACTTTTTTGATGCCAAGATACTGATGACAGAGACCAGCACACCAAGGTGCCATGAAGCATGGAATGAGAGGCACCTGGGCCACTCTTAGCATCAGTGACAGTGTGTGATAAATCTCTACATAACTGCTTCATGTTTCCTACCTGGCACTCAGTTTTCCCTCCAGTCCCACCTCCCCGTGACACACCTCTGAAACAGGTCTGCTTAATTTCCCCTTTGATCCTATGGAATATCCTCTCTCTCAGTCACCAGCTTTTCCTCCTCTTATTGCTATCCATGTTACTACTATCCACTTCGGGAGAAGTCCAGCCTCACTGGGTACTCACTGTGTTCTCTCAGTCGTCTTTAGTGTCTGTTCTCTAGCCCGTGTCTGCATGTGGTTTTTATGTTACTGATGATTCCAGGCTAAAATGTAGGAGACCAGTGGGGAGATGCCTCCAGGATCTTACAGGGCTATGCAGATTGTGCTTTGAGACCTCAGTCCTCAAGGGAGAGAATCAGGAAGCCTCTCTTGTTCAGGAGATGTTTCTGCACTGCACTGTTAAGCTGGAAACCTGAACATCTAGTCCTGAGAGCACAAGGTTTGGCGATCGTTGGAAAGCATACTCTATGGAAAATTAGTGCAAAGTTCTATAAAGATGTGCTACCATAGGGGTCAAGGTTAGAGGTTAAATCTTAAGTCTTATGCATGCCAGGGAAGGGTTGTGTTCATTCCTTAGAAGAAATTCTGCCATTTTGAACCTCAGATTTATGTTCAATTTATTGAAAAAAGCTCTTATCATTCAGGTTTAAGTTAGGATTAGGGTTAGGGTATACTTATATGTATGAGTATGCTGTTGTTGTCTTCAGACACACTAGAAGAAGGCATCAGAATGAACTTATCATAGGATTAGGATATATTTATATGTATGAGTACCCTGTTTCTGTCTTCAGACACACCAGAAGAGGGCATTAGATCTCATTACAGATGGTTGTGAGCCACCATATGGTTGCTGGGAATTGAACCCAGGACCTCTGGAAGAGCAGTCAGTGGTCTTAACCACTGAGCCATCTCTAGCTCAAAGTATTAGTTTTTTTCAATTTTAGTTCACCTTTTAAACAATTTTATTATTCATTTTTTACTTATTTACTTTACACCCCACTCACTGCCCCCTCCCAGTCATACTCTCCCATAATTCCCTTCTTCCATGCCCCTCCCCTTCTCCTCTGCACAGGTGGCAGCCCCTGGGTATCCTCCCACCCTGACACAACAAGTCTCTGTGAGGCTAAGCACATCCTTTCCTTTTGAGACCAGACAAGGCAGCTCAGGTAGAAGAACATATCCCACAGACAGGCAACAGCTTTTGAACAGCCTCAGTTGTTGAGGGACCCACATGAGACCAAGCTGCACATCTGCTATATATATGCAGGGAGGCCTAGGTCCAGTCCAAGTATGTTCTTTGGTTGGTGGTTCAGTCTCTGAGAAGCCCAAGGGTCCAGGTTAGTTGATTCTTTTGGTCTTCCTGTAACCCTTCCCACTATTCTTCCATAAGAGTCCCTAAGCTCCATCTACTGTTTGGCTGTCAGTATCTGCATCTGTCTGAGCCAGCTACTGGGTGTGGCCTCTCAGAGGGCAGCCAGAAGCACTAGGATATTTATCTAAAGAATAAACATTATGTTAACACTCCCTGAAGCTTTGGAAGTAATCACTACAAGATTGCTGTATTTGCTATATATATTTGTTTCTTAATAATATTAAGTCCAAAGCACTTTAATTATTTAAAGTATCTGTGGAATCACATGCAACAATATAAAAAGTGTATAAAGAGGAGGCTCGTTTCTTTGCATCTGTGTAGAACAACTTCAATATCCTGTATAATGTGTGGGATTTGTAATTGTAAAGAACCCTGGTGTGGGGCCTTGGCAAAGCTGGGAAAATGACACATCAACATCTGTGTGGGGAATCTCTTTGGACAGCTTGTAACTCAAGGATCAGTTTACCTACTGTGGAATTCAGAGATTCTAGAAGATATAACACTGTTTAGTTTCCTTCTTCCTAGTGTAGGGAGTGCAGCAGATTTCTCAGATATCTTTAAAATGTCAGTTTCATTTTCCCTTGAAGAATCAGTTGTTTTAAAAAAAACAATCTTTCTTGCATTTCTGCCCCTGCTTTACAAGGCAATCAATGTATTTAGGCATGCATGCCACATGACATGGCATGTAATACCATTGGTTTTGTGAACTGCTTTATCACAAATAATCTACATCTACTTGTCATACCATTCTAGTTAATGAACCAGACTCTAATTACCTTCTACTTGACACTGTACTTTTGAAGAAATATTTATTTTGTTTTAATTATGTGTATGGTTTTTTTTTTGTTGATTTACATGTGCCAGTTGAGGCCAGAGGAGTCTGTTCCCCTTTGACTTGGAATTGAAGGCAGTTGGAAAGTGCTCAGTGTGGGAAACAGAATATGGATTCTGAATGAGGGAAGTATGTATCCTTTACCCCTGACCATCTCCACAATTAGATATTGGGTTTTAAGTTATATTAGGTATAGCACATAAACTGGATGACATATGATGATAGAAACCAACTAAACTTCTTCCTGTTTTAACATCTTCCACTAAACTCTGAACCTCTTCTCTGACAGCATTCGGAAAATCCCACGACGGATCTCCTTAGTCTTAATGCTGTAGACAATGGGGTTGATGACAGGGGGGAAGAAGAGATAAGCGTTGGCCATCATGGTCTGTACCAGAGGAGACACATGATGTGCAAAGCGATGTACCATAGACAGGCCAATCATTGGTACATAATAAGCAAGCACAGCACAGACATGTGAGCCACAGGTGCTGAGTGCTTTCTTCCTTCCATCTCCAGTGGCAATTCCAAGCACAGTGTGGAGTATAAGCCCATAAGACACCACAATGAGCAGTGAATCTAGTCCAAAAGTGGAGGTCACAATGAAAAGTCCGTAGATATTGTTGATAGAAATGTCCCCACAAGGTAGATGGATAAGATTGGGGTGGAGACAATAGGAATGAGAGAGGGCATTGTGGCCACAGAATGGCAGTCTCCTTAACAGTATAGGCAATGGGGCCATTAGTATGACACTTTTCAGTCCAATGACAGCTCCTGTGCCAAAGATGCGAGGCAGTGTCAAGATAGTTGTATACCGCAGTGGGCTGTAGATAGCCACAAAGCGGTCCACAGACATGGCCAGCAACACAGCTGACTCCATAATAGAGAAAGAATGGATGAAAAACATTTGCAGAAGGCATGCTTCAAAGGTAATCTCTAAAATATCAAAAAGTAAGATCCCTAGCACGGTTGGTAGAGTGGAGGCAGAGACACCAACCTCAGCCAATGCCAGCATGGCAAGGAAAAAATACATGGGCTGATGCAGGGAAGCATCTGTTCTGATGACATGAAGAATGGTGCCATTCCCAAGGAAGATGATGATGTACATCAGGCAGAAGGGGATGGATATCCAGATGTGCTCTGTCTCCAGTCCTGGGATGCCAACCAAAATGAATGTCGTAGGTAAGAACCCTACAGAGCTATTGGAATTCTTCATGCCGAAATCTCATCCTGTGGGGGAAGTACCACCTCAGAAGTCACAAACTGTTGAGATTATATGATGTTGGGAAAAATAATTGGGAATCAACAAAAGAGAAGAAAACAAACTTTGATTAATGTGATCAAAGATCTTATTTTTCAAAACTGACAGCTGATTCCCATCCAGATGTTTTCATTGTAAAGGAGTTTCTTTCTCTGTCACGAAGAAAAAGTATGCATCCAAATTACTAAGAAGGAAATAGCTGTCTTGTGCTCATGTGGCCACTCCTGGCTGTAGGAAGCTACTTGGGAGACAATTTATATGCAATCTAAGAATAAGGCATTGACTAATGTTTGCAATATGTGAATAGATAATTAGGTGAATAAATATTTAAGTACAAGATAACTACTTTTAAAATCCCAATGAGTAGGTAGTGAATGATGGGGGAACAAGGCAAGGCTGAGATGGAGGCACTGAATACAGCCTGGAACAAGTAACTAGAAATACTATGACCAATTGACCAGATGACCAAGAAGGTGTCAGAAGCCAGGTTCGCTTATTTGTAAAAGACTTTATAGCTTATGAAAATATTGTGATGATAGCATCCAGAATATTTTGACTGATGGTCTTAAAAAACTGCTAACCTTCTTTGTTAGGAATTTTTTATTTTTGTTATCTTAGAGCATCGCTGAACTCACAACAGAAACAATACTAATAGTCTAAGCAAATTTTCAGTAAATGTTTTCCTGTCATCAGATGAAAAACCACCTTCCTAGCAGAATGTTGTTTGGGTTAATACAGCATCACGACAACATCCTGGACAGGGAGAATAGGAAGGACTCGTCATGGTGGATTTTTGACTCATTTATCAATGCATGCTTTCCCCTCCCACTCTCTGCTTATCTACTGACACATGCACCAGTCTAAATTATAAATTATCTGGTGTGAATTTTTTTGCAGCCATTGTAATAGAGAAAATTCATTATTTTAAGTGAGGCATTATTAAGTTCTATCTTTAGTACTTGCCTAAAGCCAAATATCATTTTTTCCAACCATCACCCACATGAAGAAAGTATTTCTGGACTTACTCTGGAAATTTCTGCAACTTTTGGCCATAAAACAGAGAACATGCGTACTCTTCTGCAGTTCAGACACAGTCATTAAGTATTCTGAAGTCTTCTTCTCAGTTATATTTCATTCTGGGATGGAAAAGTTCAGGACTCTTTGAGAAAGTCCTAAAAGAAATTGATTTAGTTTTAAAAGTCATAGAAAGCTTTACTTACAAAAAAAACCCATTTCATCTCAGATGCAAAGATCAGCAGGAAGTTTCCAGGCTGTGTGTAGAAGTTAGGTGTATCATGCCAGGGTATCTAACTTTCTGCCTGTGGGATGCATGCAGCTGAGGGTAACTATGCATGTGAACCAACTTAAAAACATAAACCATCTTAAAATATTACATTGTTTTTCGTAGTTTTTTGGCAAACTAACTTTGCAGTTTTAACTATCAACTTTGTAGGTAATGATACTGTGGGCAATGTCAATGGGGTGAACGTTCCTGACAGGAAAAAGAAATCACTGCCACAGTCCATGTGACAGAGCATTCTGAGAAAATGAAAACTGTGAATACATTGGGATCTTAAAAATTCTTGGCTTTATAACCTTTTATGAAAATATCAAAGATAGCAATGAAAAAGCATAGCTTTCATTTTCCCTCTGCACACAGGATCCTGGTACTCATCAATCTCTGATGCAGTTTAACTTAGTACGGACCACATTTGGGCAAGGTCTACATGGTGGGCTGTGCTGCAGCTTAAGGTAGAGTCAGGAGCAAATCAATGCCCCAGAGCAAGTGATGGTACACACAGCAGAGCGTGTTAAAACACAAGTCGCAACTTTTAGTTTCTTAAGTGGACTATGCTCTCATCTCCTGGACTGAAAAGCTCTTCCTCTTGACTTACTTTACTGAATCCTAGATCCTATTGCAGCTGTATCTTGCCTGCCACACCTCAAGAAACCTGAGAGTGAGCAGATCGATCGATCTTGGTAGATTCTGGGCACAAGGGGCCCTCGTTCCTTACTTTCCACGCCCTTTGTTCTCTGCTGACATTTTTCTATTGTACTTGCTTTTTTTTTTGTTTTTTTTTCTCATCCCTGTTCTCCTATCTCTGCAGTCATGCAGTGGCACTTGTTCTTGAAAGACATCTTAACACAGTTGTTCTCCTGAGTTGAGGATGTGTTTCAAAGGATGGGAGGTGATAAAAGGAATCGCTTAGTTGTAGAGATTAAAAACAAACAGCATAGAATAGAATAATAATTTAGAAAATATCAACAGAAAGACAAGAATGTGATAGACTAAGTCCCATAGTCCTGGAACTGGACAGGATGGGAG
Source organism: Apodemus sylvaticus (assembly GCF_947179515.1). Classification (NCBI taxonomy): domain Eukaryota; kingdom Metazoa; phylum Chordata; class Mammalia; order Rodentia; family Muridae; genus Apodemus; species Apodemus sylvaticus. The sequence continues at coordinate 102,032,208 of NC_067472.1, forward strand.
GCGCCTCCTATGTAAAGCACATCTTTTACCTGTATGTATATTTGTTTCTTTACTGTTAAAGATAGCAATGTTACTCTCTACCTCAGACAATATGTCTTAGTATTTATCGTAAGCTCTTAGCAACAAGTAAATGTTAATATTTCTTGCCCACAATCTTTTTTCCTGATGAAAATTACTAATTTATTCATTGCTTTCTGTGGAAACTTTATTGAAATATAATTCATCTATGTATACAGCTCACTCATTTAAAGTGCAAAGTGTGACAGTCATTAGTATCTTCCCAGAGATGTTCAATCATACATTCTTCTCCATATAAGTTACGTGTTATGTTAGCCATTGGTACTTATTTCTCCTGTCCCCATCACCCATATTCTCTGAGAGATTAGTTTATCCCCAGTTATCTAATTATACTATTCTTTCCTATTACTGTCTGACTGAATTTATGTGGGAAACAAGAAAACGAGCAGTTTCCGTTAACAGATCAGCACCTGACAAGATGCATGAATTGCATGAGGTACCCTAAGTGATATACTACAAGAACTATTTCTGGAATCTAATACCTCTGACCTTGTTTTGTTAACTTGCCCATAGCCATATTTAGGCTTTTTGTCATCCAACCTCCCATGTTCAGGGGGTTAAAGTGGTGCCTATCAGTAGGAAAAATCTACAGAGCTTTGACCAGGGATGGAAGTTGAAATCTTTCTGAAGCTGCTTTAGGATATAGGACTGGGAGACCATAAGCTTGACCACTTACCACTTAATATTTCATGTGACCAGAGAAAAGGTTACTTCTGCAAGTTCTTGGTGACCATCGTTAGCTTCATAGATCTGTGGCTAGGATGATGCCTTGCATCTTTTAAAGCCAATCAGAAGCTCCATCAGTGGAGTAAAAGAGACAGAGTCAGGCTCCCTGAAGAGCAATTATCTAAGTAATCATACTGCTTTCTCAATATCAGATGTCCCTAAGGAAATAAAACATGGGTATGAAAATGAATATGGATGTAGTTATCTTCTATGATGATTAAATAAAGAATATATGAAAATTAGAAAAATTTTACATCCTTATAATGGAAAATGAGAGCAAACATTTGGAGGACATTATGTTATCCAAAAATAGTCATACAGAAATTAAAGTAAGAATAAAAATTACAAAAGGCTAAGGAAAGCAATGGAATGGTGGGGGGATGAGAAGAGCTTTGTCAGATATATCATTTTATATTTAAAAAGGAAGAACAAATCCTGGTGTTCTATTATTGCATAATAGGTAACTATAGTAACCTATTTTAATGCATTGCTTCTTTTAAAATAGACAGCAAAGAGGATTGTGAATACTATCACCACACAGAAATGCTAAGGGATAGATATGCTACATTATCTTGATTCAATCATCTAGTTTGTAACTGTGTTGAAAGATCATTTAAGTATGTTTAATTATTGTATCAGTTACAGATAAAATACTGTTTAAACATATGTTGACTTAAAAATTCATCTTATTCCAATTTTAAGATTTACTAAGATTGGTTGGGAAGTGTTCGCTTTGTGCACTTTTACAAGAGAGAAGAAGGCTGTGTATAGTTGTATAGTTAGCAAAAATTCTTTAAATGATAGGTAAACACAAATGTATAAAAAATCTAGATATTATAAATCAAGAGTGGCCTGAAAGACTTAGAAAAAGTGGAAAAATTAGATGAAAGTCTTTAATAAGTATAAGAACACAGCAAATATGAAGAGATATTCTAATATCTTACAGATTCAAGGCAGCAAACTCTATCATCCTGGAAAGAAAAGGTATTTAAAGACCATATTGAAACTGAATTCGGTTGATGGGTAGAGATGATAACAGAAAAGTACTCAACAGGTGCTACTGGAGAAGATATGTTGCATCTTACAAAGACTGACATAAATGTGAGCATCAGTTGAGTCTTCCAAGAAATGTTCCTTCATAAATGCAAGGAAATGCTGGGATGTTTTCTAGCTAGGAAAATATTTAGCTGACACACTTAAGTGGTTTGAAGAATAAACAATGGAGGCATAGTACCTAGACAACACTTTGAATAATAGCTCATCACATTTAGCAGATCTCATACTAAATAGGAATTTGTCTGACATACTAAGTAGGTTGTTAAAAGAGCTTTGCATTTGTTGAGTACCATGTACTCAAAACTAGGTATGTATCTTAGACAGGGCTCAATCACTCCAGAGAACAACATCAAAGTGTAGAATGTACTCTCTTTCAACTCTTAAACGCATAAGTTCATGGGCAGGCTGAAAGGAAAGTCATTGTGATTAACTCATTTTCAGGACAGATTATCAGACACAATGACAGCAGCAACAAGAAGAAGACATGTAGATTTCTAGAGTAAATTATGGGTTATAAAAGAAAAATACAGCCTACTTTTATTGTTCTCTTTCTTAGAAGCTCCTAATCTGAGCTTGAGAGAAAGCAAGTAAATAAGAGAATGTTAGCATGGATTTCAGTGTGTCAGAGGAAGGGAGAAAAGAATGTTTGAATTCTTCAGGTTTCTTCACTGCAGGTTTTTTTTTTTATTCGATATATTTTTTACTTACATTTCAAATGATTTCCCCTTTTCTGGTTTCCCCATTCACCAAAAGTCACATAAGCCCCCTTTCCTCCCCCTGTTCTCCCACCCACCCCTTCCCACTTCCCTGTTCTGGTTTTGCCTTATACTGCTACACTGAGTCTTTTCAGAACCAGGGGCCACTCCTCCGTTCTTGTACCTCATTTGATGTGTGGATTATGTTTTGGGTATTCCAGTTTTCCAGACTAATATCCACTTATTAGTGAGTGCATACCATGACTGATCTTTTGAGACTGGGTTACCTCACTTAGTATGATGTTCTCCAGCTCCTTTGCCTAAGAATTTCATGAATTCATTGTTTCTAATGGCTGAATAGTACTCCATTGTGTATATATACCACATTTTTTGCATCCATTCTTCTGTTGAGGGATACCTTGGGTTCTTTCCAGCTTCTGGGTATTATAAATAGGGCTGCTATGAACATAGTGGAGCATATATCCTTATTACATGCTGGGGAATCCTCTGGGTATGGGCCCAGGAGTGGTATTGTAGGATCTTTTGGAAGTGAGGTGCCCAGTTTTCTGAAGAACTGCCAGACTGATTTCCAGAGTGGTTGTACCAATTTGCAACCCCACCAGCAGTGGAGGAGTGTTCCTCTTTCTCCACATCCTCGCCAACACCTGCTGTCTCCTGAGTTTTTAATCTTAGCCATTCTGACTGGTGTAAGGTGAAATCTCAGGGTTGTTTTGATTTGCATTTCCCTGATGACTAATGAAGTCGAGAATTTTTTAAGATGTTTCTCAGCCATCTGATGTTCTTCAGGTGAGAATTCTTTGTTTAACTCTGTACCCCATTTTTTAATAGGGTTATTTGGTTTTCTGGGGTCTAACTTCTTGAGTTCTTTGTATATATTGGATATTAGCCCTCTATCTGATGTAGGGTTGGTGAAGATCTTTTCCCAATTTGTTGGTTGCTGATTTGTCCTTTTGATGGTGTCCTTTGCTTTACAGAAACTTTGTAATTTTATGAAGTCCCATTTGTCAATTCTTGATTTTAGAGCATACTCTATTGTTCTTCTGTTCAGGAACTTTCCCCCTGTACCGATATCCTCAAGGGTCTTCCCCAGTTTCTTTTCTATTAGCTTCAGAGTGTCTGGCTTTATGTGGAGGTCCTTGATCCATTTGGAGATGAGCTTAGTACAAGGAGACAAGGATGGATTAATTCACATTCTTCTGCATGCTGACCTCCAGTTGAACCAGCACCATTTGTTGAAAAGGCTATCTTTTTTCTTTATCTTTTCCAAAAAAATCATTGGATTTTTTTAGCCCCTTTGTCGAGGATCAAGTGGCCATAGGTGTGTGGGTTCATTTCTGGATCTTCAATCCTGTTCCATTGATCCTATACCAATACCATGCAGTTTTTAACACTATTGCTCGGTAGTATTGCTTGAGGTCAGGGATACTGATTCCCCCAGAATTTCTTTTGTTGTTGAGAATAGTTTTAGCTATCCTAGGTTTTTTGTTATTCCAGATGAATTTGAGAATTGCTCTTTCTAACTCTATGAAGAATTGAGTTGGGATTTTGATGGGTATTGAGTTGAATCTGTATATTGCTTTTGGCAAAATGGCCATTTTAACTATATTAATCCTGCTAATCCATGAGCATGGGAGATTTTTCCATTTTCTGAGGTCTTCTTCCATTTCCTTCTTCAGAGTCTTGAAGTTCTTGTCATACAGATCTTTCACATGTTTGATAAGAGTCACCCCAAGGTACTTTATACTGTTTGTGGCTATTGTGAAGGGTGTCATTTCCTTAATTTCTTTCTCATCCTACTTATCCTTTGAGTATAGGAAGGCTACTGATTTGTTTGCATTGATTACTGCAACTTATTATGCCACGGCCAGTTGATACCCATGGAAGTTGGTCTTTACTAAGGAGAAACTGAACAGGAGTGGGTTGTATGGGGAGTGGGGAGTGGGGGAAGGTTGATTAAAGAGACTGGGAAGAGGGGAGCATGGAGAAACTGTGGTCAGGATATATAACAATCACCACCACCACCACCACCACCACCACCACCACCACCACCACAACAACAACAACAACAATAACAATCTCTCTTTAAATATACTGTTCTAAGTCTTCAGATATAACCACAGATTATCTAACTATGGTTAAGATTAAAAAGTCTCTCAAATGTTCCTGGGAATGTTCACTGAAAATCAGGTTATTCCAAGACTGAATTCTTATTGATAAGTTCAGTGTTTACTTTGTTTCAACCAGAATGCCCCCGTTTTTTGTTGTTGTTTTGTTTGTTTGTGGGTTTTCTTTTTTAGTATTTCCTTAGAAAGGAAGATAAAAATGAAAAACTATCTTGTAACCCACTTAGTTTAACTAGGTCATACATGTGAGCACATTGGAGTGGAACAATATATTATTGGAGTCTGGTGAGGTCTTCAGTCAATTCATCACCGAAGACAGTGATCACTCCTGTCAAATGCATCAGTAACAAATGCTGCACAGTGAGGCATATGGATGGGGATAGAAAAGAGTTCAGAGAGGGTAATTAGAACACATTGTGTACATTTATAAGGATGTTGAGTAGCAAAAATACAAACATAAATAAGAGAAGTAAAATAATTATAGTTAATGGAGAAAAAAGGGGGACAAAAAGTAAAAGACATGTAGGATCATGAATTGGAATGATGCAGCCAGTAGAAGAATAAAAACACAAAGGTCAAACATCTATGATCTGTCTGTCTATCTATCTATCTATCTATCTATCTATCTATCTATCTATCTATCTATCTAATTTATTTATTCATTCAGAAATGTATTTGTTCATTATCCAAGTATTTACTGTCTGCTATATTCCAGACATGACAAAGACAGACCAGTGCATATGTATAGTGAGAGAAAAAAAAAGAGATGGAGCCCATGCCTTGCTGGGCTTAAAACAGTCTTGTGTTGACAGACATAAGACAAATAGTTCATGGATGACTAGTTAAATGAGACAGCAAAGAGGAAAACAATCTGTTAGCAGCAGGGAAAGGGAAACCGTTCTGGCGGCTACTGGAAGTGACTACAGGTGAATAGAACATTTGTAGTGTGGTCAAAAATATTTAAAAGAAAGTTTATTGACATCTGGTCTATTATGCTACAATGATGTCAGCTCAGTGCAAATTCTTCTGAAGCATCACCATTCAAATTCTGAGGATGTCCAGTGTGCATACCCATGTCTTTTGCTCTTCACCTCATTATCTCAATGTGTATCTATATTAAGTTTTATGATGACATTTAAAATAGTAATTTAATTTTTCAAAATTTCACTCATTTTAACAACGTATTTCAATTGTATTTATCCATAATCCTTCCTTTAATCTCCTCCAACTCTCTCCCACCACGTATCCCTCCCAATTTCTTATCCTTTTTAAAAAATAATAATCCATAAAGTTAATTTGTGAGATCCATAATTATGTGTGGGTAGAAACATTTACTTTTGCACAGATAACCTAAAAGTGATCCCACTTGCAAGAAAAAGTGACTCTCCCACCCCCAGCAGTCATTGATTGCCAATAGCTCTTCAGCAAGGGATGGGGCTTTGGAAGTCATCCCTCATTCTGCTGTAATTTTAATTGGCTTAATTTTGTGCATATTAACTTAACCTCTGTGAGTTCATGAGTGTGAAATCTATGTCATGTCCAGAAGATAGCAGTTTACAGCACCCTTCCCTATTTGTGACTCTACCTTCTTTCTGTTCCTCTTTGTGATGTTTCTTGAGCTGGCACTAGGTTTCATATGGGTGGCCTATTTGCTGCTAAGTATTCCTAGTTGTCTATCCTCAGCTCTCTGATCAGTTGAGTCTTGTTATAAACCATTTCCCGCTGGAAAATAAGCTCCTCTGATCAAAGTTGAGAGTAGCACTAATCTGTAGTGTAAAGACAGATAGATACACGGAAGGCAACCTGACAACATGACCAGCAAAACAACAACAGGAAGTTCTCTTCGAAGGGCCTGTGATCTCTCAAATTGTGGGGTTTGGACCAGGTTTATAGTATTAAGCCTGAATTTATTCTTGTAGGGTAGTCCCAAAACTATCCAGGGAGTGGTTGGTCACCCCTATATCCATAAGCTTTAGAAGGTAAATAACTTATTTTCTAGCATATAGAAGCCTATAAATATCCAAAATGTTTTACTCTGTCATTAGCCCTGTATACTCTCATTTTCATGAATTTGTGTTTCTAATTATCCAAAAATTCGAATAAGTTTTAAATCTATATCTATATATTACACAGGTTATGAGGAAAAATAAAATTATGGCAACAAAAGAGACAATTGGATAACTTATTTTTGAAAAACCCAAAGAGTATATGTAAAGTGTTATTTTTGTTTGTTCTTTTTTTTTTAATATCACAGGATTCCTCCAGATAGCCATTATTATTTATAAATTGAATGCATTTTTAAAATAGACAAAGTGATTAATTTATCACCATTTTTAATATAAAATTTGCAATTTCTTGCTTAACTTATGAGTACCTATAAGTTCTAGGCATCATTTTGACTAATATAGAATGTTCCACAGTATAGTTTACTTATTTATCCATTTATGATGTGTGAGAATAGTTTTGCTGTTGTTGAATTTTTTTCATACGATATATTCCATTTGGGGTTCCCTCTCCCTCACCTCCTCCAGGCTGCACCCTACTTCCTCTTTCCCCCATCTCCACACCCCTTTTTCTCTCTCTTTCTTTAGAAAATAAAGAGGCAAGCAAACAAAAAATGTTTAAATGAAATGTGATTTAAAAGAAGAAAAGAGCACTGGGTTTTCATTTAAGAAAGATTATATGGTTTATTTATTTATCTGTTTACTTATTTTGTGTGCACATCTGAGTGCATCTGATTCTTATGAAATTGAAAAGAGGACATTAACAATTCTCTTGAGCTGGAGTTACAGGTGGTTGGGTGGGTTCTGGCAATCAAAATTTTGTCCCTTGGTAGTTTGTGCTCTTAACTGATGAGATATCTAGAGCCCTGCTCTTTCACTTGAGCAAAACAAAATAGAGTATATTGAATATTGGTAGAGAGAATTTGCTTTTAAGTATCTGCCATAATAAGGAATCAGACTGTAAATCCATGCCAGGCCTGCGTATCGGATCTGTTGGCTTAAGAACGTATGAGCATCCATTCCTCCGTTGAGGGACACCTGGGTTCTTTTCAGCTTCTGGCTATTATAAATAGGGCTGCTAAGAACATAGTGGAGCACGCATCCTTATTACATTCTGGGGAATCCTCTGGGTAAATGGCCAGGAGTAGTATAGCAAGATCCTCCAGAAGTGACGTGCCCAGTTTTCTGAGGAACCGCCAGACTGATTTCAAGAGTGGTTTTACCAATTTGCAATCCATGGTATGCACTCACTAATAAGTGGATATTAGCCTAGAAAATTGGAATACCCAAAACATAATCCACACATCAAATGATGTCCAAGAAGAACGGAGGAGTGGCCCCTGGTTCTGGAAAGACTCAGTGTAGCAATATAGGGCAAAACCAGAACAGGGAAGTGGGAAGGGGTGGATGGGAGAACAGGAGGAGGGAAGAGGGCTTATGGGACTTTCGGGGAGTGGGAAGCCAGAAAAGGGCTTTGAAATGTAAATAAAAATATGTCGAATAAAAAAAAAAGAACACATGAGCAAACTATCAATTTAGATTGTTGCATGTACTGCATGGCAATGTTTGTTCTCTACGCATTCATCAACACGAGATACTTTCAAGTTTTCTAGCATTATAAACTAATAACTTTCCCTTTCTGTATGCTTTTGGTAATATGACTGGTTTTGGGAGTCTCTAATTGGTGGGCTAGTCTTTTAATATTTTCTTTGAAGAAAGAGTTGCATTAACCCCTGGCGAATCTGCCTGTTCTTAGCGCTGTAGATGATGGGATTGAGCATTGGTGGTACCAGAAGATAGATATTGGCCAGGAGCAGGCGGACAGCAGGCAATGCATGCTTCATGAAGCGATGCACCAGAGCCACGCTGATCATAGGCACATAGTACACAAGAACTGCACACATATGTGACACACAAGTATTGAGAGCTTTCCTCTGCCCCTCCCCAGAGGTAATGTTTAGTACCGTGTACAGGATCAGCACATAAGAGACAACAATGAGCAGTGAGTCCAGGCCAAAAGTGGAAGTCACGATGCAAAGCCCCAGAATGCTGTTGGGACGTGTGTCCCCACAGGGCAGCTGGATTAGATCTGAGTGAAGACAGTAGGAATGGGAGAGCACATTGTGGCCACAGAAAGGCAGACGCTTTAGAAGAAAAGGCAAGGGGAACATGAGTAACAGGCTCTTCAGTCCAAGTGTAACACTGGTACCAGAAATACGGGGCAGAGTCAGGATGGCGGTGTAGCGGAGTGGGCTGTAGATGGCGACAAAGCGATCCACAGACATGGCTAGAAGAACTCCTGACTCCATGATGGAAAATGAATGTATGGAGAACATCTGCAATAGGCAGGCTTCAAAGTAGATTTTATTGGCACCAAACAGAAAGATGCTGAGCACAGTGGGCAGGGTCGAAGCAGAGACACCAAGCTCAGAGAAGGCCAGCATAGCCAGGAACAAGAACATGGGCTGGTGCAGAGAACTGTTTTTCCTAATCACAGCCAGAATGAGGGTGTTACCCACAATACCTATAATATACGCGAAACAAAATGGGAAGACCAGCCAGGGGTACCATGTTTCCAGACCAGGGAAACCGGTCAGCAGAAAATATTTTGGGGTTAATTGACTGCTGTTGGACATTTCCTGTGCTTGATATCTGGGGACTTTGGTTTGACAGGACCACAGATATAACCTGACATAAAATGCAGCTTATTGTAGATGAAAAGAGACCAGGTTTCCTTCCTTTCTTCCTTCCTTCCTTCCTTCCTTCCTTCCTTCCTTCCTTCCTTCCTTCCTTCCTTCCTTTCTTCCTTCTTTCTTCCTTTCTTTATTTTGTCTGTTATGGTCTACCAATTCATATTTCACCTACGTTATGACCAATTCAATGTGACCATCAGTGCAATATAAAATTTCTCGTGATTTGTAAGCAGGTGCATATATAGAAGACAATATGACAAGAGACTGTACTAATCACAAGTCAAATTAATTTCTCCTATTGATCTTATGGTGTTTAACTTTCAAGAATGTATTATTCCTCTTTCTCTTGAGAAAGAAGGCATTCATTAGAAAGACTAAAATTAATTAAACTAATTGACTAGACATTCTGTAAATTTCTGTTAAAGTATATTTATATTTAATTTCCAGTGGTGGATAGAGATAAGAATAAAAAGAACAATGATTTTAATTATACATGGTACTGGACAAGCGATAAATACTCCTAAATCTCAGTTCTATCACTTAAACAACAGTTAAAACAACTTTGAGAATACAAAATTATTTGCCTTTACTTTCAAAAACCATCTCTAGGATGGAATCAGCTCTTCATCAGTATCTCTTGGAGGATCCTGTGTGCTTCCCACACAGAGATTGAGGCAGGTACCAGACAAGTCTGTGCATCATAGGTAGATGGAAAGGAGAATCTTGCTCACTGAAATTTTTCTGAGTGCAGACAAGTATTGTGTTCTTTCAGAAAATTCCTCCACCATTGGTTGTCTACACACTGGACTGTGAGGTTCACTGTGTGAATGGGGTGATGGGCAAGAATACAGATCTTTTAGAGTACATATCTGAATCAACTTGGCAAAAATGAGGACAAAATATTAACACATAACGTGTTTGTGACACTCCTGAAGCCCTCCCTGAGGAGGCAGTGGATCTAATTATCTCATCAAAGAGAAAAACGCCTCTCAAGAAGAGGGAATGGGACTCTGCTTGCTAATATATGGGAAAACGTCCTGTGCTCTGCATGGGGGTGATTTCTCACTTGCTGAGATATGAGGGAACCCTGCTACTGAGCATAGGAGGATGTACCATTCATCAGATGAAGCCCTGTTGGAAACAATGAAGCTCGGCATCTGCGAAGTGTCCTGGAAAGAGGCAGAGGTCCTGACTTGAGGGTGACTAGATTCCAGGCATCTGCTTTCTAGAAGGTGAAAGCTTTGAGCTTGACCTTTAAAATCTGTGAATGGAGATCATTATGTTATTAAGAATAGTTATATTTATGAAAATTTGAATTGCAGTTGTCACCAGTCATAAAACAGTGATATTGGCCACTATGGAAGATAATAGTTCTCTAGGCAGAACTATTATCTTATACTCAAGATTCTGTTTCTTTTAAATTAATATTACAGAATATAGATTTCCTTCCAACTCAAACTTTTCAGACCCACTTCTTTATACCGTTACCTTAAATTTCTCCCTGCTAATAATGCTTAAGAACATCATACATTTTCTGTAGTTTCCTTTTCTTCTTTAGTGTACATGAGTCAGTTCTTGCCTTATTTATGGCTTTGAGAATTCATGTCTTGCACTGTAAATTTTAGAACATTATACCTAAGACTGTCACTGCAGGGTACTTGAGAGTATTGCTGGTGGAAGTTTAGCTCACCTTGGTTTCTCTGGCCCATAGCTGTAAAGCACAGGAAAGAATAATTTCTAGCTGGTGGATTTTGTTGAGCTGTGTCTGAACTAATGTAACAGAGTTAGAATACAATGCCTTTTCAACAAATTCACTATGGAAGTGGGATAATAGGCAAGAATAGAGATCTTTTAGAATGCATATCTGGAGAAGCAAGAGAAGCATTCTATCATCAATACATATGTGTTATTTAATTTTCAATCAAGTATTACTCATGAGGACCTGTTCTTACTTGTCCTGTGTACTACCTATGTTTTTCCAAGCTAAGAAATTTTGTGTTTTCTCTCAATTGCCCATACTGAAGATATTAACTTTGCATTTTTAACTGAGACTTAACATTATTGAGATTTTTTTCAAAAGTCTGGTATGATTATGAGATGTGATTTCCCCTGGCTCTTTGTGCTGATTCTCATTTCATTAAGGAACTCCTCAGCTGTATGCATTCAACAACAAAAAAAGTTGTTGAATATGAAAATAGTAACTCAGAACAAAGTACTGGATTCCACCTGCCCCAAATGAGTGAGTAAATTTTGTTCCAGATTTCAAGATGAAAGAAATTTTTTTTAATGTCCTGTGTATCCTCTGAGTTAAAGAACACCCTCTTTGAAGCAGTGTCTCACTCTTTATCTTAGGCTGGCCATGAACTCATGCAGGTCTTCTCCCATAGACAAAGTACTGGTGCTACCTGCTGGGTATACACTTCATAATGTCCTTTAAATCTAGTGTGCAGGATCAACTACTGTGAATCTTTTCTACATCGTGACAGGATTGCCTAAGCTTGCCTTTCTTACACATAGCCGCCCTTTTTTGATACTTACACTCTGCCCTTCTTCTCCCTTTCTTCTTCCCCACACCTCCCCTTTCCTTTCCCTTTTGTTCTACACTGTAGATTAATTTTAGTTGTTGGGCTGAGTACTTCCAGGATAAGAATGACATGCTATTCCATATGTCATTGTGCAATATGCAGCCTCCAGATTTGTGGGTTACCAGATTTAAGAACTGAGATCTGGATTAGAGTCCTTCAAGTGCCCCTCTTTCATTTTGAGACTATACACCACACACCAGCATGTGTCACGAAGGGATGAAGTTATCTTTCATGATATGGATAATGGAGAAATAAAATGTGTACTAGGTATGAGGGGCAACTCAGAACAAAAATTACGGGTTCAGGCTTACCTGTGCATTCCTCATCCTACTGATGCCACAGCTGGGATTTCCATGGTAATCCTTACCCCTCTCATGTAAGGCCACTCACCTACACTCACCTACAGCCTGGTGTTTAGCACACTGGTAGGAGCCCCTCAGGCCCTTCTAGTTATCATGACCCAAGAACAATGCTTTCTTTCCACCCCATCTGTTTGATCAAGCTCCCTAGTGATATAAGCCAACCAGCCTTTGATCGTCCTACTTCTGTGCCTATAGGAATAATTAGACCAAGAGAAGAGGGTCTCAGGGGTATTGTCTAAGGTTTAAAGTATGAGGAAACAAGAACAAGATGTGTGTGTGTGTGTGTGTGTGTGTGAGTGTGAATGTGTGTTTTTACATGTACATGTAAGTGTGCAAGTTCATGTAAACACAAATTAAATTATATATGCATGTGCACAAATGCTTGTGTATGCATAATACTAATGTTTATGTAAAATTTTAGTTGGAAGTTTACAATTGAATATGTTCATGATTTTATATGTACATGCATCCACTACATTTCTTTACATATGCATACATCTATAGAATATAAAATGTTTATTTAAATATATGGTATAATATTAATATTTAAATATTAATATTTATAGCTTTCCCTAAATATTCTAATGTTTATTGCTTTGTCATCCTATTATAAAATCTTAAATGCACTAGACAGAGTAATTCATATGTCCTGTGGGCACAAACATGTTAACTTGTGCTAAAACAGCTAAACATTGTCTAGAAAACTGTTAGGCCTTGCAGCTTACATGCAGACCTTTTACCTAGATCAGGACTTTAGGACAAAGGTCAGACAAGACCTACCAGTCTGACATATTTTACGATTCACTCTCTCTGTTGCTTTACTCTTGGTTTTCATTCTTTTCTTCGCTATTTCCCCTAGTCGTGCTTGCTCCCAAGGTGTGGAATCCTCATTAGAAACTATATCATAAGTCAAACACCAATTGCAGCCTACTTAAAGCATTGATAAATATTAAAAATGTTTTTAAAAACTCTGAGAAATTAGATAACTACATAAAATTGAGATAATACAATGCTTGTAGTTTTGAAGGACTGAGTTACTGCTGAGTCTTAGAAACTATTGTTTAATCTCTTAAATAACAGGCAGTTCTGGGTCATTAGCAAGTAGGTAGTGGATTAAAACATGTGAACACATCAGGAGAACAGATAGTTGACTAGATAGATAAACAGCTGCTCTTTTTGATTTCTCATCTGGATTATAAATTAAAGAAATAAGGAGAACTGAGGGGTTTAGGTCAAATTTAGATGATAGACAAATGTACAGAATGGGCAGAAAACAAAACCAACAAAACACTGTTGAGCATAATCTGAAGCAGGAAGGAGTTGAAAGTGGGAATCATTGGTAAACTATAATATTTGAAGATTTACTGAATGCTGAAGCTGGCCAGTAGGGAGACAAAAGTGATGAGAGGAGACTAAGTAATTCACTCTGAGTGGTGGACAAGGAGCGGTAAAGGTGGATCTCTGGAGACTGTAGTCACAGATGCGACCAGAAGAGGGTAGCAGAGGGCTGCCTGTTGGAGCTGGCTTGCCTGATTTTTTTTTTTTTATGGTCATAACATCTTTATTTATAATAGCCCAAATTGGAAACAAACCAAATGTCTTTCAACTGAAGAATGGATTAAGAAAATATGGTCCATGTACACACACATACACAAATATTCTAGCCACAGTAAAAGTTGGAGATTCTCTCCTGGACCAGGGCCCTCTCCTTCCTTCTTCTTGGGAATCATTTGATATATGAATTGTGTCTTGGGTATTCAGAGTTTCTGAGATAATATCTATTTATTAGTGATTTCATTATATGTGTGTTATTTTGTGAATGGGTTACCTCACTCAGGATATTTTCTAGTTCCAACCATTTGCCTAAGAATTTCATGAATTCATTGTTTTTAATTGCTGAGTAGTATTCCATTGTGTATATATACCACATTTTCTTTATCTATTCCTCCATTGAGGGACATCTGGGTTCTTTCCAGTTTCTGGCTATTATAAATAAGGCTGCTATGAACATAGTGGAGCATGTGTCCTTATTGCATGCCGGTGAATCCTGTCCAGGAATGGTATAACAGGGTATTCCGGAAGTGTCATGCCCAGTTTTCAAGTGGGAGGGGGTTGATTGGGGAACAGGTTATGGGACTTATGGGGGAGGAACTGGGAAAGGGGAAATCATTTGGAATGTAAACAAAGAATATAGAAAAACATAGTTGGAGATTAGTAGTTGGCTTGTTTACTGGTCCTCTGAAAGAACTCAGATGTCCCTCAAAGGAGAAATGGATACAGAAAATGTGGTAAATCTACACTATGGAGTACTACTCAGCTATTAAAAACAATGATTTCATGAAATTCTTAGGCAAATGGTTGGAACTGTAAAGTATCATCCTGAGTGAGGTAACTCCAACCACAAAAAAAACACACATGGTATGTACTCACTGATATGCAGATATTAGTCCAGAAGCTCGGAATACCCAAGACAAAATTCACATATCAAATGATGCCCAGGAAGAAGGAAGGAGAGGCCCCTGGTCCTGGAAAGGCTCGATGCAGCAGTTTAGAGGAATACTAGGACAGGAAAACAGGAGGGGGTTGATTGGGGAACAGGGGGAGGGAAGAAGGCTTATGGGACTTTCGGGGAGGGGGGAACTGGGAAAGGGGAAATCGTTTGAAATGTACATAAAGAATATATCTAATAAAAAAGTTGGAGATTAGTAGCTGGCTTGTTTACTGGTCCTCTGAGTTATGCTTCTGGGGGTGAGGAGACATTGTATTCTACATTTACTTCACACACACACACACACACACACACACACACACACACAAATCATAGGACACAGCCAATGTATCAGATCTTTCACTTAAAAAGCTTGACCCAGAATATCTAGCATGAGAACTGGCTTAAAACAGTATTTCATACATGTAATCTATAGTGAACCTTCAGGGTTATTGTGACGCTGTTTTGCTTTTGTCTGTTCCGTTTTGTGCTTCCTCCACTACCTATACCTTGAATGGAAGAGGTGTAGAGTGGCTCTTCTGTCAAAATACAGGAAACCGAGATGCTATAAACAAAATCTAGCAAGAAAAAAATTGCGCCAAAATCATTTATTATGATTTTAATAAATATAAAGTTAGTAAGTAAAATCAGTTTTTACCCCACTGTGACATTTAACATTTTCAAATGCAAAATCCAGACAACCTTCCAGCAACTGCATTTATATCGGCTACATTATCTTTTTATTGTAATGGCAATATTTATTATTTTACTTACTCACTTTACATTCTGCTCAGTGCCCCCTCCTGGTCACCCCTTCCCACAATTCTTCCCTCCATCTCCCTCTTCTTCTCTGAGAAGGTGGAGGCTCTCCTGGTGGCCCCCTTTCCTTGCACATCAAGTCTCTGTGTGCTAGGTGCATCCTCTCCCACGGAGGCCAGACAAGGCAGCCAGCTAGAAGGACATATCCCACATATAGGCAACAGCTTTTGGGATAACCTCTGCTCCAGTTATTTGAAACCCACATGAAGACCAAGCTCTCCTTCTGCTACATAGGTGCGGGAGCCCAGAAGCTCTGAATACCCAAGACACAATTAACATATCAAATGATTCCCAAGAAGAAGGAAGGAGAGGGCCCTGGTCCTGGATAGACTTGATGGAGCATTGTAGGGGATTACCAGGACAGAGAAATGGTAAAGGGGTGATTGGGGAATGGGCACAGGGAAGAGGGCTTATGGGACTTATGGGAAGGGGGAAACCAGGAAAGGAAAAATCATTTGGAATATAAACAAATGTTGGGTTCCATAGCTGCCTGCAGCTATTACGAAGTGGGTTTCTGGAACAGAAGCTGAGGGATAAATGGGGAAGAGGGGCGAAAAGAAGTATGGCTAAGACAATATTCACTGATCAAAGCCAGAAACTTTAATGGCGCCAGACCTTTTAACAGTTTGGGCAAACCCTTCCCCCCAGACTCCAGGCTGAGTTCCGGTGGAAGTTGTCTAGCTTCTCTTGGAGGTCCTCGCCTTGACTGCTCCGGCAGCTGGGTGGGTCACCTGCTTAATTCAGGAATTCCTAGACCTGGAGGAACAATGAACTTAACCTTTACTTCGAGCACTCGGCCCTAGGTGGAGCAGGATCCTGGCTATCTGGGAGAAGTTAACCTTGACCAAAGTCAAACTCTGACCATGTGCAGGACTGCCCCAATATGGCCCTGTACATTTCCTCCCTTTTTTTATTAATTAGAACACAAGGAGGTAGAAAACAAGTGGATAAATATCCTTTATAAGAAGGCGGGCCTTAACCAGGAGGGGAAGCATTGACCGTAATTCCTCTTAAATATTGTATAACGTCTTTTTCAGAGGAGGGGTAATAGGCTCCCTTATTATTTTAAGGACAGCCTCTCGACATTAACCCCTATGCAATTAGGTGTACTTCCTGGGGACTCAGAAGCAGAAATTCACCTCCCCATGTGGTGCTTTGCCTCGCACGTCTCACTGGTACCCATGTTTGTTCATAAACAAACACACATAGATCTGAGTTCTATGTGGCTCCCTCTTTGGAGATCCACTTGTGTAAGTTTGGAAGCCAGGGGGGTCTGCAAGTGTCTTTAACAGACATGCAATCTCTCCATCCAAGGTGAGCCTGGGTGGAGACAGCCAGTCTTCTTAACAAACAAGGTCAAGAGTTAAAGGTGGAATAGGATTAACTTGTCCCTGAAGTATCCAATTCAGTTGCAAATTAACAACTTTAAGGACCCAAAGCTTGGCCTCTGGGGTGGGAGAGGTAGCCTTGTGTATCAAGAGATATGCTGTTACTTCTCAGGAAAAGTGGAGACTATATGTTAAATTAACACAGCTGACTGAGGATTATTAGCCATCTTCAAAATTGGAATCTTCAATATTGGAATTATTTCTAGACCAGTCTATGGTTGAGTCAGCTGAACACAATAAGGAGAAGAGTCATTTTAACTCTTCTTTAGATTAATTTTTCCTAAGCTAGCTTAACAGTCTCCATGTTCTGTCCCACAAAGTCTAAAAGCTTGAAGCTAGGCAATTTATCTAACCTGGGACATTTGACAATTAAGGTAAGTCAAGAACATATACCCAATATAGCTCTTATGTTACCATGGTCTGGGCATTCAGCAAGCACACACTCAGCATATCTTCTGCAGCATTCTGTGGAAAAAACATAGGGGACATGCCTTATTCCCCAATATTAAATCAGGATCATGGCATATGTCAATAAGTGAATTCCTTCATTTCACCTAGACATCAATATGCCTAATTACAAGATGTCATATACATTTAGCAAGGAGTTTCTTGGCATCCAAATTTTAAAATTTTCTTAAAAACATGCAAGCATAATTTAAATGATATGCACAGGGACACAATTTCCCCTCTCTTCTCTCTTCCAAGAAGATATTGTTTTATTAATTTAAGTTGGAACACAAAGTATATACCATAACATAGGCAATAACTATGTAATTATAGAAAATAAACATAGCATTTTTAGTTGCTTTTTCTGTTAGAGCAGTTGCAACTAGAAAGCCTAAAAATGAATCATTAGTCACATGCACATATTTTTTAATCTTCTAAATTAGAAATATGAGTATCATTTATCTGTAATAACTAAGTCCTCTAGGATTAACACCATTACGTGGTAGAGGTAGAAATTGAGTACATCAAGAACAAATCTTTATAATTTGATGTGCACAAAATATAAAATTATTTCAAATACCTAAAGGACAGTCATTTAGAGAACATATCCTTTGTTCTTAGAAATTTGAATCACATTTGCATAAACTGTAAAAATTAAGAATTAGCAGTATTAAAAATGGACCAATTTTAAGCAATTATAAACCATGAGCTATATATATATATATATATATATATATATATATATATATATATATATATACTATTATTAAAAGCTTGACTTTTAACATCTTAAAAATAGCTGCTATAGCACCCAATTCAGGTATCTGTGTTGAAGCAGGGAGAAACTTAAAGGAATAAACATGTGATCTGATAGTACAAATTATCTTTTGGATAACAATTATTAATTTTGCCAAAAAATGCTTGCCATGTAATAGATCAACCATTAATAATAAATTTGGTTGCTGCTTGAAGCAAGGAACAAACGTTTCCTATATATATATAGAGAGAGATATATAGATCTATAGAAATATAGAAATATATTTCTATAGATATATAGAAATATATATATTTTCTATATATATATAGAAAATAAAAAAAAATGCCCAGTGAATGTATCATAGGCCTGGATAACAAAGGAGATGATAAAGTTGTCATAAAATCTTTTGGGTCTTGATACCATAGATAATACGGTTCATCAAAGGAGGGATGATTAGGATGCAGTGCCCATGATGATGCACTAGGGGCAAGGTATGGTACTTTGTATTTACATAAAGAACAGAGGCAATGCAGGGACACAGAGGAAAAGCACAGTCTATATGTGAGAGGCACAGGTCTTGAGGGCCTCAACTTATGACCAAGTGACTTTGGACACTAGGCCAGAGTATGAATAAAAAGAAATGAATCTGAAGATTAAAGAGATGGTGCATTAGTTAAGAGTGTGTACTACTCTGTAGTGGACCTAGGTTTGATATTCACCCACACAACGGCTTACAACCATTTATAATTCTAGCTCCAGGGAACTAGATTCATCTTCTGACCTCTGTGGGCTCCTTCACACACATGGTGCCCATACATACACTTAAGCATACACATTTATAGATAACATTAAAATAAAAATACATGTATGTGCTTATTCAGCTTATACTTAGGAATTATGCCTCTTTCTGTCTCTACTGTCAGCCAACTGTTGTTGCAAGAAGGGATGTTACTTTCTTCTGTAGTGTTGCTGCTCATAAGTTTCCCTCCCGTGTCAAGAAATATCTCACCCATGGTTATGAAGGAACTCCAATTAAACTGGGGTCACACACAACATGAGTTCATGGCAGAAAGGCAGAGATCTGTTGGAGAAAAGGTTTCAGTGTGAGAAGGGTAGAGTGAAAGTGGGGACTATAGGAGACAAAATGACTGAAATCACTTGTATTTACATATGAAATTGTCAACTATCAAAAACTAAAGATTTGTGCAGCTTTATGAAAAAACATAGTTAATTTCAAAGAGCTGAAGAAGCTGATCCACTTAGAAGGACACTGTGTCCATGATTGGTCCTCAGCCTCTTGTTCTTAGTCTTTCTGATCCCTCTTCCATGAAGATCCCATAGCCTTGTGGGAAGGTCTGTGATACATGGTATGTGAATTAGGGATGAACATACCAGTCTCTTATTCTCTGTGCTTTGATCTGTTGAAATCTCTGTGTTATCACCATCTATGCAGGAAGAAGCTTCTCTCGTGAGGGCTGCAAGATATACTGACCAACAGATTTAGCACTAAGTTATTGGGAGTCATTTTAAAACTATGTCCAAAGGGAATAGTGGGAGGATTGATTGCTAGTGAAACTGTGAATTGATCGAAGTATATAAACCATTAATTTAACTTCTATATCAATCTAGTAGCTTATTGGTAATAACATTATTACAGAAAGTAAAGTCAAAATAAATTTGTGAAGGAATAACCCGTGTCACATTGGACTGCAAACATTGTGTAAAAATGGTCACTTAGACACTTCAGAAGGCAACATGAACATATTTGTATGTACATATGTTAGTTCTTCTCATGAACTTTAATATTATAATCAATTCATGGCAGCCATACTATCATAAGTTTAGACACTTCTTCTGTGCTGAAAGGAATCTGAAAAGATTCTTTGACTCATCCCTCAACTTATTTACCACAGCCCATCCCCAAAGTGTTACTGAATCTTACCAGTGAAATTACCTTGACAATGGCCCTGCAGATCTGTTGGGTTTTGATGCTGTAGATAACAGGGTTCATCACAAGTAGAAAAGGCACAGACACTGTGCCCATTAGGATGTGCACCAGGGCTGAGGTGTGCTGTCCAAATCTGTGCACAATGGACAGGCTCCGAAAAGGAACATAAAGCAGAGCACAGCCAGGATGTGGGGGACACACGTGTTGAGGGCCTTGAGGCAATGGCCAGTATAGTGCGGGGGATGACAGCACAGGAGAGCAGGATGAAATGGACATCTGGGCCCATGGCCAGCATCATGATGTACAGTCCGTAGAGGCTGTTGAAGTGTGTGTCAGAGCAGGCCAGGCGGATCATGTCCTGATGAAGACAGTAGTCACGGTAGAGAGCACCAGGGTGACAGTAGTCAAATGTCAATAGGTTCAGTGAGGGTGTGGCTGTAATAGCTGCACTCTGCATACCCAGCACCACATCTATCAATGCCACACGGGGCCCAGTGGGCACAGATGCACAGTGCAGTGGGAATCGGATTGCCACGAGACGGTCCAGAGTCATGGCAAATAGCACTGCTGATTCCATGAAGGAGGAAGAGTGGAGGAAGTGCTGTTGCAGCACACAGGGCACCAGACCCACTGTCTGGGCATCATACAATAACACCCCCAACACAGAAGGCAGAGATGGCATGTGCAGGCCCAAGTCAGTCATGGCCAAGATGACCAGAAAGTAGTACATGGGCAGGTGGAGAGAAGGCTCAGTTCAAACCAGATGTAAGATAGTGGCATTACCCGTGATGGCTACAAAGTACCCCATAAATATGGGCAATGAAATCTAATGATAAGTCCATTCCAGACCTGGGAAGCCAGTCAGCAGAAATATAGTGCAGCTGAAGTTGGCACTTGGTGGAGCAGACACCATCATTTTCAAGAGCATGATACACTCTGGGGAAGAAAGCATGTGGTCAAAACTTAGGACAATATGTATCAGTCCTCCCAGTGTCACAGGGAAAGTCTCCCACTGAGTGTTCTCTGTGGTCTCCATTAGACACAAAGGCCTCTTAATTAACTACTTTCTTCACAAGCTGGATGTACCCTTTTCCTATTTACCCATCATTTTTCTTGTTGCAATGTAACATATGGCTTTATTTAGTGACATTAAACAAGGATGAATTTTTCTCTGCCCTTGACAAAATGAATACATGATTATCTCAATTTTCTTTAAACAAACAAACAAATACAAAAACAAGAAAACCAAAACCAAAACCAGGTATAGTCGAATGCCTAAATTCCTTTCTCAAAAGGTCTTTGTCTGGCCTTACTTTTTTCTTCTATACAATAAGTTATTTTTAACTTTTCTGAACAAATTGCCAATCACTGTGTAGGTTTTCTACTTTCATCTCCCCATTTTTATCTTTTGGCTATTAGACACTTTCCACATTGTCTATGTGATCAGAAGATGAGCTATGTATGTACTTCTTTCCAAATCCAGGTCTTCTCAAGGAACTTCAGGCTTTCCCTGCCCAGAATCCATGCTCAAATATTGCAGTGTCCCTGGGCATTCTTTTCCTCAGAGAGATGTATATGTCATATCTACTCACTCTGGGTCTTTAAAGACACATAGTCACCATCTACTGAGATTTTTAATTACTTAAAAGTAACAGACTTTAGAAAGTAAGTGATTGTTGAAGATAAAGACTTTCTAGCTTCCAACTAGAAATTAGTCACTAATTTATCTTAACATGTAATTTCAGAGTCACAGGCACAATGTATCTCTTCCACCTTTTTGATTTTTCTCATTAAAATTTTTATACAATATATTTTGATCATATTCTTATTATGTCTTCTATCTCTGTAAAGCTTTGCCTCCTCAGAAATCATACTGGAGTCCTGATGGATTTGTACACAACGTCATTAGAAACAATTAGAGCAATGTTTCTAAAACAGAGAGATCATGTGTGCAATTTTAGTAAGCTAATGTAGAAGCAATAGTAGCAAAACCTTGCCCTTGCCCTAACTAGTTCGCAGGTACAGCACCCAGGACAATGCTTACATGCCAAGCCATGTCTCAATGTCTGATATAGCACTTGATTTCATGCTTTCATTAATAAAACAACTCAATGCGGTTTCCTATTAAAAGAAAAGATGGGAGATTTAATTGATATACTATATGTACAGAATTTAGGACAAGGTCTGGAAGAGAAAAATAAATATAAATTTATTCATTGTTATTGCCCCTGATCCAGAACTGGTTCCTAGACTTTACCTCTTTTAATTCACAGAATGAAATTCCTTCTCTATTTTATGTAATATGTTAAATATCAGCAGCTAGTGCCTATGAAGGGCTGGTGACATACTGGGGGACTCAGAGGTTATAATTGAAAAGAATGAAAAAAAGACAGTAAAGGAAAGCTTACAGTTTAAGTTAAGAAAAATGAAGTTGAGGGATGGGTTGACAAATGAGATTGAAGAAAGGGATAAGGTATAGTCAGAGTAAGTGTGATGTGACCTTTATAAGAATATGTAAAGTTAGATGTTATGATGATGTCATGGAAGTTAGGTGCCCAAGAAAGCAAAATAATGCAAGTGGACCAGCACTGAAATGAAGCTGAGGAAGATACAAGAGAACAGAAGACTGAGTGTTAGAGGGAAGGGAGGTTGTGAAACTTCAAGGGAAAAACTAAGGAGCAGAGGATGCTGGAGACATGGGGAAGAGAGGGAAAGGACACGAGCCTGAAAGATGACGAATCAGTATGTCAGAGAAATGCATAGTGCAAGATTTGAGGGAGAAATTGATGACACAGACATGGAGAGAGAGAGAGAGAGAGAGAGAGAGAGAGAGAGAGAGAGAGAGAGAGAGGGAGGGAGAGAGAGCGAGCTTTCATAAATGGAAGGCTTTAGAGGAATGAAGAGAAGCCTGGGACCAAGAATAAATGGAGAAAGGCAGAGGAGAAACAGAAAGAGGGATACAGATAGGTTTGAAAAGGTAAAAAGATTGAAAAACAGCAGAGAAGAGAGGTAGAGAGAAACACAAGCAGCAGAGGGTTGGCATTATGAGGAGCCCGGAGGTCAGTACCCAAGAGAAGGAGGAATCAGTATCCTCATCTCAGTAAACACAACAGCCAAGAAGTGGTACAGTTCTCCTTCCTGCACAGGAGGTGTGGTGTGATGGCCAAGGATACTGGCTCTGGGGTTAGACCTCTATCCAACCATAGCTGCCTTGTTTTTTACCGCTGTACTTAGGCATAACATCACTGAGTCTCAATTTCTTCATCTGGAAAGTTGAAACAGCTACACAGTTTTCCAGATTACTAAGTCATTTGGATGCAGATTTTTGTTTTGTTTTGTTTTATTTGTCTTTTTTTTATTCGATATATTTTTTATTTATATTTCAAATGATTTCTCCTTTTCTGGCCCCCCACTCCCCAAAAGCCACATAAGCCCCCTTCCATACCCCTGTTCTCCCACCCACCCCTTCCCACTTTCCTGTTCTGGTTTTGCCTTATACTGCTACACTGAGTCTTTCCAGAACCAGGGTCCACTCCTCCTTTCTTCTTGTACCTCATTTGATGTGTGTATTATGTTTTGGGTATTCCAGTTTTCCAGGCTAATATCCACTTATTAGTGAATGCATACCATGATTGATATTTTGAGATTGGGTTACCTCACTTATTATGATGTTCTCCAGCTCCATCCATTTGCCTAAGAATTTCATGAATTCATTGTTTCTAATGGCTGAATAGTACTCCATTGTGTATATATACCACATTTTTTGCATCCATTCTTCTGTTGAGGGATACCTGGGTTCTTTACAGCTTCTGGCTATTATAAATAGGGCTGCTATGAACATAGTGGAGCATATATCCTTATCACATGCTGGGGAATACTCTGGGTATATGCCCAAGAGTGGTATAGCAGGATCTTTTTGAAATGAGGTGCCCAGTTTTCTGAGGAACCGCCAGACTGATTTCCAGAGTGGTTGTACCAATTTGCAACCCCACCAGCAGTGGAGGAGTGTTCCTTTTTCTCCACATCCTCGCCAACACCTGCTGTCTCCTGAGTTTTTAATCTTATCCACTCTGACTGGTATAAGGAGAAATCTCAGGGTTGTTTTGATTTGCATTTCCCTGATGACCAATGAAGTTGAGCATTTTTTAAGATGTTTCTCCGCCATCCGAAGTTCTTCAGGTGAGAATTCTTTGTTTAACTCTGTACCCCATTTTTTAATAAGGTTATTTGGTTTTTCTGGCTCTAACTTCTTGAGTTCTTTGTATATATTGGATATTAGCCCTCTATCTGATGTAGGGTTGGTGAAGATCTTTTCCCAATTTGTTGGTTGCTGATTTGTCCTTTTGATGGTGTCCTTTGCTTTACAGAAACTTTGTAATTTTATGAGGTCCCATTTGTCAATTCTTCACCTTAGAGCATACACTATTGTTGTTCTGTTCACGAACTTTCCCCCTGTACTGATGTCCTCAAGGGTCTTCCCCAATTTCTTTTCTATTAGCTTCAGAGTGTCTGGCTTTATGTGGAGGTCCTTGATCCATTTGGAGTTGAGCTTAGTACAAGGAGACAAGGATGGATCAATTTTCATTCTTCTGCTTGCTGACCTCCAGTTGAACCAGCACCATTTGTTGAAAAGGCTATCTGTTTTCCATTGGATGTTTTCAGCCCCTTTGTTGAGGATCAAGTGGCCATAGGTGTGTGGGTTCATTTCTGGATCTTCAATCCTGTTCTATTGATCTGCCTGCCTGTCACTGTACCAATACCATGCAGTTTTTAACACTATTGCTCTGTAGTATTGCTTGAGGTCAGAGATACTGATTTCCCCAGAATTTCTTTTGTTGTTGAGAATAGTTTTAGCTATCCTGGGTTTTTTGTTATTCCAGATGAATTTGAGAATTGCTCTTTCTAACTCTATGAAGAATTGAGTTGGGATTTTGATGGGTATTGCATTGAATCTGTATATTGCTTTTGGCAAAATGGCCATTTTAACTATATTAATCCTGCTGATCCATGAGCATGGGAAGTTTTCCCATTTTTTGAGGTCTTCTTCCATTTCCTTCTTCAGAGTCTTGAAGTTCTTGTCATATAGATCTTTCACATGCTTGGTAAGAGTCACCCCAAGGTCCTTTATACTGTTTGTTGCTATTGTGAAGGTTGTCATTTCCCTAATTTCTTTCTCAGCCTGCTTATCCTTTGAGTATAGGAAGGCTACTGATTTGCTAGAATTGATTTTATAACTTGCTACTTTGCTGAAGTTGTTTATCAGCTGTAGGAGTTCTCTAGTGGAATTTTTTGGGTCACTTAGGTAGACTATCATATCATTTGCAAATAATGATAGTTTGACTTTTTCCTTTCCAATTTGTATCCCTTTGACCTCCTTATGTTGTCTAATTGCCGGAGCTAGTACCTTAAGTACAATATTGAAAAGATAAGGAGAAAGTGGGCAGCCCTGTCTAGTCCCTGATTTTAGTGGGATTGCTTCAAGTTTCTCTCCATTTAGTTTGATGTTGGCTACCGGTTTGCTGTATATTGCTTTTACTATGTTTAGGTATAGGCCTTGAATTTCTGTTCTTTCCAAGACTTTTAGCATGAAAGGTTGCTGAATTTTGTCAAATGCTTTTTCAGCATCCAATGAAATGACCATGTGTTTTTTTTTTTCTCTGAGTTTTCTTTGTTTATGTAGTGGATTGCATTGATGGGTTTCCCTATATTGAACCAACCCTGCATCCCTGGGACGAAGCCTACTTGGACATGGTGGATGATCGTTTTTATGTGTTCTTGGATTCGGTTGGCAAGAATTTTATTGAGTATTTTTGCATCGATGTTCATAAGGGAAATTGGTCTGAAGTTCTCTTTCTTCTTTGGATCTTTGTGTGGTTTTGGTATCAGCTTAATTGTGGCTTCATAGATGGAATTGGGTAGTGTTCCTTCTGTTTCTATTTTGTGGAATAGTTTGAAGAGTGTTGGTGCTAGGTCTTCTTTGAAGGTCTGATAGAATTCTGCACTGAAGCCATCTGATCCTGTGGGTTTTTTTTTTTGTTGTTGTTGTTGTTGTTGTTGTTGTTGTTGTTGGAAGACTTTCTATGACCCCTTCTATTTCTTTAGGGGTTATGGGACTGTTTAGATGATCTATTGGTCCTGATTTAATTTTGGTATTTGGAATCTGTCTAGGAAATTGTCCATTTCCTCCAGATTCTCTAGTTGTGTTGAATATAGGCTCTTGTAATAGGATCTGATGATTTTTTGAATTTCCTCAGTTTCTGTTGTTACATCCCCCTTTTCATTTCTAATTGTGTTAATTTTGATACTTTCTCTGTGTCCTTTGTTCAGTCTGGCTAAGTGTTTATCTATCTTGCATGCAGTTTTAAGGTGACATATACTCAATATATGTGGATTACTGGGTACAATTTCTAATACTACATTCTTCTTAAAAATTATTTCATAATATTTTTCTCTTACAAGCTGGGTATGGCTCTTCATGTCTACAGTCAGCAAATTCAGTGCATATTCTGACAGTGATGCGTGGACCTACCGTATTTGAAAGCCTGACACTCTTAAGCATGATTTTGGACAAACCATCAACCTTTCGATGATGGATAACTTTCATCCATGCCTTATCTGCCTTGCAGAGAATGACCTGGCTTATTGAACTTTGAAAAGACTTGGTCTAAAATGTGGGAAGCTGTGTTCAATAGGGGCACAGTAATGGAGATTACAATTTCTTGTCTGAAGAAAACCATAGCCATTCCACTCTGAAGTACATCCCTTCAACAAGCCCAGAGCATGAAGCAAGCACAGAACAATGATCCAGTCACAGATTGACCATCGTTCTGGGAGCTTCCCTGTCTTACAACTCTCCAAATAATTCTCCTGGATGTGAGAGATCACAGAGGACCCTGGGTTGGCTCCCACTAGCATCATCCAAATGGTCTCCAGAAACTCACGATTTTTTTTGTACAGCTTCTTGCCAGGGCCTTCAGCTTCCTCCTCCTGCACCAGCCTCTTCTTCCTGAGTCAGGCTGATGCACTGTGGACTGCACTGGGAACTAGTAGGCTCTGGTGTTTCTCCTTTGGGCCTTGGGTGCCCCTGAGAATTCTGTCTAGATTGGTGCAGATCTTGCAAACATAAAACAACATTGAGGATCTTTCCAAAACTTAGCCTGGGTGTCTCAGTTATCTTCAGTGGAAATGTAGCAGTAGCCTGGAAGTAAAATAGGTGATGCTTCAGTGAATCAAATGGTTCTTCACTCTCCTCTCACACAGACGTCATCTTGTTTAGACTATACATTGTTTGACCTTCAGCCTGTCCCTTTTCCTTTCTCTAGCATATCCCTTGAGATATCCCTGGTGACCACATAATTACTCACACTCCTGAATTCAGCAAATAGTTAGCGCTTGTAGATCTGCTCAGATATTTGGACACCAAAATCAGTAAGAAAGAATCCATGTCTTTGAGAAAACAGGAAATGAATGTCAAGAGCCTGTGTGACAGATAAAGGAGATGTGCAAAGGTTCTGAGTCATCACTAAGTGATACATGAAGTTATGTGATTATCAATTGCTTGAACAATTACATTTTACCAATGCAGTGTTGCCCTCAAAAGCCTCAGGAACCCTAGTGATTTTAAACAAAATGAGTGACAGTCCAGACCATTTACAACAGAGAATCATTTGCAGGGATAAATGTGCTTATGATAAATTTTGTTTACTTGTGTTTTTTAAGTAATGTGACATAAAAGCACAAATTTCTGCCATCATATATAACAATGCTATATTTTGTTTTTTGGGAAGTTACTTTATCTCTTGGCCTCAGTTGGTATATCTGTAGATTATTGACTGTTTAACAGCACTTATTTAGTGAGCTTAATGTCTAGTTTAAATGATATATAGCACATTGAGGCTTTGTAATGATTCCTAGATCACATTATGTGTTTAAAATATCTTCTAGCCTCAATAATGCTCTACACCTGCAACCCCTGCTCTCTGGAAGCTGAAAGAGGAGGATCATGGGTTCCAGGCAGGACTGGGATACAGGTTTGTCTCCAAATTAAAGGTACTATAGGGAAAATATTTGTATTATCCATTCAATTTTCTAGGGAATCTAATATTGCTCTAAATGAGTCTATTACAAACGTCGTTTTTCTTTTGCTGTTTGTTCTTTTCTTCCATTTTGGATACAAAATCGAAACATTCATAATATAGCATGGCCAAGGTTCATCAAGGTTAAGGGCTAAAAGTTGAAATTTCTTTCACTAAGACAGGAGATCCTGACATGAAAGATCTTATTTGGGATGGTCTAGGAAAACCAGTTGCATTAAACTCTATTTCAATTCTGGAATCTTAGATTTTCTTTTTCTGAGACAGCTGGACATGGTGTTGTATGTCTAGAATTCAAGTCAGCACTGGAGAAACAGAAACAGGAGAATCAGGAGTTCAAGGTAATTCTAGGCTTCAATGCATAATTGAGATCAGTCTCAGCCTCATGAGATCCTGTCTGAGAAGTCTAATAAGCAAATAAATAAATGCAAATAGAATGAATAGAAATATCCTCTCTAGACAAATCGGCAACCAACACATTGGGAAAAGATCTTCACCAATCCTACATCAGATAGAGGGCTAATATCCAATATATATAAAGAACTCAAGAAGTTAAACTCCAGAAAACCAAACAACCCTATTAAAAATGGGGTACAGAGTTAAACAAAGAATTCTCACCTGAAGAACTTTGGATGGCGGAGAAGCATCTTAAAAAATGCTCAACTTCATTAGTCATTAGGGAAATGCAAATCAAAACAACCCTGAGATTTCATCTTACACCAGTCAGAATGGCCAAGATTAAAAATTCAGGAGACAGCAGGTGTTGGAGAGGGTGTGGAGAAAGAGGAACACTCCTCCACTGCTGGTGGGGTTGGAAATTGGTACAACCACTCTGGAAAGCAATCTGGCGGTTCCTCTGAAAACTGGGCACCTCACTTCCAGAAGATCCCGCTATACCACTCCTGGGCATATACCCAGAGGATTCCTCACCATGTAATAAGGATACATGCTCTACTATGTTCATAGCAGCCCTATTTATAATTGCCAGATGCTGGAAAGAACCCAGGTATCCCTCAACAGAAGAGTGGATGCAAAAAATGTGGTATATCTACACAATGGAGTACTATTCAGCCATTAGAAACAATGAATTCATGAAATTCTTAGGCAAATGGATGGAGCTAGAGAACATCATACTAAGTGAGGTAACCCAGACTCAAAAGGTGAATCATGGTATGCACTCACTAATAAGTGGATATTAACCTAGAAAACTGGAATACCCAAAACATAATCCACACATCAAATGAGATACAAGAAGAAAGGAGGAGTGGCCCCTGGTTCTGGAAAGACTCAGTGAAGCAGTATTCGACAAAACCAGAACGGGGAAGTGGGAAGGGGTGGGTGGGAGGACAGGGGAAGAGAAGGGGGCTTACGGGACTTTCGGGGAGTGGGGGGGCTAGAAAAGGGGAAATCATTTGAAATGTAAATAAATTATATCGAATAAAAAAAAATAAAGTGAACGGGGCTTACTCAGAAAAAAAAATAAAATAAAATTATATTCTTAAAAAAAAAAAAGAAATATCCTCTCTAGAAATATCA
This sequence comes from Apodemus sylvaticus, assembly GCF_947179515.1. Lineage (NCBI taxonomy): Eukaryota > Metazoa > Chordata > Mammalia > Rodentia > Muridae > Apodemus > Apodemus sylvaticus. The sequence goes on from NC_067472.1 coordinate 102,062,026, forward strand.
GTTTCTCATTTGATCAAAAAAGTGTCTGCCTACTCTCAGGTGACATTGAAAATAAGTGTATTAGTACTCAGTGTCACTGTTCATGGTTAGAAAGTGCTAACCCACATGATCTTTGTCATCATCACCAAAGCAGTCATATAGGAAGTTCCAGAGACTTTGTAAATCACCTATTTTAGGCAATGCAACTGAGCCATGATACTTGGAAAAACTGACCTGTGATAAATATAATGAGACCTATAAATACAATTATGTGTAATTATGGTCTTCATAATGGGTATAAAAGTTCTGAAAAAAACCTACACCTTCTGATTTTTCTGTTCATAAAAGTTTTTTCTCCTTTTTGAGTTTATGTGCTGTGATTTTTATATGAACGACACAATAAACTTTTTGTAGTGACTCGCTAAGTGTTCAGGCTGTTTATGAAAGACCTAAAGCCCAGAATAAAACTTGTGTATAAGGACTATCTGCCTTTAAAGATTCAGGGAGTCTGAACAATGAGACTGATTACACAAATATGCAGTTACATAGATATACACACATGTATACATACACACATACATAGACATAAACAGAAACATAATCTCTATACATAAGCATGTAAATACCCCTTGCCCCCACATATACACATGAGATCATCCTGAAACTAAGAGATCAGGATCTAGAATATGACTTTTGAGAATCCTAGGGCAATGTTTGATGTCTCTGTATCAACAAACCATTTTTTTTTGGTGACTATGTCTCTTTTGCTATCATTGACATTCATTAGTGAAGATTCATTATATACCACCATTGAATTTACAGCACATAGATTTATTAATGGTAGATGTGTCTATAATATCTGCAAGGAGTTTAAATTAGTCTTATATCCTCATGAAAGTATGCACACAATCCATGAACATACAAACCATGTGCTAATTTATGACAAATGTTAACCTGATAAATATGGGATGCTATGGAAACAACCAAACAGCCTTGTCTGCTCTGTGTTTAGAAAACTGCGTGTCATTTAGGAAATAACAGTAAAGGTGAGACTGAACATGGATTAAGATCAGTTGTGGCAGGGTAGGGCTGGATGCTCTGCTGATTTGGAGTTCACATATCCTGAGCAATGGAATTGTGACCCAACATGTTTGTCACAGTTTCCTTGACTGAACCTGTTCTCCTGTACATCACTGTGTAGCATCTCTCAACTACAGCAGGCAGACATACACAGTGGCTTCAGTTTAACATTAAATTGAGCTGCAGGATATGAGGGATTATAACAAACAAGCTACTAGTGTTCTGTCCAGGCACTTTTCCCCTGGGCCCATGTCCTCAAGGGTCTTCCCCAGTTTCTTTTCTATTAGTTTCAGTGTGTCTGGCTTTATGTGGAGGTCCTTGATCCACTTGAAGTTGAGCTTAGTACAAGGAGATGAGAATGGATCAATTTGCATTCTTCTGCATGCTGAACTCCAATTGAACCAGCACCATTTGTCGAAAAGGCTACTGGATGTTTTCAGCTCCTTGGTCGAAGAGCAAGTGACCATAGGTGTGTGTTCATTTCTGAGTCTTCAATCCTACTCCATTAATCCACCTGACTGTCACTGTACCAATACCATGCAGTTTTTAACACTATTGCTCTGTAGTATTGCTTGAGGTCTGGGATACTGATTTCCCGAGAAGCTCTTTTACTGTTGAGAATAGTTTTAGCTATTCTGGATATTTTTGTTATTCCAGATAAATTTTAGAATTGCTCTTTCTAACTCTATGAAGAACTGAGTTGCTATTTTCATGGGGATCGCATCATATCTGTATATTGCTTTTGGTAAGATAGCCATTTAAAATATATTAATCCTGCCAATCCATGAGCATGGAAGATTTTTCCATTTTCTGAGGTCTTCTTCAATTTCCTTCTTCAGAGACCTGAAGTTCTTTTCGTACAGATCTTTCACTTGTTTGGTTAAAGTCACCCCAAGATAGTTTATATAGTTTGTGGCTATTGTGAAAGGTATCATTTCCCTAATTTCTTTCTCAGCCTGCTTATCCTTTGAGTATAGGAAGGCTACTGATTTGCCTAAGTTGATTTTATAACCTGCCATTGTGCTGAAGATGTTTATCAGCTGTAGGAGTTCTCTGGTGGAGTTTTTTGGGTCACTTAAGTATCCTATCATATCATCTGCAATTAGTGATAGTTTGACTTCTTCCGTTCCAATTTGTATCCCTTTGACCACCTTATGTTGTCTAATTGCTCTAGCTAGTACCTCAAGTACTATATTGAAAAGATATGGAGAGAGGGGGCAGCCTTGTCTGGTCCCTGATTTCAGTGGGATTGCTTCAAGTTTCTCTCTATTTAGTTTGATGTTGGCTACTGGTTTACTGTATATTGTTTTTACTATGTTTAGGTATGGGCCTTGAATTCCTGTTCTTTCCCAGACTTTTACCATGAAAGGATGCTGAATTTTGTCAAATGCCTTTTCAGCATCTAATGAAATGAGCATGTGTTTTTTCTTTGAATTTGTTTATGTAGTGGATTGCATTGATGGATTTCTGTATATTGAACCATCCCTGCATCCCTGGGATGAAACCTACTTGATCATGGTGAACGATTGTCTTGATGTGTTCTTGGATTTGGTTTTATTTTATTGAATATTTTTGCATCAATGTTCATAAGGGAATATGCTTTAAGATTAAGAACTGACAAATGTGACCTCATCAAATTACAAAGTTTCTGTAAGGCAAAGGACACCACCAAAAAGACAAAATGGCAACCAACAAATTGGGAAAAGATCTTCACCAACCCTACATCTGACAAAGGGCTAATATCAAATATATACAAAGAACTCAAGAAGTTAGACCCCAGAAAACCAAATAACCCTATTAAAAATGGGGTACAGAGCTAAACAAAGAATTCACCTGAAGAACTTCAGATGGCTGAGAAGCACCTTAAGAAATGTTCAACATCATTAGTCATTAGGGAAATGCCAATCAAAACAACCCTGAGATTTCACCTCACACCAGTCAGAATGGCTAAGATTAAAAAAACTCAGGAGATAGCAGGTGTTGGTGAAGATATGAAGAAAGAGGAAAACTCTTCCAGTGCTGGTGGGATTGGAAGCAGGTACAACCACTCTGGAAATCAGTCTGGCAGTTTCTCAGAAAATTGTGCACACTTCCAGAGGACCCTGCTATACCACTCCTGGGCATATACCCAGAGTATTCCCCAGCATGTAATAATGATACATGCTCAACTATGTTTGTAGCAGCCCTATTTATAGTAGCCAGAGCTGGAAAGAACCCAGATGTCCCTCAATGGAGGAATGGATACAAAAAATTATGGTATATATACACAATGGAGTACTTATTATTCAGCCATTAGAAACAATGAATTCATGAAATTCTTAGACAAATGGATGGAGCTGGAGAACATCATCCTATGTAAGTTAACTTAGTATCAAAAGAACAGTCATTGTATGCATTCACTCATAAGTGGATAGCCTAGAAGCTTGGAATACCCAAGACACAATCCACATATCAAATGATGTCCAAGAAGATGGAAGGAGTGGCCCCTGGTTCTGGAAAGACTCAGTGCAGCAATGTAGGGGAATACCAGAACAGGGAAGTGGGAAGGGGTGGATGGGGAACAGGGGGAGGGAAGAGGGCTTATGGCGCTTTCAGGGAGGAGGATCCAGGAAAGGGAAATCATTTGAAATGTAAATAAAGAATATATCAAAAAAACCCAAGCAAGATAAATGAGAGATGAGCAGACTCAGGAGGAAGCTCAAGGGCTTCGACTAGAGAAATGATCATAGGAGAACAAATCAGGAAGAGTAGAGGGATTGTTTCTAAATCTATGGGAATTGTGTAAGATTTTGATGAATTGATTTGAATCTGGAGTCTGACAGTAATGCTTAACCATAATAGTAAGAGAGGAAGAGGACTTTGGCTAAGCAGAAAAGATGGGAAGAAGGAGGCATCATAATTTAAGAAAAGGGTCTATGTTTTTGAGCCACAACTTGAAGGAAAAAGAAACATATTTGTATTTTATTTGTGACTTGGGGGTTAAAGCTATCATGATGCTGGATGTTGTGACAGGTACTTAATTTGATAGAGTTTTGACTTATTAGCGTAAGAACATTCAGTGATTCATTTATCCCCAGGACTCAGAATTGACCTTTCTAAAGCCTAGGAACCTGATGATTGCTCTTCGGATTTCCTTTGTCTTAATACTATATATGACTGGGTTAAGCATGGGTGGTACAAAGAGGTAGATGTTGGCCATGAGAAGATGCACAGCAGGTGGAGCATGTTTCCCAAAGCGGGTGTACCAGGGACAGCCCCGTCATGGGCACAAAGAACACAAGCACAGCACAGAGATGTGAAGTACATGTTTGAAAGGCTCGGATCTGCTCCTCTCGGGATGCCAGACCAGCCACAGTGTATAGGATGAATCCATAGGACAGCGCAATGAGCACAAGGTCCAGCATCACAGTGAATACCACTAGTGACAGTCCATATAGGTTATTGAAGGTGGTGTCCACACATGCCAGGTGTATCACTTCCTGATGTAGACAGAATGAGTGGGAGAGGACAAGAGGTCCACAGTAGGGAAAATCCTTCAGGAGGACTACAATTGGGATAAGAGCTACAGGCCCCCTGAGGATGACACATAGGCCTGCCTTCATTATCCTCTCAATGGTGATAATGGCTGAGTACCTCAGTGGATGGCAGATGGCCACAAAACGATCAAAGGACATGACAAGGAGCACTGCAGATTCCATGAAGGAAAAAGAGTGGATACAGAACATCTGGATTTGGCAGGCTCCAAAATAAATGCTATGGTAATTGAACCAAAAAATACCCACCATGGTAGGCAAGGTAGACACTGAGAGCCCCAGGTCAGTGAGTGCCAGCAAGGAGAGCAGATAGTACATGGGTGTGTGCAGATGAGGGCTGGTTTTAATAATCATCAGAATGAGACAATTGCCTGAGATGGCCACCAGGTACATCAAGAAAAAAGGGATGAAAATCCAGTGTTCAAAGGCTTTCAAACCAGGAAAGCCACTGAGGTAAAACATGGGGCTAAAATGAGTAATGTTAGACAGGACCATGAGTTGAGAAGTAAGAAGATACTGTGCTGGCATTTCTCAAGGATGGATCTGAAAATAAATGGATATTTCTGATTATTAATTAGTTCTTTAGCTTCACAAACACATCTCTGTCAGGAACTCTGCAATGATCTCTCCCTTCATATCCTCAACCCCACTCATCAGCTCTACCCTGTAGCCATTCACATCACAAATAATTGCCATTAGGCTTCTTATATAAGGCCTGCCCTTTTTTCTTCCTTTTCTCCCTTTCTCCCTCTCCCCTCCCCCCTCTGTTCCTCCATCCCTTCTTTCATTTGCTCTTTCCTTCCTTCCTTCCTTCCTTCCTTCCTTCCTTCCTTCCTTCCTTCCTTTTCTTTCTTTCTTTCTTTCTTTCTTTCTTTCTTTCTTTCTTTCTTTCTTTCTTTCTTTCTTTCTTTCTTTCTTTCTTTCTTTCTTTCTTTCTTTCTTTCTTTCTTTCTTTCTTTCTTCCAAGAGACATGGTTTCTATGTATAGCCCTGGCTGTCCTGGAACTCAGAGGAGGCTGTTGTTGAACTCAAAGATCTGCCTGCCTCTACTTCCAGAATACTGATATTAAAGGCATGAGCTACCACCACAGGCTACTTATATTTTTTTATAGTCTTTTCTACTGGCTTTTTTTTTTTATCATGCCCATTCCTTAAATATGGCTGTTTTCATCCTTAGGAATTGTTTTAGAATGTTCTAATATTTCTCCTTAGGCAATATAATTGACTCTCATGATTTCATTTTCCATTCTCGTTCTGAGAATTAAATTTGTGACTCTAGAATTTCTCTTTTAGTTTTCAGATTTAATCCAGATTTAATGTGTAACCTGATGTTTCACAGCTATTTTTGACAATTTTTTTACAGTGTTTTTAAAACTGTTTTTGATTTCCATTATGATCAAACTGTGGTTAAGTAGAAGTCAACAATTTTGTCTTTCAACAAGTTTTTTTTTTTAATTTTTATTTTATGTTGCTTATCCTAGGGGTACAAGTCACACTGTTGTTCTTTATATCTGCAATGCTGGCATTGTAATTCTAATCATGACTTCCCCTCTCAGATTCTTTCTAACTCTCCACCCACTCAAATCCACAGTTTCTTTTTTTCCTCAGGTATATAATAATAATAATAATGATAATGATAATAATAATAAACAATAATGATAATAATAAGAAAACAATATAAAATAAAAACAAACCATCCAAAGAATGATGGAACAAATAATGAGAAACAAAAGAGCCAAAGAAAAAGTACAAGAAACACATATAGATACAGAGACACATGTTTTGTATATACAGAAACCCCATAAAAACATAACACTGGAAACAATATATTTACAAAAGACTTATAAGCAGAAACAAAGTAAGAAAGAAAGACAAAGGAGATAAATATAGAAAGAAACAAACAAAGAAAGATAGATAATGCCCAAACAAGGCAATATGAGATGTGGAACCTCCTAAAATGCCATTGATTTTGGGCAACTGTATCTTATAGAAATACCTTCTAGCAAAGTAAACAGAAAGTGAGAGTGCTTGAAGTAGATCGCAGGTTAACTGCTTGATTGGCTGGAAAAACAAAGGGGCATGGATATACAATGGAAGAAGTAGATGGTCCTGGTGAGACAGAAATTTGAGACAATAGATTAATCTAGATTTGTATGACTGCACAGCTCATGAGAATTGTCCTTAACTGTTTTGACTTCCATTATGCTTAAACTGTGGCCAAGTAGAAGCCAATAACTGCAACAACAGCAACAACAACAACAACACAGAGAAGAAATATTTTAATAAGATAAGAAAGAAGCCAGGGAATTCTATTCAATCATGTACTACAGGAGGTACAAGTATCTGTAGTGCTGATAAGAGGTCAAGATAAGCTGAGAAAGGACCAAAATGTAATCAACATGGAAGCCATTGATGATCAAGAAAGGAGCAGTTTTAGAAGAGTGGTTGAAATAAAATCTTACTCTAAGACATCAAAGAGAAAGGGGGAGAGTGAGAGACAAGTGTATCAGAGCAATGGGGTGGCATTCTACAATGCAGATGACCCTTTTCAGGTTAAAATATTCAAAATGTAATCAGTAAGTGTTCATATATACTTTCCATCACTACATTTAGCTACTCAAATGAAATAAATAACTATAAAGAGTATTTAATTAAACGAGGCTGAATATTGGCTATGTCAGCATGGTCTGTATTCAGAGTATAGGCAAATACATGATTAATAATCATGTTTTACTGTAGAGAATAACATAGGTTAAGAATCCAGTTAAAAAATGAAAGGAGGAGGGATAATGACCAGGAAACAGACTTTCTAGATCATGGGTTAGGTTTGATCATTGATTTTAGGTATATTATACAATTCTTGATGAGATGAGGGCATAGATGCAACAGTTAAATTATAAAGAATTATATCATGTTGATTGAGAGTGTGCAAAGTCAGTATGTTCTAGAGTCTTCAGTGATATGCTGTGGGAGGTGAATGACATAAGGAGGGTTAAAGTGACAATGTTTGAGGTGCTGTAGAACAAGTCATGGAAGGATACTGGAAGAATGAAAACAAAACAAAACTGAGACAAAAACAAAGCCAGGTACTCTTGGCCTAAGAATGAGGAAGAGGCACATTTCTAAGTTCAAGCTTAGCCTGGTCTACTAAGCAAACTCTGGGACAGCATGGGCTACACAAAGATGCCTTGTCTCAAAAAACTCAAAGAAAAAATTATTTAGTTAAAAACAAACAATGAAAAAATGAACAAGATGACGATGACCTCACCTCACTTCAGCCAATGGGTGAGAATATTTTGCCCACGTATCCTCTCCATTTCTTAAGTAGTTCTCTATTCAAATAAATAATACACAGCTTATTAATTTTGTAGCCCATTTAGAGAAGTGCTTTTTAAATGTACCAATAGGGGCCTATGGTTACTATATCTTTAAAATATCTGATTTAGTTAGATTAGTAATACATACATGACTTACCTTAAATTCCTTTTTTAGAAATTTTGATATAATATTGTCTAATTCCTTCTGCTTCTCCTTCTCCTCCTCCTCCTTCTTTTGCCAAGATTATTTCCCTTTAACTTGCTGATAAATGTTTCTTGTTTACACCTAAAGTTTGGTTAGTCAATACACAGACACAAACTGTGCATATGTAATTTTACTTTTACCTTATTCTGTCATTCTAAATCAATGAATTGACAGGCAAAATTTAGACAATCAGAGTGTTTCTGAAGTGAATATGAAAATGGCAAATCTTAATTACCACTTGATTATCCATCAATGATGTATTCTTTCTCTAAAACATTGAGTAAGGGATGGAGGAACATAATGGGAGCTGTTACCAGAATATATTGGCATATTTTGTGACAAAACTAATTATTTATATATACACAATGCAGTGGTCAAGTATTAAGGAACAGGGAATTAACAAACTTTGAAAGTCATAAGAGAATAAGCACTTTAATAATTTAAATGTATTATGACAGGATGATCAAAACCCATCTGACCTTAGACTTCTTAACTTCTGTATTATTATTTATTATCATGAAGATACTTGTAAATATTTGTCTCTAGTCTAGATTGTTTTGTTATGTAGCCAGTATGAATGTCTGTTTCCAAGTGAGTATATGCCAATTATACTTAACACATTTGCCACTGAGTTCAAGTTTATCACCTTAATTCTCCTCTTCCTGTGACTTTTAGAAATCAGTTACTATTTCCAAATATCTACTACAATTTTTGATACCTTTCATACCTTTTAAGGATCCCTTCATGTATTCCTTTGTCTTTATCTTTGCAATCATCAATCATCATCTTAGTTCTTAGTTTTCCCATTCTAGATGAGCTCTCTGATACATAACTTGCAATGTTAGATCCTCCATCTCCAGAGTCCACCTTCTACTGTTATTTGAAAAGTGCTAACTCTGAGCCACTGTGGCCGGCCTTCACTACCTTCCCTTCCAGCACAGTCTAAAACTGTGGTAATGGGTCAAGTTCCTTGAGCTGAGGAACAATTCACAAAGAATGTAAAATCTTTACACATTTGTGTTTCTCATAACTACAAATTTTTTATTAATATCTCACAGATGGCATATAAACCATGTTTTATTCCAAAGTATATTATCCTAATGTCATACAATTGTTTGTAGTATAGTGCGCCTGGCGAAGCCCTACCTGGTCATTTCTTTACTCCACTCAATACACTCATGTTCTCGATGCTCCATGCATTTTTTTAATTATTATTTTTTTTTAGTTTTATATTCCTTGCTTTCTTAGCAAACAACAGCCTTTGTCCCTCCAACTCATAAATGCTTCCTTATTGTTTAAGACTTAGTAAAAATATTCCTTCTTACATTTTTCTCCCAGCTTCATTGTATAGTTAGAAAAGTTCATGTAGTAAATGCTTGCTGACTGTTTAAGACTTAGTACAAATATTTGTTCTTACAGATTTCCCGTGACTTCATTTTATAGAATTAGGAGAGTTTTCAGTATTCACATCATCCCTTTCATGTAACACTACTGAAATGTAATGCACATATATATTTCTTGAAGTATATACTTTTAATAGTTACATAGGGAATGTATTTCTATGTGGAAGAGAGTACATACACATTAGTGTAAGTATAATCATGTACAATGTGTTTTAAAAACTTACTAATAGTTTATAAAATATGTATTACTTATCAGTAATTTATAGTTTTATATATTATAGGTTGTATTTAAAATGTTATAAAAAGATAAAGACATTCATATAAATACACACATATTAAAATTATGATTATATATATATTTATACTATGTATACTTCATAATTGATCTTTGGATAGATGGCTAAGAAAAATGTATGTTTATATAAACTTTATGTTACACAATTTATTTATATGTTACATATAGCACTTACATGTATATTTTTATACGTGTCCCTCATATATATGTATTTAAAACTAATGATTTTTTAACTCTTCTTTTTTTTTAATCTAGTAGACTAGGTTCTCTGATACCTCTGGATTCCCGTCACATGGTGAGTTCTACCTTGTAGTATCTGCACTAAGAATGAAATAAAGAGGTGAGTGGTCATGCTACTCAACTCTTATACTACATGCCTGGGTCTGGAGTTTGGTCTTGGCTCTTGTCACTGACTTCAGTGTGACAAAGCACAACAGACTAGAAGAAGGATTTGATGGAATCAAGAAGTCCACAAAGACGATGGTGGAACTGGGATTCTAACTCCTTTTAGAATGAAAGTTATAGGTAATTTATGTTGGCATGTGAGACAATGGTTCTTGGAGGGAGAGTAACACCCATGTTGCCATTCCCACCGAAAAACAGAAGTCTTGTCTATCAATTCATAATCTCTGCCTAATGACTGTGAAGCTGCAACAGTCAAAATAGAACAAATGTAGGTAAAATATGAGAAAAGTTCTCAAAATGGGATTTCTTCATAAATGATGAACAATTAACTACTTTTGCTATAGCTATTTTTTTCAAATTTAGTATTTGCTATTTCTAGAATGACCTACTGGTAGAAACACTGTTTCATGTGCTTTGACCATAAATATCCCAACCTGACTCCTCATAATGAGATCCCGAGAATGTCCCCACCATGGTGAAGCATACCTCTTTTGCATAGATTAGAGAGCTGTGGAGAAGGAGATCATGCTGGGATAGTAAAATCGTTATGAAAGGTTGTCAGCTTAATTCCTGCACAGCAGAGCTAGATTCTCTGGTGTGTGCACAGAAAATGCACTTAGCAGAGAAAGAGGCATGCCGAGTGTAGTTCAGACCTGGGCAAGGAGGGCCACGCACAGAGCAGTAAGCTGATCCTTTGGTGCCAGCGCAAAGTTAATCTCAGGGCATCACCCAGAAAGAGCCTGATGGGCCCAGAAGCCACAATCATGCGGATAAGGCATCGCTGCTCCCTAACCATAAGATGACACTGCAGATGGTCTCTCATCGTCTCCAGGGATATCAGGCCCTTCTCTCTGATCCTGATCCTGACTTTCTTTGAGAATATCAGAAGTAGAGGGCATCCTATACAGAGCTCAGATTCTTAGATTTAATTTTTCAAGAGAAAAACACCTGAGCTTCAGTGACGTAAATATGAATAATACATTCACAGAAGGTTACTGAAACATGTCAGGGAGAAGCCGGAATTAGACCTAAGAACAGCCCCTTCCATGATCACCACCCTTTCAGAATATTCATTCATCCCCCCAACTGCTTCCTGCATATCCTCCACCCTCTTTTGTATGGTTCCCTATTACACCACTCCAAGAGAAGATGGTGGTGGACACTCACCAGCTGCTGATAATATAAAACTCATGAAATCAGAGGAGTTTTTACTGTAGACCAGAATGGCTGCAGGGTCAGGGAGAGGTATCAACCAGGCTAGTTTCTGTTAGGGAAGTATTTATCTTCCTTCTTTCTCTGTGATTATAAAGCGCTTCACTTCAACTGGGAGAACCTGAGGACCAAGAAGGAGTCCCTAGGGCTGGGACCAATGTAGTCAGAGGTTTTGATTACTCCCCCATCCCTCCTTGAACAGAGTCACCTGAAGTTGGAGCATTCTAACTGTGCAGGGTTGGGTCCAGCAGTGAAAGTCATCCAACCACATTGCATTTTATTTCTACTTTATGAAGAACCAAGATTGTTAGCTGTGACTGCATTCTCCTCCCTTTGCCCATGACAAAGAATAGTTTCCTGCGAAAGCTGGGTGTGATGTATGCATGGGTTATCTATGGAACGCCTCACTGCCTTCTAAATGTACATCTGTTTTCAAGTCCAGAGTCATAACTACCTCAATATCTTACCTTCCTACACTGATTATATACTCGGTGTTTATTTCTGCTTTTTCAATTGCTAAATTATTTTTTTCTGCCAGCCACTTCATATTTTTGAGACCACTCTGCTTTAATCGCTCCTTATATAATTGCCTGCTTTTACATGTAAATGCTTGTACAGGCCAACATCTCAGGCTTCCTTAAGGTTCTTTATTTGACTTGGAATACATAGGATATTTCCTACTTGATCAACAGCAATCAGATTTCCTAGCTGCTCTTGCCTTCATTACTCCTCGGATGTGCAAGTTCATGTTTTCATGACAATTTTACTTCATGATAGGATCAGTCAATGTATTTGCTTTTTGTTCCTTTCAAAATGCACCAGGATGGTCTTATAGAGAGTAGCATGAAATCTGTGTCATATCCTTCAACTGGGGAAAATGGACCAGAAGAATGTGTGTAGAGACTTTACTACTGACTTTACAATGTTTATTTATAAAATCCATATAATGCTGGGCAGTGGTGGCACAAGCCTTTAATCCTAGCACTTGGGAGGCAGAGGCAGGTGGATTTCTGAGTTTGAAGTTAGCCTGGTCTACAGAGTGTGTTCCAGGACAGCCAGGGCTACACAGAGAAACCCTGTCTCAGAAAACAAACAAGCAAATCACACTAATGCTTTTCTTATGTAAATTATATAATTAAATATTTAGAGTTAAGCAATAGCAGTCAAAGAACATACTGAAACAGACACACAAACACAAAGCACTCTATATTTCTACTTCTTTGCTCTCCCAACTGATATTTAGGTTTATTTTATCATATTATAGTCTATTTTGAATGTTTGCTAAAATTAATCATTCTTATACATTTTAATCCAAATGCATGAGTTTAGTCTCCACTGTGAGGAACTCCAACCTGAGTCCTATATGTACATGGACAGAAAGTTCATATTTAGTGAAAAAAGTAGGTGGTCTATCAGAATTTGTGAAACTACAGTTAGCACACAGTAAAACACAGAGGTTGTTTATGAGTATTGAGGACAGAATGAGAATGTTGTGGCCCACAAAGCACCTGCCCTTAGCTCTGTGCCTATTTCCTGGGTAATGTTGGGGTCTGGGATATATGAATGGAAACAAATGAGGGTAGATTCATATGGGGTCATGGAAAACCTATGTTAAAGTTAGTCATTTAAGGCTTTAACCAGGATTGTATTGATTATCTTATTTACGTGTCTGAATCCATTATTATAAAGATATGTACAAGATCTGTTAATAGTAGAAAAATCCAATATTATAAATATTGGAAACAAGAGTTTCCTGTTTGTAAACATGCTATTGGATTTTAGTACATGCAGTACCTGGGAAGGAGAAGGAGGAGGAGGAAGAGGAGAAGGAGGAGGAGGAAGAGGAGAAGGAGAAGGAGGAAGAGGAGAAGGAGGAGGAGGAAGAGGAGGAGGAGGAGGAAATGGAGGAAGGAGGAAGAAGAGGAAGAGGGAGAGGGAGACATTAATAATACAGAGTCAAACTACCGTATTTCTCACACATACAATATCAGTTACACATAAGCAGACTCCTTCCAGAGTTGATACCCTTGCTGGTCTAGCCAGGCTTCATTGGAACCTGAGGCTCCCAAGCTGACGCTGGCCAATGCACATGCTGCAGTTCTCTAGTGTAGCCACCAGGGGGAGGGGGACAGGCCAAAGATAAATTTAAATTTAAGCCGGCACTGGGGTGTCACCTTCCTGAATCTGCTTACTTTCAGGGCTACGTTGCCATAAGATCTATACTTGCCCCACAATCGAGAATTCCAGACCCATTTGTTCTTCGAGAATGATCTGTTTTTCTCTCTCACATATATGCACACCCCATATCCAACAAACTTTGAAGAACAATTCTGACTTTGAGGGAGATAAAATTATTCCCTAATTTATTCAGAATTTAAAAGATAGAAACCTCTCTGAGTGGCTTTTGTGCTAGAAATCCTAACCAAACCTTAGCTCCCATGCCAACTTCACACAAGCAGATCTAAAAGAAGTCCTCACCTAGTGTCCTCAACACCCCCAAGCAGTTTGCATCTCTTCAGGCCTCTGAGGTGAGAAATACCTGCAACATCAACTCACTCTCTCCGTACCCAAGGCCCAGGTACAGGGTGAACTCTAGTGGGTGATGGAGGATTAATATGGGTTTTTAAGGCTGGAATGATACTGCTGGACTCTATTTTAGTCCATCTTCCACTTCCCTCTATACTTACATATGTGTACACATGCTTAGTTTAAAATAATAATAGAGCAGTAGTTGCCACCTTGTGCAAGAGAAAGCTCTCCCTTTCTCAAAGTCCACACTGCCTAGCCATTTTGAAGAGGAAACCATTTTCTCCTTTATGTCTGTGTTTTTGTGGATGGGCTAGTTGGTTTTATGCCAACTTGACACGCAAACTAGAGAAATCTGAAAGGAGGGAACCTCAATGAGGAACATACCTTCAAAAGATCTGGCTGCAGAACATTTTCTTAATTAAGCAATGTGTGAGGGCCCAGCCCATTGTGGGCGGTGCCATTCCTAGGCTAGTGGTCCAGAATTCCATGGGGAAGCAGGCTAGGAGTGGTACAAGGAGCAAGGCGGTAACCATCAGCTCTTCACGGCCTCTCCATCAGCTCCTGCTTCCAGGTGCCTGCCCTATTTGAGTTTGTCCTTACTTCCTTCAATGATGAACAGCAATATAAAAGTATAAGCCAAAATCAATCTTTTCTTCTCCAGCTTGATTTTTGATCATGATGTTCCTTCACACAGAAACCCTCACTAGACTATTGAGCTCAAATATCTTTAACACCTGTCTTACTAAAGCAGATCTGTTATGTCCTATACACTTAGTCCTGTGTCACTCTATCATCTCATAGAGAAACTATGTTAGGGAGGAGGAAGCTTCTTTAAGGCCTGTTGAGTTTGTCACCCAATCAGTATAAGCATGTCACAACCTTAGTGCAGCTCATTGTAATGCAGCATTATGTAGCCCCGGAATAGAAAGGTCTTGCTTATAGTGAGTGGTTATTGCAAGGATTAACAAAACTTAAAAAAAAAACTTAAAAATTTGGTGACATTTTTGAGTTTACAATTAAATCATTTTCCCTCATCCCTTTCCTCCTTCCAAACCCTCTGATGTAGTGCTCCTTCTTCCCTTTCCTCTTTTTTCATTAATTGTTTTCCATGCATTATATATATGCATGTGTGTGTATGTATGTATATATATATGTATATATATTCCTAAATATAATCTGTTCAATTTGTATAATTTTACTCATATGTATGTTTTCAGCGCAGATCAATGGTTCTGTGGTATTAGATAACCAAATGGTCTACCATTCCTTGGGGAAGACGATTTCTTCTCTTTCCAGCTTTCCCTAGTTGCCTGTAGTACTTTGTGTAGGGTTCAGCCCTCTTGGCATTTTCCCCGTTTACTTCGGCATGTCTATTGTCCTTGTTCAGCTCTTGTTTAGGCAGCCATGATGGTGAGACCCTATAGGCTCCTGACATTCCCAGGAGATAAAATCTCTCAGCAAATTCCCTGGTTGCCTGGCTCCTATGGTCTTTCTAGTCCCTTTTCCACAAAGGTCCCTAGGCCTTAGGTACAAGAGTTGTTTTGTAGATGTATCCTTTGGGACTGGGTCTATAACTTTGCATTTTGATCATTTGTGGTTTTCTATAATGGAATGATTTTTAAAAAACTACAAAAATAGCCACTGGCTTTAGAATGCTGTAACAGAAATATTTGAGAATATCAATACAATTTTAGAGGAAAGATGACACAGGTATGGGTTGTAAGTTGACAGAATCTATAGAACCTACAAACTGTCAAGATTTTTTTAACAGGTGACTCAAAAGTTCTCCATAAATTCATCCCTCTGAGACTGAGTAAAAACTACTTTTAAAGTCCTTGACAGTCAGGTCTTACTTTAAGGATGGTTCTACTTAACTTCTAATTTTTACAAGTCTTCAATAGTGATTTA
Source organism: Apodemus sylvaticus (assembly GCF_947179515.1). Lineage (NCBI taxonomy): Eukaryota > Metazoa > Chordata > Mammalia > Rodentia > Muridae > Apodemus > Apodemus sylvaticus. The sequence continues at coordinate 102,077,892 of NC_067472.1, forward strand.
CTTTTAGGCCAACCAAAGGCATTTATTTCTGAGCTCTTCATTAACGTTCTTTGTCATCCACTTTCTTGTAAATCATTTCTGTTCATTTATCTTTATAATTTCCAAAAGTGTATTCACCTTAGAATAATAATCAGTGAGGTGACATTTATTTAGTGGGCTCTGAAAATGCAGTAGAAATTTCTTTTTTTGTTGTTATATATAACTTTTCTGGAGTCATGGTCATTTTATTCCTTTTTACCCAATATGAGTATTGTGTATTTTTCAGAAAACAATATGCAAGATTTCAAAATGATATTTAAGAAAACCTAGAGAATGACCTCACATTTGATATAGAGCTATCCCTTATTGATGAAATTACTGCTTATCTAACTGCAATGCCTGAAGCAGAATTCATGATGATGACTGAAATCATCTTTGGAGTAGAAGATGCAAGACATAGGACTGAGAGAGTTTAGGTTTGCACCATTATTGCTCATGTTGTGTAGATTTAAGAGGAAAAAAAAAACAATCGTAGACACATCCGTGGGAAACTCTAGCCTTCAGTAGTCAATGGCTCTCAATTCTTCAGCCAAATGTAGTCATAAGCATTAAATAAAAAGCTCCATTCCTGCCTGTATTGTAACTCAATGCAAGATGTACATTTAGATTAATGATATGAGGGGAAACAAAATAGTAGAGTCACTTTGATGATTTTTTAAGTCTCTCTCTCTCTCTCTCTCTCTCTATATATATATATATATATATATATATATATACATACATACATATATAAATGAACAATATTTTTTTATTGATATATATTTTTATTGACCTTTCAAATGATTTCCCCTTTTCTGGGTTCCCACTCCCCACAAGTCCCATAAGCCCTCTTCCCTCCCCCTGTTCCTCCATTTACCCCTTCCTGCTTCCCTGTTCTGGAATTCCCCTATAATCTTGCACTGAGTCTTTCCAGAACCAGGGGCCACTCCTCCATTCTTTTTGGACATCAGTTAATATGTGGATTATGTCTTGGGTACTCAAAGTTTCTAGGCTAATATCCACTTATCAGTGAGTGCATACCATGATTGATCTTTTGAGACTGGGTTACCTCACTTAGTATGATGTTCTCCAGCTCCATCCATTTGCCTAAGAATTTCATGAATTCATTGTTTCTAATGGCTGAATAGTACTCCATTGTGTAAATATACCACATTTTTTGTATCCATTCCTCCGTTGAAGGATACCTGGGTTCTTTCCAGCTTCTGGCTACTGCAAATAGGGCTGCCATGAACATAGTGGAGCATGTGTCATTATTGCATGCTGAAGAATCCTCTGTTTATGTATGGGCCTAGAATTCCTGTCCTTTCCAAGACTTTTAGCATGAAAGGATGCTGAATTTTGTCAAATGCTTTTTCAGAATCTAATGAAATGATCATGTGGTTTTTTTCTTTGAGTTTGTTTATGTAGTGGATAGCATTTGTGGATTTCCTTATACTGAACCATCCCTGCATCCCTGGGATGAAGCCTACTTGATCATGGTGGATGATCATTTTGATGTGTTCTTGGAGTCAGTGGGCAAGAATTTTATTTAGTATTTTTGCATTGATATTCATAAGGGAAATTGACCTGAAATTTTCTTTCTTAGTTGGATCTTTGTGTCGTTTTGGTATCAGTGTAATAGTGGCTTTGAAGAAGGAGTTGGGTAGTGTTCCTTCTGTTTCTATTTGGTGGAAAAGTTTGAAGAGTATTGGTGTTAGGTCTTCTTTGAAGGACTGATAGAATTCTGCACTGAAACCATCTGGTCCTATGCTTTTTTTGGTTGGAAGGCTGTCTATGACCCCTTCTATTTCTTTAGGGGTATTTCTTTAGGGGTATTTCTTTAGGGGTCTGTTTAGATGGTCTATTTGATCCTGGTTTAATTTTGGTAATTGGTATCTGTCTAAGAAAATGCCCATTTCCTCCAGATTCTCCAGTTGTGTTGAGCACAGGTTTTTGTAGTAGGATCTGATGATTTTTTGAATTTCCTTGGTTTCTGTTGTAATATCTCCGTTTTCATTTCTAATTTTGTTAATTTGGATACTTTCTCTGTGCCCTTTTTAGTCTGGTTATGGGTTTATCTCTCTTGTTGATTTTTTCAAAGAACCAGCTTTTGGTTTTGTTGATTCTTTGTGGTTCTCTTGGTTTCTACTTGATTGATTTCAGACCTGAGTTTGATGATTTCCAGTCTTCTTCTCCTCCTGGGTGAATTAGCTTCTTTTTTTCCAGGGCTTTCAGTTGTTCTGTTAATCTTCTAGTGTATGCTCTCTTGAATTTCTTTTTGGAGGCACTCAAAGCTATGAGTTTTCCTCTTAGCACTGCTTTCATTGTGTCCCATAGATTTGTGTATGTTGTGCCTTCATTTTTATTAAATTCTAAGAAATCTTTGATTTCTTTCTTTATTTCTTCCTTGACCAAGGTATCATTGAGTAGAGTATTGTTCAGTTTCCATGTGTATGTGGACTTTCTGTTGTTTTTATTGTTATTAAAGAACACTTTTACTCCATAGTGATCTGATAGGAGGCATGGGATTATTTCAATCTTCTTATATTTGTTGAGGTCTGTCTTGTGACCAACTATATGATTGATTTTGGAGAAGGTACCATGAGGTGCTGAGAAAAAGGTATATTCTTTTGCTTTGGGATGAAAAGTTCTATATATATCTGTTAACTCCAGTTGGTCCAAAGCTTCAATTAGTTTCACTGTCTCCCTGTTTAGTTTCTGTTTTCCTGTTCCGTCCATTGGTGAGAAAGGAGTGTTGAAGTCACCCACAATTATTGTGTTAGGTGCAATGTGTGCTTTGAGCTTTAGAAAAGTTTCTCTTATGAATGAGGGCGCCTTTGTATTTGGGTCATAGATGTTCAGGATTAAGAGTTCATCTTGCGGGGGCTGGAGAGGTGGCTCAGCGGGTAAGAGCACCGACTGCTCTTCCAAAGGTCCTGAGTTCAAATCCCAGCAACCACATGGTGGCTCACAACCATCCGTAATGAGATCTGACGCCCTCTTCTGGTGTATCTGAGGACAGCTACAGTGTACTTATATATAATAAATAAATAAATCTTTAAAAAAAAAAAAAGAGTTCATCTTGTTACATTTTTCCTTTGACCAGCACGAAGTGACCTTCTATGTCTCTTTTGATGACAGTAGGTTGAAAGTCAATTTTATCTGATATTAGAATGGCAACTTCGGCTTGTTTCCTGGGACCATTTGCTCGTAGAATTATCTTCCATCCTTTTACTCTAAGGTAGTTTTTGTCTTTGACACTGAGGTGTGTTTCCTGTATGCCGCAAAATGTAGGGTCCTGTTTACATAACCAGTCTGTTAGTCTATGTCTTTTTATTGGGGAATTGAGTCCACTGATGTTAAGAGATATTAAGGAATAGTGGTTATTGCTTCCTATCATTTTTGATTTTAATTTTATACGTGTGTGGTTATCTTCTTTGGGTTTGATGAAAGAAGCTTAGTATCCTGCTTTTTCCAGGGTATAGTTTCCCTTGTTGTAATGGTGTTTTCCCCATATTATCCTTTGTAGGGCTGGGTTTGTGGAATGATATTGTGTAAATTTGGTTTTGTCATGGAATATCTTGGTTTCTCCATCTATAGTAACTGAGAGTTTTGCTGGATATAGTAGTTTTGGTTGGCATTTGTGTTCTCTTAGAGTCTGCATGAGATCTGCCCAGAACCTTCTAGCCTTCATAGTCTCAGGTGAAAAGTCTGCAGTGATTCTGATAGGTCTTCTTTTATATGTTACTTGGCCTTTTTCTCTTACTGCCTTTAATATTCTTTCTTTGTTTAGAACATTTGGTATTTTGATTATTATGTGACGGGAAGTATTTCTGTTCTGGTCCAGTCTCTTTGTAGTTCTGTAGGGCCGGGCAGTGGTGGCGCAGGCCTTTAGTCCCAGCACTTGGGAGGCAGACGCAGGTGGATTTCTGAGTTCGAGGCCATCCTGGTCTACAAAGTGAATTCCAGGACAGCCAGGGCTATATGGAGAAACTCTGTCTCGAAAAACAAACAAACAAAAAAATGGAGTTCTGTAGGCTTCTTGTATATTCATGGGCATCTTTCTCTTTAGGTTAGGGGAATTTTCTTCCATAATTTTGTTGAAGATATTTGCTGGCCCTTTAAGTTGTAAATCTCCACTCTCATCAATGCCTATAATCCTTAAATTTGGCTTTCTCATTGTGCCCTGGATTTCCTGGATGTTTTGGGTTACAAGCTTTTTACATTTTTCATTTTCTTTAACTGTTGAGTCCATGGTTTCTATGGTATCTTCGGCATCTGAGATTCTTTCTTCTCTCTCTTGTATTCTGTTGTTGATATTTGCATCTATGGTCCCTGATTTCTTCCCAAGGTTTTCTATCTCCAAAGTTGTCTCCCTTTGTGCTTTCTTAGTTGTTTCTACTTCTGTTTTTAGATCCTGGAAGTTTTTGCCCAGTTCTGTCATTTGCTTGTTTGTGTTTTTCTCTAATTCGTTAAGAGATTTTTGTGTTTCCTCTTTCATGAATTCTGCCTGTTTATCAAAGTTCTCCTGTATTTCTTTAAGTGATTTTTGCGTTGCCTACTTATTGGCTTTTGTATTCTCCTGAATTTCTTTCAATGATTTTTGTGTTTCCCTTGTAAGGGCTTCTAAATTTTGATCCATTTTCTCCTGAATTTCTTTAAGTGTGTCATTTCTGTGTTCCTGTACCAGCATCATGACCAGTGATTTTAAATCCAAATCTTGTTTTTCTGGTGTGTTGGGGTATCCAGGACTTGCTATTGTTGGAGAATTGGCTTCAGATGCTGCCATAATACCTTGGCTTCTGTTAGTAATGTTCCTACATTTGCCTTTAGCCATCTAGTTCTCCCAGGTGTTAGATGGTCTTATTGTCACTGGCTGGTGCTTCAACTTACTACGGTTCTTTAAGGTTATTTCTGGAACACTGGATGACTGGGTTTCCTCTGGCACAGATTACTGATATGCTGCCTTCCTCTTCCTCTTTTTTCCTGCCTTTGGAGCCCTGCTCAGTCTTGCCTCAAGCAATATTATACTTAGGTTGTCAAGGTCAACCAGGTATTCTCTGTCTGCTCTATTATGGAGGGAAGATGGTGTGGTGGGCTTCACTCCCTCTGTTGATTCTCACCTAGGACACAGGTCCCGGGACGGACTGACTGGCAGATGAACCGCCTATGTGCTCAGTTCCTAAGTGCAGGCAGACCCCTGGAGATTTGCACCCCCAGAGATCTAAAGCTCAGGGTGATACAGTACCTAGTGACCCTTTTCTGTCCCGGCAGGCAGCGAATATGGCCACAGGGAATCTCTTCCTCTGCTGCTCTCTGGGCAGGGCACAGGCCCCATGCCCGGCAGGATGGCAGACAAACTGCCTATGTGCTCAGTTCCTTGGTGCAGGCAGACCCCTGGTGGTTTGCACCACCAGAGATCTAAAGCTCAGGGTGATACAGTACCTAGTGACCCTTTTCTGTCCCAGCAGGCAGCGAATATGGCCACAGGGCTTCTCTCCTTCTGCAACTCTCTGAGCAGGACACAGGCCCCACTCCAGGCAGGCTGGCAGACAAACTGCCTATGTGCTCAGTTCCTCAGTGAAGGCAGACCCCTGGTGGTTTGCACCACCAGAGATCTAAAGCTCAGGGTGATACAGTACCTGAGACCCTTTTCTGTCCCAGCAGGCAGCGTATATGGCCATGGGGCTTCTCTCCTTCCCCAGCTCTCTGAGCAGGACACAGGCCCCACTCCAAGTAGAAATTTCTTGCTGAGAAAAATCTCCATAAGAAAGGATAGTCCTCTTTCCACACAGATTCAGCAGTAGGACAGGCTGGGGTCAGCAAGGCATATACCTGGAGGCTGAGTTTAAGGAATCAATTATTTCCAAGACCTGTAGAAGCAACAGGTCTCTGAAATTGAGCCTTCCTTAAAACCAGTGTGTGTTCCTTACTTTAAATCTGACCCAGTAATGATTAATTATAAGACAAGAAAGACAGACACACTGTCTAAGAGGCAAAGGGGAGGATGGGGCTAAAATATCCTGGAGAGGGGACAGAGAAGGGGGGCAACATTGGAATGTAAATAAATAAATCAAAAACAAATACAAAAATGGTTTTAGAGTTAAAGATGTTGGCATGTACAGAAAGTTCCAGCACTGGGCAATTTGGCAGAAGAAGAGTGCAGGCACCAAGCCAGCCTGAGTTTTATGAGGAGTTTCTGGCCAGTCTGACCTATGCAGTGAGACCTTGTTTTAGAAACAAAAACAAAACCAAAGAAATGGTCTTGGGATCTCCCATACTTCTGGGAGAGATAAGAGTATGTTGTCTGAAGCAGAATGGAATGGTGGCTCCTATAGGAATAAGAAACTATAACCAGATGTAAGAGATTAGAAAAAACTTCTCACGTAAGTAACCCAAGGTAATTAATATAAAACTATAACCAGATGTAAGAGATTAGAAAAAAAACTTCTCAGGTAAGTAACCCAAGGTAATTAATATATGATACAATACTGAATTAGCCACAAAAGAAGGGAGATAGAGACATCATTCTCCAAGTCTACAAATTGTCACTGGGATATTTTCCAGTGATGCACTCTGTCTTAAAGAGGTATCAGGAAGAAACAGAAGGTACAAAGAGCTTCCTGACATAAATTCAGATTCCTGGCCTGAATCCTAGTCGTATTATGCCCTTCTCCAGTGAGCTGAGTAACCTTTCAAAGCCTCATTTCCCCCAGTGCTCATTTTAATACATGATTTGGACTGCTCTTGAGAAGACCAAGTGTGATATACAAGTGATAATTCTTTTTCTAATTTTTAAAAATTTAGTTAAAATAGAATTATATCACACCCTCCCTCTTCTCTTTTCTACATCTCCCATGTCTCTACCTACATCTCCCTCCCAATTTCACAGTGACCTGCGTTTCTTTAATTACAGTTGCCATATATACATTTAGATGAGTGAATATATAAATGCAACCCGCTGATTATGTTCCATGTTGCTTGCATGTATATGCAGCTAGGATTGAACAACTAATCAGGAAGTGATAGTTCTTGGAAAAAGTTAAAGCAGCTACTTATATGTGGAAGTAACAAGTCATTGTGAGGCAGGATAGAAAGGTGGGGGTGGGGTGGGGGAATGAAGGCCTTGTTATAGATCTAGTTAAAGCCTTTGCCACCAGCAAAATGAGAATTCCATTGTATTAACAACTGCTCACAGCTCTTCTTTCTCAGACATAAAGCCCCAGTTTTCTAGGAATCTCACCAGAAACCTCATTTACAGGGAAAAGACATGTATTGAACCCTTTGTGCAGTCTTAGTGCTATTTCTGAATCAGAGAGTATCTTTAGAGAGACCTTACATAACTCCCATATTAAAATGGTTTTTTTTCAAAGTAATGTTTTGAGATGTAACTTGAGAGTCATCAAAATGGTACACATGGCTAAGACAACCAATTGCTTATTCTCCAGTAAGTACTGGAGAAACCAGTACTTACACTTGAGTGCATCTGACTTTTGATCTTCCCACCTTGGGATACATCTTCCCTGACTTGGTTATGAAGCACTCTCTTTTGAATGCTTCTCTTTACATCATCCTTCACATTCAAGTCTATATTAAAATATCTTGAAAAATAACCATTGTGATGTACTGAACTATCTAGTACCAAAAAGTCTCTTCAGAGTTGAAGCTATAAACTCTAATTTGGCTATAGTCTAGGTCTCTAGAAGTCTCAAGGAATATCTCCCTTTACTGAGGGCAATAGTGTGCAGTTGTGTTCCTGTCCTTTGTGCTCCAAGCTCCTGTCCTGCGTGAAGCTGTGCTCCTGTCTGGTGTGCAACTGTGCTCCTGCCCTGTGTGCAGCTGTGCTCCTGTCCTGTGTGCAGCTGTGCTTCTGTCTGCTGTGCTGCTGTGCTCCTGTCTGGTGTGCAGCTGTGCTCCTGTCTGGTATGCAACTGTGTTCCCGTCCTTTGTGCTTCTGAGCTCCTGTCCTGTGTTCAGCTGTGCTCCTGTCTTATGTGCAGCTGTGCTCCTGTCCGTGTTCAGATGTCCTCCTGTCTGGTGTACAGCTGTGCTCCTGTCCTCTGGCTAATGGCATTTCCACACACACTTTCTTAGAAAACCTCAAGATATGTGAGAAATGTAGCACTTTGCTTGTGTTCCTGAAATGCAGCAATGTAGTTTGAAGAGTGAGCTTACCTGGCTACATCATGCGGGTTTTATGCAAAATAAGAGTGGAATATTTTCTTACAAAGAGTCTCTGCTCCTCCTGGGCATTGAGGCAGAGGCTGACCTTATCAACAATAGACTAAGTCATTACTGTGTTTCTAGACAAGAAGCTGCACTGCTATTAAAGCAGATTTCCCACTATTGTTCTACTCTCAAGGCTTAACTTGTAGTCTAATCTCAAAACAACTGACTATTTATTATTAAGCCCTGAACTATATCCATTATCATATACTCCTGTCGTTTCAGCTGGCCCCTGCCAGCAGCTGTACTTTGATGTTGATCCCATCTGAGCTTATCATACTCCTACAACTGCTAATACAGACATCTGGCCCCAGTCAGATGGGAGTGTGCCTGACACTTTAACACAAGTGTCACAATTACCTTGTTAAAGTTAGAATGAACATCTGTCTTTATTGAAACCTGGGAAGTCTAACTGATATTCACATATAACAGGAAACTTGAACAAAAGTTTTCAGAGAGGTGCCAATATGTTCATTGATCCAAATGTCTTAAAGTGTCTTCTATATATTACTAAGGTATAGCTGCAAATAAACAATAAATCTTCTCTGTGTACCTTGAAGTTTGCATAAGTACTGCTTATTATACCACGTTTGTACAGATAAAATGGTTTCACAGGCAAAATGGTGAAAAACAGGACAGAAGTGTTCCTTGAACCATAGTAATAGATATATTGTGAGAGTCATCTAATAACAGATACCTTAACCACTGTTTTCTGGAGCAAAACATCTCTCTACAATTCCATAGCAGCAAGAATACCTCCTTGTTCCCCAACTGAGAGCAAGCAGGGTTAGAACACTTGTTATCTATTTCTACTGTTCATGCCAAAGAACGGCAGGGCATAGAGATTCCAGAAGACAGTAGTGACCATCTGCTTGTTGCTCTTTGGTTTTGATATGTTGTCTCAGTTCTGCTCCACACTGTATGTGCAAACCTCACTTTATTGTATGTGGCCACTGGATAACATTCTTTGGTTCTATCCTGTTTCAGTATTTTCCCAAACACATGATAGAAATTTTCTCATAGCCTAACATGTCTTCATCCTGTTGCCTATTACAACCTCCTTTTCTGGGATGAAATGTGAAAACACCTAAAATGATTTAGACACCACAGAAAGCAAAAAGAAGAATTATAGAAAATGTAAATGATCAAATGACACTCAAGGTGGTATCCATCATATATATCAATTTACAGATCTTTTAACAATACTGTTATCATAATATCCCTAATAGCTGTGTGGAACAGAGCTCACAAGCAGAATGACTACAGGGAGAATGGGAAGTGATTAGTGTGATATAGGATAGATTGCCCCTGGACTCATTCTGAGAGAGAGAAAAATCAAACTTTTTTTTTTTCAAATTATTTTTGAGACAGGACTTCATGCATTACACTCTGGCCTGAAACTTTCTATGTAGGTAGAATAATGTTGAACTATTGATCATCCTGCCCCTATCTTCTAAGTGTTGGGATTGTAGGTGTGCATCTCCACACTGTATAGTTTTATGTGCTGTTCATGGATGAATCAAATGCTTTACACATGCCAGGCAAGAACTCAATGAATTGAGCCACAGCCAAGCCCTCATAGTTTTGAAGTTTCTAGATGAGGTTGGTCTGTCTACACTTTGGAACACATTATTAGAGAAAATAGAAGAAACATAGGCAGGAAATCATGGACAGTCACACAGACAGAGAAAACCAGTCACTTAAACTTACTTTCATTGGTTTAATAAAAATTACATTTTTATTAAAAATAATCTATTTGGTAAAATCTGTAGCACAGCAATTATTAAATTATTTTGTTTTCTCCTGTCTAAGGAAGAAACTCTTGGAGTTATGAAAGGAGAAACATAGCTTTTACACAAAATCAGAACATAAAGCCAAGTTGCAGAAAAATAATTTAAAACAAGAAATAGTTCACTGGGCAGATGAGATAAAACTTTTCTAGTAGCTTTGAAACTGTTGTAAAGATATCTCTTTCTTTTCTCTAAGTTAGTTGTAAAACCAAGAAGTTTGAGAAAATGATCACCTTTTGTGAGAAGGAGTAGATGCAGCCAGTAGTGACCACTGGGAAGGCTAGTGTGCTAGAGCCCAGCTACTAGAGAAGAAGCTGTTCATCATGTCTTTGGCTGAGTGATTATCCTAGCATTTTATATCCTGTGAGTCTGCTCATGAGAATGGTTTTTCTTTTGGAACGTTTAAAACTTATTTTTTGAATTATGTGTACTGGTTTTTTAAGAGGTCATAATATCTGAAAGATATTTCGGGAAAGAAAAGATAATTTCTTTTCCAGTAATAACCATTGACTATGTTTTTCTCATCCTTCCCGTCCCAGACATATGACCAGGATGCCATGCTCTGGAATTCTGTGTACCAGATCTCCCAATCTAGTGCTAACCATTGTATTCTCCAAATAGGATTTTTTATGCATTTTTATAAATCAAAGTACATCTATGTCTGTCTATTCAGTAGTGCCTGGAACCAAACTTATTAAGATGATGGTTATCTGGACTAGGATTATATTTCTGCTTTAAAATTGTTATTATTGGTATTATTATTTGATAAATGTTTATCAATATTGAACCTGAACAGGCTTTTCATATACATGCTCTTCCCAGATTAATCATCCTGAATTGAGGCTGAGTCTGGCTCATTTCACTCAAGATAGTTTTCTAGAACCATTAACAAGCTGCATATGAGCAAAGTTACCCATAGGAAGCCCAGTGTATAGAGAGCACATAGAGAATTATGGACTTTGACCAAACAGGTAGGACATAGTATAGTATGAACCATTCTAAAACTTCAAAAGCCATACATGTATGTACTTGAGTGTCATAAGCTCAATAAATGGCTTAAGTTACCTAAGGTAAACAGTTAGCATCAAGTGAGATCTTGACATAGCATTCAGCATTGTGAATACATTATGGCATATCAAGTTAGCAATAAATAGCAATCAAATAGCAGAGGAGTTAGTATATCTCTCCTGAAGTGTGGGTGCTTCTTCCTGAAACACTGTCACTAGATTTATATTCCAGGAGCAGTCAGAGTCATGTTTTAGAACAAGGCAGGGAGAATAAGCGAAGCAAACCACTTTGAATCTGTTTGGTCTTAATGCTATAGATGACAGGGTTCATAAAAGGGGGAAAAAGGAAGTAGATGTAGCTCATTGTGATGTGAACTACATGAGGAACATTCTTTCCAAACCTGTGAATGAATGTCAGACCAACCACAGTGACATAGAAAACCAAGATGCAACAGATATGGGAGACACATGTGTTGAGGGCCTTGGCCCGCTCGTCTGTAGAAGCAATGCCCATGACAGTCTTGAGAATTAATATATAGGAGAAAAAGATGACCAGGAAATCTAGCAGGACCATTGCAAATACGACCACAACTGGATAGAGACGATTGAATGTGATGTCAGCACAGGCTAGCTTGATGACATCTTGGTGTAGACAGAAAGCATGGGAGAGTACATGGGATCGACAATATGGAAACCAGTGTAGACGAATGATTATTGGCATGATTGACAGACCAGCCCTTGTCACTACACCTATGCCAATCTTGATGACCCTAGAATCAGTAAGGATGGTGGTATACCTCAATGGGTTGCGAATGGCAATGAAACGGTCATATGCCATGGCAAGCAAGACCCCTGACTCTACAATAGAGAGAGTGTGGATAAAATAGGCCTGAGAGAAGCAGGCTCCATGGCCAATTTCCCTGTGATTTAACCATAGTACACCCAGCACTGTGGGCATGGTGGTCAATGTTACTCCAAGATCCGTAGCTGCCAGCATACCTAAGAAATAATACATAGGCTCATGGAGGTTATGGTCATCCTTAATGAGGAAAAGAAGGGTGCCATTGCCAAGCAGTATGGAGATATAGGCTATCAGTAATGGGAGGGAGATCAGGTGATGGGCTTTCTCCAGACCTGGGAAGCCAGTGAGCAGGAATGGGGAAGAGGAAATATTCAGCCACACTGCAGGCATTTCAGACAGACATATTTCCTTCAGATAAGATGATCAAACATGATTCTTTAGGATTTGTCCCTTGAGGATGCTACTTGCTGTGTGGATGATCAGTGGTCCTGCTTTCCAAAAAACAATGATAATTCAATCATTTGTAGGAGCTTTCTAGGTATGGGAAAACAGGATATGTCAAGAACAACTATATACATTTCCAGAGCTCATATCATTGGAAAGTACATTATGTATCGGTGAAGGTTAGGCTTAGATGAAATCTGTAAATTCTATTTTCCAAAGAAAATGAGGTATTGTTGAATAGTGCTTTAATAGTATTGGTATTTACAGGGCTATTTTCATGGTACTCCTCATCCTGAATGTTGGTATTTAGAATAGACCCAAAGGTTGCCCAGAATAAATGAGACAGAATGCTAGAAAGCTTCTAAGCATTGTTCGAAGACTAGGCATGGATATGTGACTGCAAAGTAATGTAAAGAAAATTGTAAGTAGAAAAAAGTTAATTTTAGGATTGGCTATATCCATTATGCTTATAAGTAATCTTTACATGATAAAGGTCTAATGATTTTTGGGAGGGAGAAAAATGTTACACCACTGACCTGCATATGGATTTACCCAAAACAAATGAGCCTCCAAGTTATTAAATAGTGTAGTACGCTAGTTTCCCATGAGCTCTTCCAAAAGATTCTAAGTTTTCTAATACACTTATAAAAATGAACAATAAAACAAGTCTATGATAATCCCTCGGAGGAACAATTTGGTAACATTAGACAAAGGACTATTACATGTCAGCTACTTTAAGAAGCAAATTAGAAATTGATTATTTAGACATGGTCACATGTCTAAATGTTTCAATAACTGAAGATTCTCATGGAACATAAATAAATTGAGAAAGCTTCATGACTCAGAATTCTAAGGTATTGTTGGAAGGAGGCATTCATCTTCTGGTATTAGCCAGAAAGAATGTGACCATCTTCTTCCACATCTCATATGGACTGTGCATCTTACATAGTGTCAAACTTTTAGACATTACTCATGAACCCACCTTCATCATGAAAATGTGTCTCCAAGATCACCGAACTTCACTCTTTGAATTTGGTTGCTGTTCCACTGCTGCAATTTCTTAATTGCAGTGAACTTGGCGAACCACTTGAGATCTAGGGTTGTCATTTATAAAAGGTGCCAATGATTGCCATCTTCGTCATGCTTTTAGCACTAAATACAAGAACAGATGAGAGTCAGAAAAGAGAATGCTGTATCATTTTGAATTTTGTCATTACGAAAATTGCAGTAGGCACAGATCTGTAGCATTTACCCTGAGATTTGTCAAGTGATTTTTCTTATGAAGTCTATGGGGGTGGGGGTGGGGAATAAAACAATTCAGGGAGGTATAACTTTAAGAAAAAAAAACCCTGCTAGACTAGACTTCATTTGTCCAGTAAATAGTGTGCCTTGCTGGACAAAAAGAGGTTGAAGAGTTTTGAATGAGAAATTCTGATGTTGCTAGAGATGATATTGGTCCTGTACCATTTAGACTAGGAGAAATTGGGGGAGCAGGGCCTTTTTAACACGTGAGAAAAATAGAAATAGCTAATTCCTTCCTGTCGTGGAAAGGCTCAGAAGTGTGTAGCTTATGGCAGGTTAAAGATGCAAGACTGGTGACTAAAACTTTGTGTGTTTGAATTCCACAATATTGTGATTTAATATAAGTGTACCTTGTGACAGGTTTACCGTAGTGGAGCTAACTATTACATCTATTATCTACACAGTTAGAATGTTTTTCTTGCAGTGAAGATATTTAAATTCTTTTGCAAATTTTAACTTCATAAAACATCTGGGATGTTAGAATAAAACCTTTTCTATTATTGTGTTACATTAATGCTCTACAAGTATTCGTAGAAGAATAAATAGAAAAAGAAATGAAACAGAGACAAGGTGGAAAAGGGAAGATCCTGCAAAGACATAAATGTAGTGAATAAATAATTCTAGTCTTTATCTCTCTCAGCCATCTGCAGTATCACGTACGCAATTCATTTTGTAGGTACGTACATCACTCCAGGTCTTTCAGGTAATAGGTTCATATTATGAATGGACGGCACTAACCAAGCACCAGAGTCCCTTTATTCATTGCGGATCATGCAGGCGTAAGGCCTGGGTGCGATCTTTAGCCGTTTAATACAGCCTGCTGCCTTTCTCTTTTTACTCAAGCATGGAGCCCTCCTGCTCACTTTCCTCAGAGTGTTCTCTGGGTTACACATGCTCATTTGTCAGATCTGAGCAGAGTGGAGGAATCATCAGTAAATCCAAGACTATTGCTCAACCTCCCAGCCATCCACCCTTTACAAGTCTCTCCTTCAGAGTGTGATTGTTTTGTTGATGAGAACTTTCACACTCTGTAAACCAGGCATCCCGCAGATCTCTAGAAACCTCTTTCAGGTTTGAACAGTTCACATCCACATCCACCTTCCTTTGAACTCTTTTTTTTATTAGATATATTTTTATTTACATTTCCAATGGTTTCCCTTTTCTAGCCCCCGACTCCCCAAAAGTCCCATAAGTCCCCTTCTCTCCCCCTGTCCTCCCATCCACCCCTTCCCACTTCCCCGTTCTGGTTTTGCCCTATACTGCTTCACTGAGTCTTTCCAGAACAAGGGGCCACTCCTCCATTCTTCTTGTGCCTCATTTGATGTTTGGATTATGTTTTGGGTATTCCAGTTTTCTAGGTTAATATCCACTTATTAGTGAGTGCATACCACCTGACACTCTTTCCTCTACCCAATATGCTTCACCCCATTCTCAACAGAACATTTCTCCAAACTTTTGTTCATTTGCCCAGGACACAGATTGTGCCTTGTTTAAGAGTCATTGATGAATTAGTTTTCCTACATTTCTAACATCATCTGATATTCCAAGCTTTAGCATTTCCTTAAATCACTTATCCACACAGACTGACTAGCATGTCATTTCTAGAAACCATTTCTCTCTCTATGTAGAGGTGTAAAAAAGGTTTTAGGACTCATGACTATTGCTGATAGATTTGGCAAGTACTAGTATTATTTTTTCTTTAACAGAGGATCTATCTTCCTCTGCTCTGGTGCCTGCAAATGAATCCCAGAGAGAAAATTTATTATGTAACCTCACTGACCTGAGATTTTGACTTTGTCCATTCTTTGGTGACATTGCCAGAAACTTCAGATATTCAGCTTTCAGAAGGATTTATTCATGACATCTATTTGTTGTTTTTTCCTAGAGACTGCATGAGAGCCTTGCTAGTATGGATATTTATTTTAGAAACCTCTCCTTAGGGACCATGTGTAATTTGGGCCTCTCCTTCACTGTCTGCCCTCCCTTCTCATCTGTCTCCTTCCTTCTGTATTTTCCTCCCTTGTGAGTATGTTGAATCAAGGATATGTGACTTTTATTAGCAGTCTCTAATATTTTTCTTGGTGCTTTAGCACTGACTTCCTTCTTATTGCTAGGTCAGTGATTTATTTCTATTATGATAGAGAAAGACAAACTGAACAATTAGGTATCTTCCTTCTGAAATGGGAAAATTACGTAAATTAAAGGATAAAAGGGGATATGTTTTGTTTGAAATAAGTTACCTTATAATAATAACTATCCAGATATTTGTTCTATTGTTAAGAAAGCAACCTAATGCATTCACAGACCACCAAGTCACTGGACACATTATTTTCCTGTTACAGGCTGAATTCTTTAGAAGTATATATGAATGAGAGACTGAACTAAATTGTTTTTATTAAAGAAATGTGTGTATTAAAATGAAAGAGTAATGAATTGATAACAGGAAGAAATATAACTGAGATATGGCTTGTCAAAGCCTTGGGTAATATAACAAGACATCTCGGAGGTAGGTAGAAGTATTACCCAATCAAACATATTAGAACACACTAGGTTAAAATAGCTAGATCTTTAAAATTTTCCTGACTTTGTCAGCAGATATTATTTTTCCTGCAGAAGGAGGTCATAACATTGAACACAATGAACCCTATGGGAATCAATCTAAGATGTAAGTTAGAAGCTAGATGTTGAACATACTAGGAGCAGGGAGGAAAGCCTTTGATTACAGATAAATCTAGCCAGCACATTCTGATATTGGCAGCAGAATCTTTTGTAACTGAGTATCCTGGAACATAACCACAATTCCAACACTTACTGGCTGTTGCAATGGGATCATGAATTTAGGACCAGCCAGAGATATATAGAAAATTATTGGCCAACTTGGAATTGACTACATAGAGATATCCTGTCTCAAAATAACAACAAAAAGTTCCTTGTTGATATTGAGAATTGAGGGGACGGTTTAAAATTTATAATCTATATTCTTTGTTTATATTCTAAAAGTTTTCCCCTTTCCCAGTGCCCCCTCCCCCCATATGTCCCATAAGTCCTCTTCTCTCCATTCTCCTATCTTTCCCCTTCCCTTTTCTCTGTCCTGGTACTCCCCTACAATGCTGGATCAAGTCTTTCCAGGATTAGGGCCCTCTTCTTCCTTCTTCATGGGAATCATTTGATATGCTAATTGTATCTTCAGTGTTCAGAGTTCAGGGCTAATTAATATCCACTTATCAATGATTGCATTCCATGTGTATTCTTTTGTGATTGCGTTACCTTGCTTAGGATGATATTTTCCAGTTCCATCTATTTGCCTAAAAATTCATGAATTCATTGTTTTTAATTGCTGAATAGTACTCCATTGTGTATATATACCACATTCTCTTTGTTTATATTCCAAATGATTTTCCCTTTCATGGTTCCTCCCTCCCCATAAGTCCCATAAGTTCTCTTCCCTCCACCAGTTCCCCAATCAACCTCCTACCACTCCTCTTCCTGGAAATCTCCTACACTGCTGCATCAAGCCTTTCCAGGACCAGGGCCCTCTCCTTCCTTCTTCTTGGGAGTGATTTGATATGTGGTTTGTGTTTTGGATATTCTGAGCTTCTGGGCTAATATCCACTTATCAGTGACTGCATTGTATGTGTATTCTTTTGTGAATGAGTTACCTCACTTAGTATGATATTTTCCAGTTCCAACCATTTGCCTAAGAATTTCATGAATTCATTGTTTTTAGTTTCTGAGTAGTATCCATTGTGTAAATAAATCACATTTTCTGTATCCATTCCTCCATTGAGGGATATCTAGGTTCTTTCCAGCTTCTGGCTATTATAAATAAG
This sequence comes from Apodemus sylvaticus, assembly GCF_947179515.1. Lineage (NCBI taxonomy): Eukaryota > Metazoa > Chordata > Mammalia > Rodentia > Muridae > Apodemus > Apodemus sylvaticus. The sequence continues at coordinate 102,095,311 of NC_067472.1, forward strand.
GCTGCTATGAGCATAATGGAGCATGTGTCCTTATTGCATGCTGGGGAATCCTCTGGGTATATGCCCAGGAGAGGTATAGCAGGATCCTCTGGAAGTGTCATGTCCAGTTTTCTTAGGAACCGCCAGACTGATTTCCATAGTGGTTGTACCATCTTACAGACCCACCTGCAGTGAAGGAGTGTTTCTCTTTCTCCACATCCTCTCCAACACCTGCTGTCTCCTAAGTTTTTAACCTTAGCCATTCTGACTGGTGTGAGGTGAAATCTCAGGGTTGTTTTGATTTGCATTTCCCTAATGGCTAATGATGTTGAGCATTTCTTAAGGTGCTTCTGTGCTATCTGAATTCTTTATTTAGGTCTGTACCCCATTTTTAATAGGGTTATTTGGTTCCCTAGGGTCTAACTTCTTGAGTTCTTTGTATATATTGGATATTAGCCCTCTATCAGATGTAGGGCTGGTGAAGATATTTTCCCAATTTGTTGGTTGTCATTTTGTCATTTTGATGGTGTCCTTTGCCTTACAGAAACTTTGAAATTTTATGAGATCCCATTTGTCAATTCTTGATATTAGAGCATAAGCTATTGCTGTTCTGTTCAGGAACTTTCCCCCTGTGCCTATGTCCTCAAGGGCTTTCCCCAGTTCCTTTTCTATTAGTTTCAGTGTGTCTGGTTTTACGTGGAGGTCCTTGATCCACTTGGAGTTGAGCTTAGTACAAGGAGTTAGTACATTCTTATGAACTCTTAGTACAAGGAGCTTAGTACATTCTTATGAATGGATCAATTCGAATTCTCCTGCATGCTGACCTCCAGTTAAACCAGCACCATTTGTCAAAAAGGCTATCTTTTTTCCACTGGATGTTTTCAGCTCCTTTGTCGAAGATCAAGTGACCATAGGTGTGTGGATTCATTTCTGGGTCTTCAATTCTATTCCATTGGTCCACTTGCCTGTCCCTGTGCCAATACCATGCAGTTTTTAGCACTGTTGCTCTGTAGTACTGCTTGAGGTCTGGGATACTAATTCCCCAAGAAGTTCTTTTACTCTTGAGAACAGTTTTAGCTATCCTGGATTTTTTGTTATTCCATTTAAATTTGAGAATTGCTTTTTCTAACTCTGTGAAGAACTGAGTTGGGATTTTGATGGGGATTGCATTGAATCTGTATATTGCTTTTGGCAAGATGTCCATTTTAACTATATTAATCCTGCCAATCCTTCCAATTTGTATCCCTTTGACTTCCTTATGTTGTCTAATTGCTCTAGCTAGAACTTCAAGTACTATATTGAAAAGATATGGAGAGAGAGAGCAGCCTTGTCTAGTCCCTGATTTTAGTGGAATTGCTTCAAGTTTCTCTCCATTTAGTTTGATGTTGGCTACCAGTTTGCTGTATATTACTTTAACTATGTTTAGGTATGGGCCTTGAATTCCTGTTCTTTCCAAGACTTTTAGCAGGAAAGGATGCTGAATTTTGTCAAATGCTTTTTCAGCATCTAATGAAATGATCATATGGTTTTTTTCTTTGAGTTTGTTTATGTAGTGGATTGCATTGATGGATTTCCTTATATTGAACCATTCCTGTATCCCTGGGATGAAGTCCACTTGATCATGGTGGATGATCGTTTTGATGTGTTCTTGGATTCGGTGGGCAAGAATTTTATTTAGTATTTTTGCATCGATATTCATAAGGGAAATTGGCCTGAAGTTCTCTTTCTTTGTTGGATCTTTGTGTGGTTTTGGTATTAGTGTAATTGTGGCTTCGTAGAACGAGGTGGGTAGTGTTCCTGCTGTTTTTATTTTGTGGAACAGTTTGAAGAGTATTGGAGTTAGGTCTTCTTTGAAGGTCTGATAGAACTCTGCACTGAAGCCATCTGGTCCCATTCTTTTTTTGGTTGGGAGAATTTCTATGACCCCTTTTATTTCTTTAGGGGTTATGGGACTGTTTAGATGATCTATTTGATCCTGATTTAATTTTGGTGTTTGGTATCTGTCTAGGAAACTGTCCATTTCCTCCAGATTCTCCAGTTGTGTTGAGTATAGGCTTTGGTAGTAAGATCTGATGATTTTTTGAATTTCCTCAGTTTCTGTTGTTATATCTCCCTTTTCATTTCTAATTTTGTTAATCTGGATACTGTCTCTGTGCTCTTTGGTTAGTCTGGCTAAGGGTTTATTAGTTGTTGATTTTCTCAAAGTACTAGCTCCTGGATTCATTGATTCTTTGTATGGTTCTCTTCGTTTAAGTTTGATGATTTCCTGCCTTCTACTTGGACTGGGTGAATTTGCTTCTTTTTGCTCCATGGCTTTCAGGTGTGTCATTAAGCTGCTAGTGTATACTCTCTCCATTTTCTTTTTGGAGGCACTCAGGGCTATGAGTTTTCCTCTTAGCACAGCTTTCATTGTGTCCCATAGATTTGGGTATGTTGTGCCTTCATTTTCACTAAATTCTAAAAAGTCTTTGATTTCTTTCTTTATTTCTTCCTTGACCAAGGTATCATTGAGTAGAGTATTGTTCAGTTTCCATGTGTATGTGGGCTTTCTCTTGTTTTTGTTGCTATTGAAGACCACTTTTACTCCATAGTGATCTGATAGGAGGCATGGGATTATTTCGATCTTCTTATATTTGTTGAGGTCTGTCTTGTGACCAATTATATGGTTGATTTTGAAGAAGGTATCATGAGGTGCTGAGAAAAAGGTATATTCTTTTGCTTTAGGGTGAAATGTTCTCTCTATATATATATCTGTTAAATCTAATTGGTCCAAAGCTTCAATTAGTTTCACTGTGTCCCTGTTTAGTTTCTGTTTTCCTGATTGGTCCATTGAGGAAAGTGCAATGTTGAAGTCACCCACAATTATTGTGTTAGGTGCAATGTGTGCTTTAAGCTTTAGTAAAGTTTCTTTTATGAATGAGGGTGCCTTTGTATTTGGAATATAGATGTTCAGGATTGAGAGTTCTTCTTGGTGTGTTTTTCCTTTAACCAGCAAAAAGTGTCCCTCAGTGTCTCTTTTGATGACTTTAGGTTGAAAGTCAATTTTATCTGATATTAGAATGGCTACTCAGGCTTGTTTCCTGAGACCATTTGCTTATACAATTGTCTTCCAGCCTTTTACTCTAAGGTAGTGTTTGTCTTTCACACTGAGGTGTGTTTCCTGTATACAGCAAAATGTAGAATCCTGTTTACATATCCAGTCCATTAGTCTATGTCTTTTTATTGGGGAATTGAATCCATTGATGTTAAGAGATATTAAGGAATAGTGATTATTACTTACTGTCATTTTTTGGGTTTGATGAAAGAAGGTTACTATCTTGCATTTTCTAGGGTGAAGTTTCCTCCTTTTTTTTTTTAAAGGGGCCACTCCTCCTTTCTTCTTTTTTTTTTAATTTTTTTATTCGATATAATTTATTTACATTTCAAATGATTTCCCTTTTCTAGCCCCCCCCACTCCCCGAAAGTCCCGTAAGCCCCCTTCTCTTCCCCTGTCCTCCCACCCACCCCTTCCCACTTCCCCGTTCTGATTTTTTTTATTCGATATAATTTATTTACATTTCAAATGATTTCCCCTTTTCTAGCCCCCCCACTCCCCGAAAGTCCCGTAAGCCCCCTTCTCTTCCCCTGTCCTCCCTCCCACCCCTTCCCACTTCCCCGTTCTGGTTTTGCCGAATACTGTTTCACTGAGTCTTTCCAGAACCAGGGGCCACTCCTCCTTGCTTCTTGTACCTCATTTGATGTGTGGATTATGTTTTTGGTATTCCAGTTTTCTAGGTTAATATCCGCTTATTAGTGAGTGCATACCATGATTCACCTTTTGAGTCTGGGTTACCTCACTTAGTATGATATTCTCTAGCTCCATCCATTTGCCTAAGAATTTCATGAATTCATTGTTTCTAATGGCTGAATAGTACTCCATTGTGTAGATATACCACATTTTTTGCATCCACTCTTCTGTTGAGGGATACCTGGGTTCTTTCCAGCATCTGGCAATTATAAATAGGGCTGCTATGAACATAGTAGAGCATGTATCCTTATTACATGGTGGGGAGTCTTCTGGGTATATGCCCAGGAGTGGTATAGCAGGATCTTCTGGAAGTGAGGTGCCCAGTTTTCGGAGGAACCGCCAGACTGATTTCCAGAGTGGTTGTACCAATTTGCAACCCCACCAGCAGTGGAGGAGTGTTCCTCTTTCTCCACACCCTCTCCAACACCTGCTGTCTCCTGAATTTTTAATCTTAGCCATTCTGACTGGTGTAAGATGAAATCTTAGGGTTGTTTTGATTTGCATTTCCCTAATGACTAATGAAGTGGAGCATTTTTTAAGATGCTTCTCCGCCATCCGAAGTTCTTCAGGTGAGAATTCTTTGTTTAACTCTGTACCCCATTTTTTAATAGGGTTGTTCAGTTTTCTGGAGTCTAACTTCTTGAGTTCTTTATATATATTGGATATTAGCCCTCTATCTGATGTAGGATTGGTGAAGATCTTTTCCCAATTTGTTGGTGGCCGATTTGTCCTCTTGATGGTGTCCTTTGCCTTACAGAAACTTTGTAATTTTATGAGGTCCCATTTGTCAATTCTTGCTCTTAGAGCATACGCTATTGGTGTTCTGTTCATAAACTTTCTCCCTGTACCGATGTCCTCAAGGGTCTTCCCCAGTTTCTTTTCTATTAGCTTCAGAGTGTCTGGCTTTATGTGGAGGTCCTTGATCCATTTGGATTTGAGCTTAGTACAAGGAGACAAGGATGGATCAATTCGCATTCTTCTGCATGCTGACCTCCAGTTGAACCAGCACCATTTTGTTGAAAAGGCTATTTTTTTCCATTGGATGTTTTCAGCCTCTTTGTCGAGGATCAAGTGGCCATAGGTGTGTGGGTTCATTTCTGGATCTTCAATCCTGTTCCATTGATCCTCCTGCCTGTCACTGTACCAATATCATGCAGTTTTTAACACTATTGCTCTGTAGTATTGCTTGAGGTCAGGGATACTGATTCCCCCAGATTTTCTTTTGTTACTGAGAATAGTTTTAGCTATCCTGGGTTTTTTGTTGTTCCAGATGAATTTGATAATTGCTCTTTCTAACTCTGTGAAGAATTGAGTTGGGATTTTGATGGGTATTGCATTGAATCTGTATAGTGCTTTAGGCAAAATGGCCATTTTAACTATATTGATTCTACCGATCCATGAGCATGGGAGGTTTTCCCATTTTTTGAGGTCTTCTTCCATTTCCTTCTTCAGAGTCTTGAAGTTCTTGTCATACAGATCTTTCACATGTTTGGTAAGAGTCACCCCAAGATTCTTTATAATGTTTGTGGCTATTGTGAAGGGGATCATTTCCCTAATTTCTTTCTCAGCCTGCTTCTGGATTTTCTGGATGTTTTGGGTTACAAGCTTTTTGCATTTTGCATTTTTTTTGACCGTTGAGTCCATGGTTTCTATGGTATCTTCGGCATCTGAGATTCTTTCTTCTATCTCCTGTATTCTGTTGTTTATATTTGCATCTATGGTCCCTGATTTCTTCTCAAGGTATTCTATCTCCAATGTTGTCTCCCTTTGGTATTTCTTAGTTGTTTCTACTTCTGTTTTTAGATCCTGGTGTTTTTGCTCAGTTCCTTCACTTGCTTGTTTGTGTTTTCCTGTAATTCTTTGAGAGATTTTTGTGTTTCTTCTTTCATGACTTCTGCCTGTTGATCAAAGTTCTCCTGTATTTTTTTAAGTGATTTTTGCATTTCCTCCTTATTGGCTACTATTGTTTAACCCATATTCTCCTGAATTTCTTTCAATGATTTTTGTGTTTCCCTTGTAAGGGCTTCTAGCTTTTGATAATTTTTCTCCTGAATTTCTTTAAGAGATTTATTTATGTCCTTCATGTGTTCTTGTAACAGCATCATGACCAGTGATTTTTACATCCAAATCTTGCTTTTCTGGTGTGTTGGGGTATCCAGGACTTGCTATTAATGGAGAATTGGGTTCAGATGCTGACATATTGCCTTGATTTCTGTTAGTAATGTTCCTACATTTGCCTTTTGCCATATAGATCTCACTGGTGTTAGTTGGTCTTGTTGTCTATGCAGGACTCACCTGTGTAAGATGCCTCCCAGCAGCGGACCTCCAGATGCACTGCTGGCCCTCTGCACTGCTTGGGGACTGGGCGCGTGGCCTAGGCTGCTCCTGATCCAGAGGTGGTGACCAGAAGGCTCCCTCCAGAGGCCTCTGGATGGATCCTCTGCTCTGCTGGGACAGACAGACTCACCAGAGCAAGCTGCCTCCCTGCGGCCGGCCTCCAGATGCACTGCTGGCCTTCTGCACTGCTTGGGGATGTGGTGCTTGGCCCAGGCTTCTCCCGACACAGAGGTGGTGACCAGAAGGCTCCTGCCAGAGGCCTGAGGAGACATTTTAAAAGATTTTTTACATTCCGATACCCTAACTTCAGTCTCTGCCAGATCAATTAATAACTGGAGTATACCATTCCATCATACATTTAAAGTTCACTTGTTTACTCCAGTTAGGTTTTACAGGAATATATGTTTACAGAGGTGCATCCAAAAGTTGTACTAAATGGATGATTAAAACATGCTATTATTTTAATTTAACTTTTATTGAGCTTGTTCTTCACAATTTCATACCTGTATAATATGCCTTCTGCTTATTATGATACTCCCAATATGCCTGCCACATGTAATTCTCCTTTATTCAAGACCTTTCCACCTAATTGAAATTCTTAGAAGACCAGAGGTATAGGGCATGCAACGATATTCCTTCGAAGATCAAAGATAAGTTATCACATCTGGCTACTCCACCAACAAGAAGCACAGCATTTATGGACCGATCTGGATTCTCATGAAAGCCTACTCCTCACTTGGATGTGCTACTCTGGACAATATATCCAGTGACCCAGAAAGCTGCTAATTTTGAGTGGACAGTGAAGCATGAGAAGGCTCTTCAACAGATCTAGGCTGCTGTGCAGAATGCTCTACCATTTGTACCATGATTCAGCAAACTATGTGGTACTTGACATATCAGTGGCAGATAGGGATGTTCTTTGGCATCTTTGGCAGATACCTATGGATGAATCATAGAAGAGACCTTTGGGATTTTGGATCAAGGCTTTACCATCAACTGTAGACAACTACTGCCCTTTGAGGGACAGCTATTTGCAGGATATCTTAGTGAAAATTGAATGTTTGACAACAGGCCGCTAAGTTATCACCTCACCTGAGCTATCCATTGTGAGCTAGGTGTTATCTGACCCACTAATTCATAAGGTAGAATGAGCACAACAAAAACTATTATCAAATGGATGTGGCATATGCATGATCTGGCCAAGCAGGTCATAAAGAAGTTGCCTAAATGCTCAAGGTTTCCATTCCCATTATAATGCCATCTGCTGTCAATCACATACCTATAGCCTTATGGACTATGCCCTAGAATCAGTTGACTGGTGAATAGAGGACTAGGGCCTCATTTACTGATGGTTCTGCATGTTTTCAGGTGCCACCCATAAGTGAACAGCTACAACATCACAATATGTTTCTGGGACAACTCTGAAAGATCCTGGTGAAGGCAATTTTCATAGTGAGCACAACATTAGGCAGTACACATAGTTATACAATTTTGTTTAGAAGGACAAATGTCCAGACAGGCATTTGTCTACTGATTCATGAGCTATAGGTAATGGATTGGCTGAATGGTCAGGGACTTAGAAAGAACATGATTGGGAAATTGGTGTAAAACGGTATCTAGGGAGGATGCAGATAAATCTATACAAATGAGCGAAGGATGTGGAGATGCTTCTGTCCCTTATAAATGCTTATCAAATTGTAACTATAGCTGAGGAGGATTTCAATAACCAAGAAGAATGACTTCTTCTGTTTGCCCAGCCATTCCTGTCATTGCCTAATGGGACCAAGAACAAAATGGCCACAATGGTAGAAATGTATTTTATCCAAGGACTTGACAACATGGATTGCTACTCAACAAGACTTACCTGGCAACATCTACTACCAAGTGTCTTATCTGCCAACAGTAGAGACCAGTTCTAAGTCTCCGATATGGCTCTATTCCCTAGGGTGCCAGATGGCAACCTGGTGGCAGGTTAACTATATTGGACCACTTCTTTCATGAAAAAGACAATATTTTGTCATTACTGGTAGAGATACTTATTTTGGCTATTGATTTGACTTCCCTCCACATGTAACTCTTCTGTCTACATCACCATCTATAGGATTAAAGAATGCTTTATATACTGTCATGGTATTCTACACAGTATTGCTTGCAGGAAGCAATCAGGAAGCAATCATGTCACAGGCACAGAAGTCTGACAGTGTGTCCATAGTAATGGAATTCACTGGCCTTACCATGTTCTCCACATGAAGTAGATGGCCCGATAGAAATATGGAATGACCTATTGAAGACACATTTACAGCTCCAATTAGGTGGCAGTAGCCTTGAGGGCTGAGGCAGAGTTCTTCAGAAGGTAGGATATATTATTGAATAAGCATCCAACATATGGTGTAGTTTCTCCCACAATCAGAATTTGTGGTCCAGGAGTCGAGGGCTGGAAAGGAAATAGTTCCTCTCACTATCACCCATACTAATACTACAAATTTACTTCCAGTTATAACTAACCTATTAGTTTTGGCTATAGAGTAGGGAAAATTCCTACTAGGGTACACAACAAACATTCTATTGAATGGAAACTGACTTCTCCGTGACCACTGGAGTTCCTGATGATTTCAAGCCAACAGGGAAAGGAAGGAATAACTATATTAGGAGGGGTGACTGATCAGTATTACCAAGAGGAAATGTCTACATGGATGCAAAAAGGAATTTTTTTTGTCTGGAGAACAGAATATCCTTTAGGGAATCTGTTGTTGTTACCATGTTCTGTGATTGAAGTGAATGGGAATCTACAGCAACCTAATTCAGGCAAGATGACAAAGGGCATAGAGCTGTCACAAGTGAAAGTATGGGTCACTCCTACAGGAAAGGCTCCAAGACATTCTGAAGTACTTGCTGGGGTAAAGGAAATACAGAATGGGTAGTAGATGAAGGTTGTAATAAATTTCAGCTAAGGTCATGTGACTAGTTGCAGAAAAAATGATTATAATTGACATGAGTGTTTCTGTCCTATTCTGTTAAGAATGTGTCTGTACAGATATTTGTGTTTTATTTCCTAGATTTCATTATCATATAATATATTACCAATTAAAAGAATATCAATGACTGTCATATTTAAGTATGAGATAGTAATAGAATGTCCTCCAAGGAAAATTTTCACCTATTCTAAAATTTAGAATACAAATGTATCATTTGCAGTTATACAGAAGCTAATCATATCATGTTAGTTATAATTATTATACAGTTATTATTTTTATTTGAAATCTAAGCATGGCTTAAGGCAATATAATTATGTGTCAAGTTGATAAGGGATGAACTTGTTGATGGCAATTCTTCATTGTCAACGTGACTACATTTGAAATCCACTTTGTCTTACAATGGCAACCAACAAGTTGGGGAAAGATCTTCACCAACTCTACATCCTACAGAGGGCTAATATCCAATATATACAAAGAACTCAAGAAGTTAGACCCCAGAAAACCAAATAACCCTATTAAAAAATGGGGTAAATAACTAAACAAAGAATTTTCACCTGAACAACTTCGGATGGCTGAGAAACACCTTAAGAAATGTTCAACATCATTAGTGATTAGGAAAATGCAAATCAAAACAACACTGAGATTTCACCTCACACCAGTCAGAATGGCTAAGACTAAAAACTCAGGAGACAGCAGGTGTTGGCGAGGATGTGGAGAAAGGGGAACACTCCTCCCCTGCTGGTGGAGTTGCAAGATGGTACAACCACTCTGGAAATCAGTCTGATGATTCCTCAGAAAACTGGACATGACACTTCTGGAGGACCCTGCTATACCTCTCCTGGGCATATACCCAGAGGATTCCCCAGCATGCAATAAGGATACATGCTCCACTGTGTTCATAGCAGCCTTATTTATAATAGCCAGAAGCTAGAAAGAGCCCAGCTGTCCCTCACTGGAGGAATGGATACAGAAAATGTGGTATATTTACACAATGGGTACTACTCAGAAATTAAAAACAATGAATTCATGAAATTCTTAGGCAAATGGTTGGAACTGGAAAATATCATACTAAGTGAGGTAACTCATTCACAAAAGAATACACATGGAATGCAGTCACTAATAAGTGGATATTAGCCCAGAAGCTCAGAACACAAACCACATATCAAATCACTCCCAAGAAGAAGGAAGGAGAGGGCCCTGGTGCTGGAAAGGCTTGATGCAGCAGTATAGGAGATTTCCAGGAAGAGGAGTGGTAGGAAGTTGATTGGGGAACTGGTGGAGGGAAGAGGGCTTATGGACTTATGGGGAGGGAGGAACCATGAAAGGGAAAATCATTTGGAATGTAAACAAAGAATATAGAAAATAATAATAATAATAATAATAATAATAATAATAATAATAATAAAAAAGTAAAAAAAGAAATTCACTAAAACTGAAATATTTGGTTACACTTGGGAGGGTTTTTTTCAAATTAAATTACTTGATGTGGGAAGACCCTCTCTTTTAAAATCTTATTTTATTTTTTACTTATTCACTTTACATCTCACTCACTGACCCACTGGTCACCCCTTCCTACAAACCTTTGTTCATCCCCTCCTCCTCTTCTCTGAGTGGTATCTCTGAGAAGAGATACCCTCTTCCCCTGGGTATCCCCCACCCTGACACTTCAAGTCTCTCTGAGGCGAGGCATTTTCTATTCCATTGAGGCTAGACAAGGTAGCCCAGCTATAAGAACATATCCCATATATAGACAACAGCTTTTTTGGATAGCCCCTTTCTAGTTGTTTGGGACCCACATGAAGACCAAGCTGCACATCTGTTACATATGTGCAGGGAGGCTGAGGTCCTGCCCGTTTATGTTCTTTGGTTGGTGGGTCAGACTCTGAAAGCCCCAAGGGTCTAGGATTGTTGACTCTGTTGGTCTTCCTGTGGAGTTCCTGTCAACTTTGGGGCCCATATTCCTTCTTATTCTTCCACAAGAATCCCCAAGCTCCATCTACTGTTTGACTGTGGTGTCTGTATCTTTCTGGGTAAGCTGCTGGGTGGAACCTCTCAGAGGACAACATGCTCCTATCTGCAAGCGTAACAAGTTTCATTAATAGTGTCATGGGCGCTAGCCCATGGCATGGGTTCAAGCTGGGCTGGTTATGGTTGGCCTTTCCCTCAGTCTCTGCTCAATTCCGCATTCCTGCAGCACTTGTAGACAGGATAAATTTTGCACTGAAAGTTTTGTGGGTGTGTTTGTGTCTATTACTCCACTAGGGTTACTGCCTGGCTACAGGAAGTGGCCTTTTCTGGTTCAATATCCCCAGGTTTGTGAGTAGCAGTTAAGATCATGCCCGTTGATTCTTGGGTGTCTCCCTTATCCTAGGTTTCTGTCTCATCTTGGAGATGCCCCCACCTCCTCACCCCCATAAACTGCTGATTTCCATTCATTTTCATGGTCATCTAGCCATCTCTTCTACCCTTCCTCACACCTCATGCTGACCTCCCCATTCCCCTCCTTCTCCCCCTGCCCCAGTTTCCTTCCTCCATTTGCCTCTTATGACGATTTTATTCTCTCTACTAAGTGAGATTGACGCTTCCGCACTTGGGCCTTCCTTCTTGTTTAACTTTTTTGGGTCTGTGGAGTGTAGAATTTTACCTGTATTTTATGGCTATTATCCACATATAAGTGAGTATATACAACTTATACATTTTGGGACTGGGTTACCTTACTCAGGTTGATATTCTCAAGTCCAATCTGTTTGGCTGCAATATTTATGATGTCTTTGATTTTTATAGCTGAGCAGTATTCCATTGTATAGATGTACCATATTTTCTTTATCCATGGGAACACTCACTTTTAATTAAGATCTTCTGAGATTGGAGGATCCGCCTTTGATCTGGGTCACACTTTTTGCTGGTATGACATGGAAGAAGAAAACTTGTTCTCTTTTCCTGTTTATTCTTTCTCTTTCTGACTGATGAATCCATTTCTTTATCAGTATTAGAGTCTATTTCTTCAGCTAAGACACCTCATGGACTGAACACCTTCTTGATTCTTAGACCTTCTGTTGATAGACAGTCATTGTTAGACTTATCATACCACAGCCCATAAACCACCATACTAACACACACACACACACACACACACACACACACACACACACACGCAAACACACACGCAAACACACACGCAAACACACATACTCATTAAGATCTTTTTCCTAAAGAATTCTAACTAATACAGTGACACTAGATGTTTCAGGAGCCTAATCTGGTGCTGGGTAGTCAGGGGATCCCTACAGAGCTGTTAATCTTCAGACTATGTGAGAAATTTGAAGAAATATGTTCGAATATCATCGAAAGAGAGCCTCTCAGCAGAATGTATTAACGTGAAAGCAAGTGAACAAAGAGCAAAAGTTTCTTTCTTCTGTGTCATTATCTGGACTGTCACCTGAAGGTGACTGGCCCATATTTAAGGTAGACCTTCCACCTCAATGATCCAATTAAGAACACCCCTCACAAGTGTGGCCTGCTGCTTGGAGTTTAGTTGATTCTTGCAGTTATCAAGTTGACAACTAAGGTTCACAATCATATAGAGATGAACCACTCTTCTGAAATGTCCTATGAGCCTTTGAGGGGGTGCTATAGGCCTCTTACAGGCTAAGCAGTTAGCAGTCACTTTCTCGGACCACTCTCACTAGTCTGTCTCTTTGTTAACTCCCATCCATTGCAAAAAAGCTTCTCTGACCAAATGCTAGATAGCAGCATTAATTTATACAAACGTAAGTGTAAACATAAGTTTTTACATGTAAGTTTAATAACATGAATGGTAAGCATTAATCTATGGGTATAAACATAAGTCTTTACATGCCAATTTAATAACACAAATGGCAGATTTTTAATACACCCTTAACCATTAGTTTCCCACCTTAACCATTAGATTGGTTTAACCTGTCTAGTAATAATACTGGACTTAGTTATTTATGATGTCCTGACTCTATTTATATGTTGGTAAGCTCAGTAAAATTAGAAATTAGACATTGCACTTCATTTCATGCAGCAAATCTTCTTTTTTTAATTCTTTTTTATTCGATTTATTTTTTATTTACATTTCAAATGATTTCCCCTTTTCTGGCTCCCCACTCCCCAAAAGTCCCATAAGCCCTCTTCCCTACCTCTATTCCCCTATCCACCCCTTTCCACTACCCTGTTCTGGTATTCCCTTATACTGTTGCGCTGAGTCTTTCCAGAACCAGGGGCCATTCCTCCGTTCCTCTTGAACATCATTTAATATGTGGATTATGCCTTGGGTATTCCACACTTCTAGGCTAATATCCACTTATCAGTGAGTGCATACCATGATTGATCTTTTGGGGCTGGGTTGCCTCACTTAGTATGATGCTCTTCAGCTCCATCCATTTGACTAAGAATTTCATAAATTCATTGTTTCTGATGGCTGAATAGTACTCCATTGTGTAAATATATCACATTTCTTTGTATCCATTCCTCCGTTGAGGGACACCTGGGTTCTTTCCAGCTTCTGGCTATTATAAATAAGGCTGCTATGAACATAGTGGAACATGTGTCCTTATTGCATGCTGGGGAATCCTCTGGGTATATGCCCAGGAGTGGTATAGCAGGGTCCTCTCTAAGTGTCATGCCCAGTTTTCTGAGGAACTGCCAGACTGATTTCCAAAGTGGTTGTACCATCTTGCAACCCCACCAGCAGTGGAGGAGTGTTCCTCTTTCTCCACATCCTCGCCAACACCTCATGCAGCAAATCTTAATCAAAGCACGTCATTGAAAGTAAAAGTATCCTGTGGCATTCTAGTTTCTCTAATTTAGAGTCTGGGTGTTTCATAGGATTGGGTAGAAATGCTATGTCTACTTAACAAAAAATATTTTCAAAGTATTTTCTCTTGGCTCCTTTTCTTTTATCAGGTTCAGCAACTGGCTTGGTAATAGAGAAATAGATTAGCTGGCCTATTTACATATGGAATGGAATCACCAAGCAAAACAAACAAGCACCTCCAGTCTATGTAACATGAATCTGAAGCATAAAGAAACATGTTTTAAAATAAGAAAGAAATAAGACACAAGCTAATTTAATAAATGCCATACAACTTAAAAAAATCTTTCATTTTTTATTTGATATTTTCTTTATTTACATTTCAAATGTTATCCCCTTTCCTGGTTCCCCCCTCCCGGAAACCCCTTTCCCATCCCCACCTACCCCTACTTCAATGAGGGTGTTTCTCCACCAATCCACCCACCCCTTCAGCTTCTTTAGTCCTTTCTCTAACTCCATTGGGGAGCTAATGCTCAGTCCAATGGTTGGCTGTGAGCATCTGCCTCTGTATTTGTGAGGCTCTGGCAGGGCCCCTCAGGAGACAGCTATATCAGACTCCTTTTAGCAAGCATTTCTTGGCATCCACAATAGTGTTGGGTTTTGGTGACTGTATATGGGATGGATCCCCAGGTGGGACAGTCTCTGGATGGCCTTTCCTTCTGTCTCTGCTCTATTCTTTGTCTCCATATTTGCTCCCATGAGTATTTTGTTCCCCTGTCTAAGGACCAAAGCACCCACACTTTGGTCTTCCTTTTTCTTGAGCTTCATGTGATCTGTGAATTGTATCTTAGGTAGTTTGAGCTTTTGGGCTAATATCCACTTATCACTGAGTACATACCATGTGTGTTCTTTTGTGATTAGGTTACCTCAGGGTGAGATTTTCTAATTCCATCCATTTGCCTAAGAATTTTATGAATTCATGACTTTTAATAGCTAAGTAGTACTCCTTTGTGTAAATGTACCACATTTTCTGTATCCATTCCTTTGTCAAACAGGATTTTAATGGTGCTCTCTCTCAACTCAATTTTAAATATAATTATATAACATGTCAAAACACAGCATAACTTATATAGGGCCTACATAAAAATAAGAATACTAAACAGATTGGGAAAACTATCATTAGCTAGTGACGAAGATTATCTGAAATGAGTGTCAGTATTATATTCTTCCAATGGGCTTATCTATAGAATATGTAAAGAACATGTTGAAATGCATTTAAGAAGGACCAATTATCTTATTATAAAGTGAAGTCTAGGAAAGTCACCTTTTCACATAAAACATTTTCAAATGGTGAGTATATTTATGAAAAGCTACTCAGTTATCACTTATCTTCTAGAAAGTATAATTTGAAACTCACAATACAGTGTGAGAATGCACCTATCAGTGTTGGGTGAGGTGTGAACTGGGCAATAAGGTAAGGTGCTTGTAGGGATGGAAAAGCTGTACTGCACTCACCACTGCAGGAGTAAAGTAGTGACCTGTAGAAAGCAGCTTAGCAGTACGTGCATTCTGTGCATAACCTGCAACCCATGTTAGCAGAAAAGAATATCACGTTGTGTGTTCATCCCAGGCAAACAGTGAATGCTTACATCAGCATGTCAGTAATGGCACCAAATCACAATCATCTCAAATACCTATGAAGAGAACAACAGATGATACTTTGAGGTATCCAGGGCACCCCCCTCACTAGAAATGTCATATCTGTACTGAAGCACTATGTTGAACAATGTGACGAAGACTAAAACTAGCAAATGGGTTATTTCACTGATGCTCATCAGAAAGACAGGCAAAATTCATCCATTTTTCCCCCTGTGGAGAGTTGTTCTGGGTGTGGCATTGGAGAACAGAGGTCCAGACAGTGATAGAGAGATTTTTGTCATGTTCCACTTCAGAATGGGAGTGCTAGTCACAGATGAGTTCAACTCCCCCCAATTCATCGAAGTACACAGTCACAGCATGTGCAGGTGTCCTACCCACTGTGGTATTCTGTTCATCTACCATTTTTCATCGTCCACTCCTATTCTTTCTATGTCATGGAATTCATGCTTAGCCACTCTTAACATACTGCTAACACTTGCCCTCAGTCCAACCAACATGGTGTATTGCACGTTTTAACATATCTTGATATTCTTATCCACTCTTCCTTTACTACATTCAACATGGCTTTAAATATCAATCATCTGATTGTACATATCCATACTACCCTTTATTTCACATTCACTGTAATGTCAAAATTCCCTACATGATTTGTAAGTTAACGCATGTGTTAGCTGTGCTTTATCTCATTTTTTTTCATTCAAATAGCACAATTCCTTAGTGTAGTTAGTATAGATTTATTTGTCTGAATTCATCAAGTTTTATCTGATCCCACATTAGTAAGACTCTTTCTGCCTTGAGCTAGAATTTTCCATATTTCTAATTTTCTCCCATTCTGATTATTCTTTTTTCTTGATGTTTCCCAATTCCAGAGCTGCATTCCATATGTTTCTTTTAGCACACTACATATAGGCAGTAATGATGGTCCCATGTAAAATTATGGTAAATGTTTTCTCTGCTACATGTTGAAGGTATAAGTTCTGTTAATAACTGAACCTGACACAAAATGTGTGACTAAAAACAACAAACTGATCTTAAGAAAATATTAGACACACAAGGGTTACAGTTCATATGGTAGTTGGTACATCTTGTGGACCAGAACGGACTTTCCCAAAGGAAGCAGGGAAGATGAAATGTAACAGGGATCATAAGCTCTAGAAACAACAGAGGGAAATGGGACCCTAAGAGTGACTAGTATCATTCTGATCATTGACAAAGATGATAAGAAGGAAGGCTTGTATTTATGAGGCTCTTGGAGACCCCATCTATGTTGGTAGTCCTCTGAGTCTTTTGTTTTCTTCGTATACCCCAGTGGACAAGTTTAAAATACCTAGGGTCATTAACTAAGAGACCCAGAGATGTGGAAGGGAGATTCTGAGATCTCCTGAGCATATGGAAAGGAAAGACTCTGGGGAGGTGATCTCATCATATGTATATTTCTAACCTGATTCTACAACAGTCTCTTAGAAGAACCTGTCTGCACTGATGAAGGACAGGTAACTACCCAGCAACAAGAATATGGGCTTGGTGAGTGCCAAGGATAGAAACAAGGGAAGACTGCACCCTTATATCTGTGAGATGTAGTCAGGAGAATAAAGACAAATTTCCCTTTATAGAAAGACACAGCACACGTGGGGACCCAGACTTTATTTCTGCAAGCATATCAAGGCAGTTGTGGAGTTTCTTATGAGGGGTCCATGAGCAGAGTGTAGAAAAATTCTAAATGCCTTTCGAGTACACATGGCATCATCTGGCCATGTCCTTGTATTTCCATAAAGAGCTCATGGCTTTGGGGAGAATTCAATTAAGTATAATGAAATTGAAAAACCAAAGAAAAGTTTTCTAATGTAACTTTGTCTCTTTTATGATAGAAAAATATAAAACAAAATTCAAATTTAAATATAGTGAAAGTTTTGCAAACAAACATCAATCTAGCTAAGAGATGTTAGTATCCATGTGGCTATATTTATCATAATTGTTTTGTAACCATTGAAACATTTTGCCTACATGTGACAGAGGTACACGATGCTGTAAAAACAGTGTGTTTTTAATGCATATGAGAAATGTTTATTGCTGAGCATGAATACTGTGATCAAGGCAGCCATGGAACACTTGCATGCAGAGGGAAGGGGAGACAGTCACTACAGTAAAGAAAAAGTGTTTTGAGTTTCACAGTGTGCACACTATGTGGTCCAATATCAGTGCTGCCCCCTTCCTGCTGACTGGCTTCCCAGGACTGGAAGCAGCTCATCACTGGATCTCTATCCCCTTCTTTGCCATCTATATCTCTGTGCTTCTGGGCAATGGCACACTTCTCTACCTCATCAAGGATGACACCAACCTCCATGAACCGATGTACTATTTCCTTGCCATGCTGGCAGGCACAGACCTCACAGTTACCCTGACTACAATGCCCACTGTAATGGCTGTTTTATGGGTGAATCACAGAGAGATAAGACACGGGGCCTGCTTCTTACAGGCCTACATCATTCACTCCCTTTCCATTGTGGAGTCAGGGGTCTTGCTTGCCATGTCTTATGATCGATTTGTCGCCATCTGCACACCTCTGCATTACAATTCTATCCTTACCAATTCCAGGGTTATAGCAATAGGGCTTGGGGTTGTACTGAGGGGTTTTTTATCTCTTGTACCGCCAATCCTGCCTCTCTTTTGGTTCCCATATTGCCGTTCCCATGTTCTTTCTCATGCCTTCTGCCTCCACCAAGATGTCATGAAACTTGCATGTGCTGATATTACATTTAACCGCATATATCCAGTTGTTTTGGTTGCCTTGACTTTCTTCCTTGATGCACTCATAATTTTCTTTTCCTATGTCCTCATTCTGAAGACAGTTATGGGCATTGCCTCTGGAGAGGAGAGAGCAAAGGCTCTCAACACATGTGTCTCTCACATTAGCTGTGTCCTGGTCTTTTATATCACTGTGATTGGCCTGACCTTCATTCACAGGTTTGGAAAGCATGCCCCCCATGTGGTACACATTACCATGAGCTATGTCTACTTTCTCTTTCCTCCATTTATGAACCCGATCATTTACAGCATAAAGACCAAGCAGATTCAGAGGAATGTTCTCCGTCTCCTATCTGTATAAGATGATGTGAATCATTACAACATAATTCAGGAAATTTGGGGGATTTTCAGCCTCCTTGATTTTATATCTATTTACTTCTTTATAGCATTAGGGTGTAAATTATTACATAAAACTATAAATTATAAATTAAACTAAATAATGGATACATCTGGCTGTTCAATTAGCATGTACATATTATAAAGATACCCAAATCTATCTATCTATCTATCTATCTATCTATCTATCTATCTATCTATCTATCTATCTATCTATCTATCATTTCTTCATCTGTCTATCTTGGGAGAAGGTTGGAAAAACAATAGAGAAATAAAATATCACTCTTTGGAGATAAAAACCATTAAATACTTTATGGACAGAAACTGTGGGATCATTAATACCATGTATCTGTAAGAGAAGAACCATTTCGGAATAAGTTAAGTGTCTAGACTGGGTCAGTGAGAGAAAAAAGAGGGCACTTCTGAATTCATTTGATGGTGGTATAAATATCAGTTTAACTATGAGAACTGAAATCCAGTGGACATTCCCCTGTCTCAAACTGCTTTATCTCACCACATGGTTTTCATTTGAAACGATTCAATAGCCATTTGTAAGGCTTTATCCTGTTTTTCCCTGAAACTTGTTCATTTCATTTGTGTTGTTTTATACTGTATTTTGTGACTATACGTTAATGAAATCTATTATTCTGTATATAAGTTTTAAGTATGAATAATTAATTAGAAAAATTCTTTCATGCAGTGTATGTTCTCCACAGTGAAGCCCCTCTGAGGCACTCTCTTTTCTCAGAACACTCTGCACTCATCACACAGGCTTTACAGACTCAGCATCTCTGCCAGACTTCTTACAAAGTATCATGACTTCTCCATCTCCTTGGCTTTGGTCTGTTTTCCTTTTTTTTCTATTTTAATTCTTTCAGTGACTTCCAACTTGTACTTCTTTTTATAATATTTTTATTTCTGCTCTAGAATTCATTAGTCTGTCTTACAAATAATGCTACTTTATTCCATAAATGCAAACCTTATCATGAAATATTTCTCATTCTTTCTTCCCACCTTTGAGATATTGCCAACATAACTTATCTTTATATAGGTTATACTTCAAATACCATCTTACTATTTCTGCTTTACTTAATTATCTTTTAGGATATTCACAGAACAAAATGTATGCCAATTTACTTTGTAAAACTATTTTTCCTACCCTTTATTATTTTACATGGACCTTTCTTTCTAAATGCTTAAACAAAAATATTTTTGGTATATCTGAAAAATAAAATATAACCTAACAGTATAGTTTTGTGTAGTTAATTTGATTTTTTATTCAGTCATAACATGTATGGGATAATTGTACAAATTCATGGAATATTGTGTGATATTTTGATCCATGTTTCAAATGTATCAGTTAAGTCAGAGTAATTATCATATTCATGTTGGTAACTGTCTTGTCTTGTGATCATTCAAAATATTTTTCCTAATTACTTGATAACATATACTAACTGTTTATTATCATTGTAATTTATGTGGCATAGGATTTTAGAATAGATTTCTCTTGTCAGTTTGTCCCTTACCACATATTTCTCTCTTCTCTTTTTTACACTTCAACAATTAAGTTTGTTTTCATCATAAGCAAATCTTACTTTAAACATTTTGCGGATCACAATTCATATTTCTTTCTTCCTTTTATAACTGATTTGTATGAGTTCATTGTTTAGTTTCTCTCAAATTTTAACTATATCATAAATACTTCATCATATTTTGATTGCTGTTTATAAATGCATAACTTAAAATCAGATATACATATACTTGTGCGTGTGTTTGTGTTTGTGTGTGTGTGTTTTAGTATTCGTGTTATTGGGATAGATCCTGGAGCCTTGCCTTAAAGGTCTTTCCTGAGCCCGGGTTTATTTTAAACATTTTTTAAACTCTTTTTAATAATTGTTTTACACATCTTATGCAAAACTAAGTTTGTATTTGGAGAAGTATAAACAATTTGAGTCAGCCTTCATATGCTTATTTTCATGGAAGTTTCCCTGACATTCACTATTTATTAATAAAAAATACATTATGGGTCTCAAAAGTGGATACATGCTGGTTTGAGGGAAGAGTAAAATTTACTAAGGGTATGTTCTTTAAGCAGAGATAAGAAAGTGCATCAAGAGCTAACTGGTGTTAATGAGACCAAGAATGTTCTAAGTGCAAAGCATTACATGCAAAAACTTCATGTTGGCTCCATCATCATAGGCTGTAGAAAGAAGGAACAGAGATTCCCTGGTACTTTCAAATCATATGAGTGTTGACAATAATAAATTTGAGGCAGGTAAAAGGAGAGGAGGCATAAGAGAGGTCAGAGGAGATTGAGCTAAAGGTAACATAACTTTGCTTACAAAAGTAGACTGGGAAGTTAATGGGTAGATATATTAGGATCTGAATTCAGAAGAGCTCAGGGAACTAAAAAATTCTACTCTTGATTATTTTATTTGATATATGGAAAGAATGACAGAGTCACATTGTAAAATGCAAATAAACAACTTATCTTAAAGATAAGTTGATACTAGTGTGTATACAAAGGTAAATGTGTAATTATGTTTTTGTTTATGAATGTACAATGATTGTGTGGAGGAAATAATGTCATCATAATCCTGTACTTTCTGACTTCAAACTTCCTTCTTTTTAAAAAAAATGATATTTTATTTCTTTTTAAAAATTTTTGTACATTTATAGAATGTGTTATGATTTTATCTACTCCCTTTAGTCCTTCCCTCAAAATGTTCCTCTTACGGCTTCCCATTGTCTTCTCTTAAATAAACATGTATCTTAATGCCAATGAGTTCTATTTATGTGAACATGGCGTGTGTGAGGCCATCCACAAAAGCATAGGCAACTACTAGTGACCAAAATCCCAAAGAAAATGATTCTTCTTTCTCCAGACATCACACACTGTTGACAGTCCAAGGTGAAACTTTATGAGACTCCCTCTCTCTATGTGTGACTTTTGACTGACTTAATCTTGTATAGATATTTTCATTAGTTTTCACAATAAATTTAATTAACGAATCTAGTCTGTTCAATTTTGTGTGTTTTTAATTAAAATTCCTTTGTATAATGCATTTTGACCATATTATCCCCCTAACTCCTCCTAGTTCCTCTCATCTCCACCCAACTTAATGTTCTTTCTGGTTCCTCAAACAAAACAAACAATAAAAACAACAGAAACGAAACCAACCAAACAAATGTAAACAAAACAAAACAAAAAAATACAAACCATTCAAAAGTCTTACAAAAACCAGGGCATCCATTTTGTATTGGTCAGCTACTTATGGGCGTGGATCCTGTTCTGGAGTGTAGGTAATATACCCAGCATGACTTAGAGAACACTGATTTATGGGCATAGATCCTGTTCTGGAGTGTGGGTAATATGCACAGCATGACTTAGAGAACACTGATTTATGGGCATGGATCCTGTTCTGGAGTGTGGGTAATATACACAGCGTGACTTAGAGAACACTGATTTATGGGCATGGATCCTGTTCTGGAGTGTGGGTAATATGCACAGCGTGACTTAGAGAACACTGATTTATGGGCATGGATCCTGTTCTGGAGTGTGGGTAATATACACAGCGTGACTTAGAGAACACTGATTTTCTCTTTCACAGCAGGTGTCAATTGTAAATGACTTTTTGGTTGGGGTGGGAATTTGTGTTGCTCCTCTTCTTCATGCTTGGATGTTGTCCGGCTTGAATTTGTGCAGGTTCCCTGCATGCTATCACAGCCTCTGAGCTTTCATGTGTATCAGTCCTGCTGTTTGCAATATACTGTCTCCTGGAGCCATCTACCACCTCTCATTTTCACAGTCTTTCTGCCTCCTCTGCAGCATAGATTTCTGAGTTCTGATGGGAGGTGTTTGATAAGGGTATTAACTGTGTGTTCTAAGCTCTCTCACTCTCTGAACATTGTCCAGTTCTCATTCTCTGTGTTAGCTATCATCTACTACAGGACTAAGCTTCACTGATAATTGATCAGTGATGCACTTACCTTGGCTCCTCACAAGTGTGAGCTGTTGACTGCTTAAAAATGATATTATATGTCTGAATAAGATATGATTTACCATCTGATTTTTCTCAAGGTATATAATTCA
Organism: Apodemus sylvaticus; assembly: GCF_947179515.1. NCBI lineage: Eukaryota > Metazoa > Chordata > Mammalia > Rodentia > Muridae > Apodemus > Apodemus sylvaticus. The sequence continues at coordinate 102,118,059 of NC_067472.1, forward strand.
GAGCAATGTTGTACAATAAACACTGCTATTTCTAAAAATTTGCATTTTATTGTACTAAAAAGAATGAACTTCATGTTCTTTCAGTGGTAATCCATTAGTCCACCTTCCCTCCAAGACTTTCTAGTCTCTCTCTCTCTCTCTCTCTCTCTCTCTCTCTCTCTCTCTCTCTCTCTCTCTGTCTGGCTCTATTTATAACAACCCAACTTTTAAGTTATCAGTAATATAATTTATAAGACAATGCTAAGGGAGTTTAATATATTTTACACATGGTAGTTCAACAGAGCAGATGGGTCATGATTTGAGGATAGGTATGACTTGGGAATATTATTAGACTCTACATAAATAGATTCACATAAATTTTCTTTATATATGGCTCACTCAGAAAAGTTTTAAATGTTTACATTGTAGCATATGCCAGACATTATTGCTTTGTTTACTAAATGATATTTAATCACTAAACTATATTATATGGGCTGCTAAGATATCTCAGTGGATAAAGGTGCTTGCTGCTGCCAAGCCTGAACGTTATGACCCATGTAGTGGAGTAAAAAACAACTACTACAATGGTTAAGATAAAAAACTCAGGAGACAACAGGTGCTGGTGAGAATGTGGAGAAAGAAGAACACTCCTCCACTGTTGGTGGGATTGCAAGCTGATACAACTACTCTGGAAATCAGTCTGGCAGTTCCTCAGAAAACTTAGCATGATACTACCGGAGGACCCCATTATACCACTTCTGGGCATATACACAGAGGGTTCCCCAGCATGTAATAAGGGCACATACTCCATTATATTCATAGTAGCTCTATTTATAATAGCAAGAAGTTGGAAAGAACCCAGATGTCTCTCAACAGAGTAATGGATACAGAAAATGTGGTACATTTACACTATGGAATACTACTCAGCTATTAAAACAATGAATTTATGAAATTCTTAAACAAATGGGTGGAACTGGAAAATATCATCCTAAGTGAGGTAACCCAATCACAAATGAACACACATGGTATGCATTCACTGATAAGTGGATATTAGCCCAGAAGCTCGGAATACCCAAGACACAGTTCACATATCAAATGATACCCAAGAAGAAGGAAGGAGAGGCCCCTGGTCCTGGAAAGGCTTGATGTAGCAGTGTAGGGGAATACCAGGACAGGGAAGGAGGAGGGGGTTGATTGGGGAACAGGGCGAGGGAAGAGGGTTTATGGGATGTTCAGGGAAGGGGGAACCAGGAAAGGGGAAATCATTTGAAATGTAGATAAAGAATATATCTAATAAAAAAGAGGAAGAAATAAAGCTAAGATATAATAAATTGATACTTGAAAAAAAAGTACTATAAGCTGTCTTCTGAATTTCACCGTTCACCATGTCATGTGTGAAATACACACAATTAAACAAATAATGTAGTGAAGTATTCATATATATTTGCATATATATGTATTTGGATGCAATTTCTAATAATAGTGTAATTTTATGTTTAACTTGAGAAGATTCTACATTGTTTCCCTGTTGTACCACTTTACAGTTTTACTATAAGCCATAAGCTCATCAATATTTGCTATTTTATTAACAGTCAGTTTAGGTGACATACTACAGTGTCTCTCTGTGGTTTAGATTTGCCTTTTTCTAATGAATAATGATAATGAACGTCTTTTCCTTTGATTATTGGTCATTTGTATATGTTCTTTGGATAAACCTGAACAGAATTATTTTAAAACCAACCCATGCAGATGTTTAAATTCTCCCCTAGTCTAAGGCTGGTGGTTCCTTGGACTGTGATTGGCTTGACAAATTCTTCTAAGGAAGGCTTAACCTTGACAAATCTCACCATGGAGAGGGGAAGCTGACAGGAAATCCCAACCCAAGCCAAGGAGCTCCTGGCAATTGGTAGCTGTTGGGAGAACATCTCTAAAATGTTAGTTTTATGAATGTTGTCATTTGCAGGTCAACCAGCTCCAGTGGAAAGCAACACACCCATGCATATAGGGACAGTATAAATTAGGCTTTATGGGCAGAGAGAGAGAGGGGGGGGGGAGAAAGGGAGGGGAGAGGGAGGGAGAGAACACAAAGTTGGGTGGGTAGAGCAAGGGGTGAATTTGGGAGTAGTTGGAGTATGGAGTCAAAACTCAACTTATTAAATGAAATTCTCAAAGGACTAATAAGAAAGATGTTTAATTTTAATTGTGTGTATGTGTGTAAGGGAGAGATGGGTTGAGGGAGAAAAAACAGGTATCTCTGGGGTCCAGAAGAAAGTACTGGATCCCATGGAGCAGGAGTTACACAGGTTGTGAGCTACCTAGCATTGCTACAAGTACATGCTATTAACTACAAGTTAGCTCTCTGTCTTTTACTTGGTATGATCAAATAGCCTCCATGGAAGTGAGATAGAATGGCACCTTGGGAGTTGGTCCTTCAATAAATATGCCTATCACTAGTATTCTGAATGCATATTGCAGGTGTGATGGAAAATGTTTAGAAATCACTGAGAGAAAACTGTGTCAGGTAAGGAAATATACATTCAAATTGCAGTAGATATATTTAAAATTAAGTCTTCTACCTGGCTTTGTAACAACTCTTGAAGAGAAGTCAAGAATGGAAGAAATATTTTTGTTTATGTGAGGATTTAAGGAAAGGGCAAACTACATTGAATGGCAGACATGAACTGAAGCATTGTTGTTTAAGTTTAATGGATGCTAGTTGAACCATACACTTACTATTTTAGCCATAGAAAGCTAAATTTGAATTTCTCTATACCATATATTATCCAGCCTTAGGAAAATGATTTGATTTATCAAAAGTTTAATTTCTTTATTCTAGAAAATTCAAGTAATGTATCATCTTCCCATTCTAGTGATCATTGACTTTAGCCCTGCAATCATTAAGCATCTATTCCTGCTGTACTATTAACAGTGGCAAATTTACCACAGACATACTTGTCCAAAAACAATAAACATTTTGAAAATTTATCTTATTTGAAAATTCAGAAAATTTTATATTATTGAACCATTTACAAAACAAAACAAAAAACAATGACAAATCACCCTTAGCATCCTCTGATAAATTATCTATTTATTTGTTTATTTCTTCAGGATACTTTTATTTCTTTCTGTTATAAAGAAAAAAATTCCAAAGAATCCAACTTTTCATTCTAGAATTCCTATCTTAATTAGTATACAATGTAGGGAAAATTTAAACAATGTTCTTAAAGCTGTGACTTTGGGATGCCATCTTTAGCCTGTAGTTTTCTAGTTGGATGGTTCTCATATACCCAGCTCTTGTAAATAAACATAGATTCTGAATTATAGGCTTAGGTTAAGGGAATGGTATCAGGAAACACTGAGTGTAAGGATGTTTGAAGATTATTTAGAACTATCTGAATAAATTCTGGATGATGTTCATGACATTCTGACAAGTTGTTGAGGACACATGGTTTACTGCTTTGTGAGAATCAGTCCAAAAATAGCTTTCAGAAAGGGTAAGGTGGAAGTGTATCACTTTTAGTTACACCCATGAAAACCCAATAAGCTTGCCTGATAATAATGTAAAATTCTTCGAAGGAACTGAGTCAGGGATATTATGAGTTGGAGACCCTGGAACTGAAGTTACAGATGATTGTGAGTTGCGATCTGGGTGCTGGAAACTGAATCATGTCCTCTGCAAGAACCAGGATTGTTCTTAAGGCATTCTTCCAGCCCAGACATAAGTAATGTCTCTAAACTGAGCAGCTTTTTAAGTCAGATACAGCCAGGCAGTGGTGGTGCATACCTTTAATCCCAGCACTTGGGAGGCAGAGGCAGGCAGATTTCTGAGGTGGAGACCAGCCTGGTCTACAGAGTGAGTTGCAGGACAGCCAGGGCTATACAGAGAAACCTGTCTCAAAAAAAAAAAGTAGTCAGATACGTATAGTTTCTGACACTGCTAGTTATGCTAAAACTAAATGTCAGTATAGTTAAGAAAATACTAACAAATACTAACAAATTCTAAGTATTCTCAAAAGAGTTATTACTTAGTGTCTTAGTGTTAGTAATTAAATCATGATTTATCCAAGGTCTAGAAGGAAGTGAGCTGGGTCTTCTGTTTATTTACTCTGGTCCACATTTAAAGTGGACAAAGGAGTCAGAGATTTGTGACTAACTTCTGTGCTGCATAACAAGCTGTAAAACTTATCTCTTCTCATTCTTTCCACATAGAGGGCTAAGTTTGGAGTAGGGATTTTGGCTTATGGTGGTACACACATTCATTCTGTGCAGCCAAGGTGAGTCACTAACAGGTCATAATCTAGCGGATCATGATAGTGTCCTTTATTTCTCTATCAGAATAGCTACTACCACTCAGTTTTTCAGAATGACCGATTTTCCATAGGTACTGTGCTCTGAAATAGTGTTATTTCCAGAGTTCACTCACTTTTCTTCAATTTTCCCCAGACAAATGGTTCATTATCAGAGATATTACACTGTACTACAATTCCCATAAATGTACTTCTGATTATTGATAGTGCTTTACTAAATATTGAATACAAAGATTGCTATCATCACAGTCTTCCTGAATCCCTCTTCAGACTTATTACTGATGCTCTTTACCATACAAAATTATTTTAAAGTACTTGGGCACAAAGACCCAATTTAATCTGTCAGAAACACATTTCCCACATTTGGAATTATTATAATATACCATCTTCAAAATTTCTTGATTTTATACAAATAGAAGTGAACTGATTTTATAGGTGTATAAATTATGCATAGGTCATAGCTCAAAGATCTCTAAAAAGTCTAATCTTGATTTTCATGGATAAGGACTTATAGATATCAACAACTAAAGCATCTGTAATTGCCTTCCTGAGCAATATGATCACTCTTAGCACCAAGTGCTAGATTGTAACTTTTTTCTGTATCTTGCCATATAATTTTTATGTTTTCAGCTACCAATTTCTGACCTAATTATTTTCTGTTCTGAAGAAACCAATATTTTATACCTACCACCTTTTGTATGCATTAGGTTTTTCTAGAAACCTCACTTTAATATTTTCTATTTGGGAATTTCCAATGTGTATGTCTTCTCTCCCTCCCCCCCTCTATAACCCAGTTAACTTTTATCTACACTGATTCAGGTGTTGTATATATTTTGAGTAATGAGAATTTAATAAGTCCCAAATCCATGGAATGATCACAGTGTATTTGCTTGTTTTGCTCACTTGTTTAAATTATAGAGATTCACGAGTTCTTTATTTATATGTACTTGAGGTAGCCACATGGAAAATATAACTCAAACATTTCATAGTAATGAACTCACTACTGTTGATTAATAATTTTGCTTAGTCTTTTTTATTTTTCTTTTTTGGGTTATCTCATTGGTTTTAAGAAATAAATTATATGCAAAATCAAGTTTAATAAAATTACAACAAAATGTTCTATGAGACAATATGAGACAGAATAAAATAGTGGGGTATTCAAGGGAATGGAGAGATTGGTTATTGCTTAAGAGCATTGGCTACTTTGCTAGAGGACTCAAGATTGATTCCCTGCACTCATATTGCCACTCACAATCATCTGCAACTCTAGTTCTGACAGTTTGATGGCCTCTTCAGGCCTCTGTGTGCACAACATACATGGTGCTCAGACATATTCTAACATGCAGGTACAGCACCCACACACATAAAATTAAAAAAAAAATCTTTAAGAAACGAAGAGTGAAAGAATGAGATGGATCTGAAGGTGGACAGCGAGGGCTAAGTGAAACGGTTGGAAATACATCACAACATTAAAAGGTACATGCTTAATAGTAAATTATGATACTGACTCATAATGATTGATGTTGCTATTCTAGGCAAAGATCTGCTAAGAGAAAATACTATTTAAGTCTAAGATGATGCATAAAAACTTGAACATTTGGAAATGAAAAGTGACCTGAAGACGTGCTACCATGAGGTGGTGGTAGAAAGAGTGCTGCTTACTTAGACAGTCCCTCTCTGAAACTGTCTTTAACTGCAATCCTACCATGTGGTCCAACAATAGTGATGCTCCTTTCCTACTGACTGGCTTTCTGGGCTTGGAAATGATTCACCACTGGATTTCCATTCCTTTCTTTGTCATCTATGTCTCCATCATTTTAGGGAATGGTACCCTTCTCTTCATCATTTGGAATGACCACAGCCTTCATGAGCCCATGTACTACTTCTTGGCTGTGCTGGCAAGTACAGATCTTGGGATGACACTAACTACGATGCCCACAGTGCTGGGTGTCCTGGTGTTGAATCAGAGGGAGATTGCACATGGGGCCTGTTTCATTCAATCCTACTTCATCCACTCACTAGCCATTGTAGAATCAGGGGTCTTGCTTGCCATGTCTTATGATCGATTTGTTGCCATCTGCACGCCTCTACATTACAACTCTATCCTTACCAATTCTAGGGTGATGAAGATGGCACTGGGGGTACTGCTCAGAGGTTTTGTGTCCATTGTGCCCCCAATCCTGCCTCTCTTTTGGTTCCCATACTGCCAGTCCCATGTTCTTTCTCATGCCTTCTGCCTCCACCAAGATGTCATGAAACTTGCATGTGCTGATATTACATTTAACCGCATATATCCAGTTGTTTTGGTTGCCTTGACTTTCTTCCTTGATGCACTCATCATTGTCTTTTCCTATGTCCTCATTCTAAGGACAGTTATGGGCATTGCCTCTGGAGAAGAGAGAGCAAAGGCTCTCAACACCTGTATCTCTCACATTAGCTGTGTCCTGGTCTTTTATATCACTGTGATTGGCCTGACCTTCATTCATAGGTTTGGAAAGCATGCCCCCCATGTGGTGCACATTACCATGAGCTATGTCTACTTTCTCTTTCCTCCATTTATGAACCCGATCATTTACAGCATCAAGACCAAGCAGATCCAGAGGAGTGTTCTCCGTCTACTATCCAGACACAGTAGGACTTAAATCCTTACTAAAAACTCCAAGTGCTCCATGATTTCTGGTCCTTTATTAGAAACAAATCTTTTCTTAAATATTTCTTTAGTATGGGACAAAGTTTCCATATTACCCAAAGAGGAAAGCTAAACTAAGCCAGAAAATCTGTCTCCTCTCTCTGTGTCTGTGTCTCTGTCTTTGTCTGTCTGTCTGTCTGTCTGTCTTTCCCCCTCTCCCTCCTCTCTTCCTCCCTTCCTTTCTCCTTCCTTCCCTCCCTCCCTCCCTCTCCCTCTCTCTCTCTCTCTCTCTCTCTCTCTCTCTCTCTCTCTCTCTCTTCCTCCCTCCCCCTCTCTCTCCCTCCTTCCCTCCTCCCTTTCCCACCTTTCTTTCAGAAATATAGGAAGTAAGTAATAAATATACCAAATAGTTCTGTTTCTGTAGGCAAAGGAAGAAAAATCACTTTTTCAGAAATGAAAAGTTGAATGGATAGAAATAGCTTGGCTAAAGCACACATTTATTGATGTGACAATGATGGAGATGAGAATATACTTTTTCTTAAGCAGGATAGTGTTTTATTAGATTTTAAACTTAACTTGTGCCTGACATTTTCATATATATATGAAGGCAAAGGTAAGCTACTTAATTAATGACAATCACTCTCTGATTCCCAAGGTCCATCAGTCAACCCACTCATTTTTTTGAAAAATTATTTCTATTATTTTTGATATTGTAATAAAATTATGTTATTTTCTCCTTTCTGCTTCAAAGCCATTCTTTATACCTATCCTTGCTCTTTTCAAATTCATTAAATGTTGTTACATACACACACACACACACCTATTTATATCTCTATCTATCTATCTATCTATCTATCTATCTATCTATCTATCTATCTATCTATCTATCTATCTCATCCTAAATAGAACCTGTTCAGTCTATATAATGTAATTGTATGTATAATTGTATGTATGTTTTGATGGATGATCAATTGTTATTGGATATTCATTTGATGTGCTTTTCCTTGAGGAAGACTAATTCTCTTGCTCTCCATGTTCCTGAGTTGTCTGTAGTTCTTAGTGCATGACTGAGGCCTTGTGGTCTTTTCCCCATCCATGTTAATTTCTCAATCACTGTTTTCCTTGTGCAGCTTGTCTTTAGGCATTCATGGTGGTGAGACTTTATGGGCATAGTTTCAGAGATTCCTGTGAGATACACTCTCATAGCAAATTCCTTGATCCTCTGATTAATTTCAGATTAATTGTTAAAAATTAATGAAGAAACAGGTTGACTATTTTAAAATCATTTTCCTTGGTAAATCAGCTTTAATGAAATATAATTTTAAGTGAAACATATAATCTATGTTTTAAAAATAATTGATTACTTTGAAAATCCTTTTATGACATTAAGCCAATAGCATAGACAGACTTACATATAAAGTCACTCATTGCACAACTAAGACTTCCAACAGGAGTGTCTTTCAGACAGGTGATTCAGTCCTCATTCTCAAGGTCACTCACCCCATGCCCACTTCCTTACACAGGGGTTCATTGTTAGTTCTGATCCCAGTGTCACATTCCTACTCTCTAGGAAGGCAGAGGCTTTGTTCTCACTCCTATGCATCTGCTAAGCCAAATTGTTTCTCTCTCTGCTTAAAGTCTTCTCAGAGATAACCTCCCCAAATAACATTATATGTTTCAAAATATTTTTTGTATAATTTGGCTGGTTGTTTTGCATTCATGTTAGACTCTTATCTTATAAATGTAGCACTTATTATGTCAGTTCTCCAAAGAACCCATTCAGTTCATGTTTGTGATCACTCATCATCTCTTACTGAAGGCCAATAGATCCTTGATATGACACACAGTTGTGCAGAATACTGTAATTTTCCAGTCATTTCATGATGCTGAGACACTGAGACACTCAGCAAGTTAAACATGATAACAAAGACTGCTATTCCTTATATTTCCATTTGTATCACTTAGAATCTGAATTTTTCTTTTACTCCTACATTTCTGAACAATTTACCCAACATCCAAACATTCCCTTTTTGAGTCCCAATCTTCCCTTCTCCTAAGTGGTCTGTCATGACAGGATATGTCTGTCACTCATTTATATGTGGATGGTGAGAGTGGACATCTGCAGACATGGGACATTCTCAAGACATCTGTTTTCCCACTGTGAAACAAGGGCATTGTTGTTGTACCTGTTTTCTTCTCAGTTTTTACCTCTGCTCCTTTCTTGAGTAGCATACTATGAAATGGACATAGCACAGATCCTTCACTCCAAGTTAGACCCCAGTTACTATTGTTAAGGGACTGACCCAATGCTAAGTCCTATAACAGAAGTCACTATTATTACTTATGTGGCTAAGCATGTTGCACCACAGAAAATTATTTTCTTTCACCCAACATGGTGCTTTTGGGATTTAGTAGAGTTCCTGGATTTGCTTGCTAATCATTTATTGCTCTTTAGTAAGGCATTCTACACATGAATGTAACAGTTATTTCCCATTGCCCAATTATATTCAGCCTGTTAGTGCTAACTTTTATCATTTCTTATAGCCATTTCTGAGACCTTTTCTTGGCCAGAATAGCTCAATAGTCTCATTTGACATTTTAAATGTCAAATCTTTCTATTTTATTTTTCTTATTTATGTGCCTTATTGAAATCACTTATATCTTGACAGAGTTGCACTTTTCATTCTCCTTTCTTTAGACTCTTATCTTATGAGACACCCTTTCAAAGTACTCATTTTATCTGGCTTCAGACACATTCTCCTGCTGTACTCACTGGCCTTGACTCCTCTGATAGGCTATCCAGGCCTCTCTGCATCAGCACCAATTGTTATCTCCACTAACCAGCTGAATTCAGAGCATTGTTGAAAGATGAGGAGCAAGAAATAAAAGGTGAAACATTAATTAGGGGCTAAACACATGTACTAACAGTGCCGCCTCCACAGTAACAACAGTATAGTAAAGCAAAACAGCTGACAGCCTCATGTGAATTTAGGATACAATAGTATGATGGTAATTGCCAATCTCAATTCTAAAAAGTTCATAGATTTTTATTCCTAGGAGAACCTTCAAGTTTCTTTTTGTTACTATGAAGAGATTGGTGCTTATATAGGTGATGTAGGTAGACTAAATATTTTATCAAAAAAGAAAAACAAAACAAACAAACAAAAACTGTACAGTGTGTGACCCAGGTGCATTTATCCATAGAAACAGTATGTAGACCAATATTCTCTCTTGTGTTGATCAGGGGAAACCGTAAAGTATCCAGTTATTCATTACACCTCAAATGGAGCTCTACATTTCTGCTGACGTGTACAATAAAAAGGATGAAACTTGAAGGGGTTAGAGAAACTCTACAGGGAGAGGTAGGAGGCCTCGGAGATCTTCTTTGTTGCCTGATTAGTTCTTTGGGTAGAGCGGAGGTCTCATAAGCTTTCCCCAGTCCATTTTGGAGTTCATATTCGTTTTTTTGCATTGTTCAGATAAGGTTTAGAAAGTCATGCTGGTGACATTTTATGGATGTAGCTTGTAACATCACTAGGGGAGAGAGACAGTCTCACAGCAAATTCCGTGACCCTTAGTGTCTTTCAATCTTTTCACCTGCTCTTACACAGTGTCTTACAGAAATTCTTTTGTAGATGTTTCCATTGTTACTGGGCTCTACAACTCTGTATTTTGTTTTTTGATAAAATGTTTCTTAAAGCCTAAGGTATTTATTCTGAAATAGATATATTTTGGGTGAGGGAGTCTACATTCTAGAAAATAAGATAAATTTTCATTTGGGGGCATTTATAGTTTGATTTCTATTGCTTACAAACTATAAATATGTAACTCATTGTCCTTTCAAAAGACATGAATGTTTCTGATTTTATTTTGAAAGCTTGGGTCTTGATAGCCTTTGTGACTATGATTATATGAACAAGTCCCATCATTGAAATCTTTGTTCTTCTCTATAATAGTCAGGTCATATGTCTAAGTTTGACGAAGCAGATATTAAAAACGGTGTGCTCCTGGCCAAGGTGGAGTACCTCCCTCTTCCCCAAACACACTCTCTTCCTCCATCCTTCCATGTACCAGATGACTAACTCAGTTTTCCTGAGTTCGCCTCCTTCAGAGACTCTTCAACCCCAGACTGTGGCAGGAACACACATCTAAACTGTGGCACAAACTGCCTACATTAGCAAAGTGAGTCATGTTGACACATATTTTTATTGCTGTGTCCCTACCAGTTCAGCAATCTTAGGATTTACTTTTACCATGTTTCCCACAAAGGGGGCTCTTAAGTCTCCCAGTTCACAGCATCTGGACTTCTGTCTACTGAGATTCCTTCTTTTACAGAATCTAACAGAATCTTTAATGTGCCAGGTGGACAGCTGTCCTTAGTAACAGTTACTTTTCCTGTTGGTGGCAGACATTTGTTGCTGTACCCTTCTGGTCTGGTCTGTGATATGCTTGTTCAAATGAATTCTCTTTTCTTTTTTAAAATTTTTTATTTTCTATATTCTTTGTTTACATTCTGAATGCTTTCCTCTTTCCCATTTCCCCCCTCCCCATTGGTCTCATAAGCCCTCTTCCCTCTGTCCATTCCCCAATCACCCCACTCCCATTTCCCTGTCTTGATACTCCCCTACAATGCTGGATCAACTCTTTTCAGAACCAGAGCCCTCTCTTTCCCTCTACTTGGGTATCATTTGATATGCTAATTGTGTCTTGAGAATTCAGAGCTTCTGGGCTAATTAATATACACTTATCAGTGATTGCATTCCATGTGTTTTCTTTTGTTATTGGGTTACCTCACTTATTTTCCAGTTCCAAACATTTGCCTAAGAATTTCATGAATTCAATGTTTTTAATTCCTGAGTAGTATTCCATTGTGTAAATATACCACATTTTCTGTGTCCATTCCTCCATTGAGGGACATCTGGGTTCTTTCAGCTTCTGGCCATTATAAATGAGGCTGCTATGAACATAGTGGAGCATGTTTCTTTATTGCATGCCGGGGAATCCTCTGGCTTTATGCCCAGGAGAGGTATAGCAGGGTCCTCCAGAAGTGTCATGTCTAGTTTTCCGAGGAACTACCAGACTGATTTCCAAAGTGGTTGTACCATCTTGCAATCCTACCAGCAATGGAGGAGTGTTACTCTTTCTCCACATCCTTGTCAACACCTGCTGTCTCCTGAGTTTTTATCCTTAGCCATTCTGACTGGTGTGAAGTGAAATCTCAGGGTTGTTTTGATTTGCATTTCCCTAATGATTAATGATGCTGAACATTTCTTAAGGTGCTTCTCAGAGCAATTCTCAAATTCATCTGGAATAGCAAAAAACCCAGGATAGCTAAAACTATTCTCAACAGTAAAAGAACTTCTGGGGGAATGAGTATCCCAGACCTCAAAGATTACTACAGAGCAATAGCGATAAAAACTGCATGGTATTGGTACAATGACAGGCAAGTGGATCAATGGAATAGGACTGAAGACTCAAAAATGAACCCACACAACTATGGTCACTTGATCTTCGACAAAGGAGCTGAAAACATCCAGTGGAAAAAAGATAGCCTTTTCAACAAAGGGTGCTGGTTCAATTGGAAGTCAGCATGCAGAAGAATGTGAATTGATCCATTCTTATCTCCTTGTACTAAGCTCAACTGCAAGTGGATCAAGGACCTCCACATAAAACCTGACACGCTGAAACTAATAGAAAAGAAACTGGGGAAGACCCTTGAGGACATGGGCACAGGGGAAAAGTTCCTGAACAGAACATCAATAGCTTGTGCTCTAAGATCAAGAATTGACAAATGGAATCTCATAAAATTATAAAGTTTCTGTAAGGCAAAGGACACTGTCAAAGGACAAAATGCCAACCAACAGATTCGGAAAGGATCTTCACCAACCCTAAATCAGACAGAGGGTTAATATCCAATATATACAAAGAACTCAAGAAGTTAGGACCCGAGAACCAAATAACCCTATTAAAAATGGGGTACAGAGCTAAACAAAAATTTTTCATCTGAATACTTCTCTTTTTTTGACCCTAACACTGGCCCTATTCCTTTTGCCTCCATGTGGTCATGATCCTGTCAGTCTGAACTTGTGTTTAGATTAATAATTGATGTGATCTTCTGCAGAAGTTTATTATTATGATGTGATGAACATTGTAAATAACATTTTTTTTGTACACTGTGCAGGTGATTTTGTTTTCTTAATTGAAAAGTATCTGTAAAGCTTCATTTGCTGTGTGAGTTTCACTTTAGCACAGTAAGCATTCCAGTTTATTCCAGTTGAATATGCCACAGCCTGTCTGTCTCCATATGGAGGGACCCGAGTGGTCACCAGTGAAGGATGAAAACATGAATGCTGATCACAACAATAAAATAAATGACAAAACTCAAGATAGCTTGCTTTTATTAGTAGATTATATTAACTGACTCATATCTGACAAAACTAAAGAAAAAAAATGAAGCATTTTCACTACTAGAGGCAAGGCAATTATTATGCAACCAACAGACCTAGGTGTGTGGATTCTCCAGTGAAGACAATGATGAAAAGACCCCTTGCCTGGAGGTGTTATTTTCATGGTAGAGAACAGGACACTTGTGCATGCGACCTACCTTCTCTATTCCCCACAATGTCTTTTGAGAATATGTCAGTACTTAACCTATTTACAATACTTAAGCAAAGTCAGTAAAGTATCCCCTTGGATTTCGCAAATGATTTTTTTCAAATGATTTTAATTGTTAGGCAGTCTTTATTTTAGAAAAATGCAAAGTGGAAAGTTACTTTTAATTTAGTGTGTTAGAAAGAGAAGTTTTCCAAGAGACAAACTAACAACTGGGTTCCTTGTTAACCATTCTCCTTTTCTTACATGCTCCACATCTATCCCCCCTCCCCTGCCTGCAAGTCTCCTTATGTTCTCAACTCTCAAGAAGTATATACTCTAAGAACTAATGCTGGCTAACTGAGGCTACTGCCCTCAGGCTAGAGGAGTATGTCTGAAAAGGTTGTTATATAAACCTATATTATTGTATTGTTTTATATTATAAACCAATTTTCCCATTACATTTTGAATAATTCTTTAAATATTTTGGGTTGTAATTTACACACTTGGGAAAAGAAAACAAAACACATCTTCAACATTAGTGAGGATTAAGTAAGATGGTACACATAAAACTTTCATCAGACGCATGAACTGAAACACAGTAGGTACTATTATAATAATGTTGAAATAAGTTGAAATTTCTTAACTTGTACAAAGTTGCTCTATGTTATATCATAAAGTTTGTATTTTAACACTAGGAGTCATATAATATTATCCTAATATTGGGCTGGAGAACTCCAGAACTCATGAAAGTGATTAAGTTGTCTAATGCCGTGGATGTTTTTCAAAGGCCTGAACTCAAATCGTTTTGATTTTCTTTTCATATACTACCCTCCCAATGTGTCAATATTCTGCTGTGTGTTGGGGATTATTATTATTGGATTTTTGTGAAATGCTAAAACAAAGAGAGGACAGGCTATCCAACAAAGGATCTCATGATCAGTTATGCCAAGCAGCAGACAGAGATTTGCCTTCAGTTGTGTCTTCACTGCTGAGACCCACAGGACTCCAATAGATCATGCCAAACCTTGATCTCACAGACAGTCCTGAATAAACTCACTTAAAACCAAGCAGGAAGAGATCAGTGTGTGGAGATGGTACTGATGAGATTGGGAGCAAGACAAGACAGAATTGGTGAGACAGTAATTGGAATGCATTATATTCTTTATTTTTAATCTAATACAATCTTCATTTACATTTCAAATGGTGAAACCTCTCCCTGAAAAACCCCCAACCCCTCCTCCCACCCCCTGCCTCCAAGTATAAGCTCCTCCACCCGACCCACTTCCACCTCCTCCCCCCTAGATTTCTCTTTGTTGGGGCATCTATTGAGCCTTCACCTGAACAAGAAGCACTACTCCTACTGATGCCCAACAAGGCATTCCTCTGCCACATTTTTGGCTGGAATCATGTGTATCCCTTGGTTGATGACTTAGTCCCTGGGATTCCTTGGGCATCTGGGTGCTCAACACGTTGTTCTTCCAATGGGGCTGTAAACCCCTTTAGCTCCTCCGGACCACCCTCCAACTCCTCCATTGGGGGACTCCGCGACAAGTCCAATGGTTGACTGCTAGCATCTGCCTCTGTATGTGTAAGGCTCTGGCAGGGCCCTCCAACTCCTCCATTGGGGAACTCTGTGCCAAGTCCAATGGTTGGCTGCTAGTATCTGCCTCTGTATGTGTAAGGCTCTGGCAGGGCTCCTCCGGAGACAACCATGGCATGCTCCTTTTGGTATGCACTTCTTGTCATCCATAATAGTGTTGGGGTTTGGTGACTGTTTATAGGATGAACCCCCAAGTAGTGCAGTCTCTGGGTGGCCTTTACTTCAGTCTCTGGTCCACACTTTGTCTCCTTTATTGCTGTATGGATGTTTAAAAGAATAAATTTAAGTTAGAGGAATTAACCTAGAAAACTGGCATACCCAAAACATAATCCACACATCAAATGAGGTACAAGAAGAAAGGAGGAATGGCCCCTTGTTCTGGAAAGACTCAGTGAAGCAGTATTCGGCAAAACCAGAACGGGGAAGTGGGAAGAGGTGGGTGGGAGGACAGGGGAAGAGAAGGGGGCTTACGGGACTTTCGGGGGAATCGGGGGCTAGAAAAGGGGAAATCATTTGAAATGTAAATAAAAAATATATCGAATAAAAAAAAAAGGAGAATTGCAATATAGTAGAAGGACAACAGAGGGCAGCAAAGTTGTGTTCACCTTAATTCCAACAGCTTCCACTTCAGAGTTGAGAACACACTTGCTATACAAGTAAACTTTGCATTTACTCATGTTTATAAAAGAATAAATGACAAATGATAAATACACAAATAGATTATAGATGGTAGAAACTTAGCTAGATGATAGGAAATGATGATAAATATAGGTCTTCAAAATTAACCTCCTTGTATAAAAAATTAATGTAGTTTTGAGACGTTCACATATGACTAGTACTTCTACATCATTTCATCTTTCCCTTCCTCCCAAAGTCGTTTCATGCCTTTCAACTCTTCATGAATGCATAGGCTCATATTCTTCATTACTGTGATATGGATATATGTATATATATTCTATATGAATCTACAAATACGAATGAACTCTGCATATATATACATACATATATATGCATATATAATGCTCCTGTTATTAATCTGAAGTATCTACCTTTGCCTTAGTTTAATGGCTTCTAATCTATATTATGATATAAAAATTAGTTAAAAGACATGAAAACAATTTCTCACACCTCAGCTTCTCATTTGGTTGACTTAAAGCATTTCATGAGAGTGCAGTTAGAGAATAGTTTTTAATGTCTCTTTTTTCCCCCTACACCAGAATACCACCTTTGCAATCTTTACAACTCAATCCAAATACAACAGGTCTTGGGAGTAAACAAGAGTTTTAAACTTGATCAACAAGGAAGAGAGTGGGTCAGCCTTCAAAAGTGTAAATCAAAACTTTGCCAGCCTTCTCTAACCCTGAAAATCATTTCCTTTTTGGGATCAGACAAACAGTTGGTGTTTTTTAACATAAGGTCACTCGCTCACAGTCGAACAGTTGGAAAAACCAAATGTTTGTCATTGATAGGAAAAGAGAGTCTTTATATTTTTTGGTTATAACAATTAAATTTTGATCTACACCCATACTTTCTCCAGTCAGTTTTAGTACATATAAATGATGTGAGGTTTCTTCAAATAACCAAGGTAGTATTAGGAATTAGGCACTAAAAGTACCTGTCGAAGGAGAGCTCCTGAAATTAATGATTACTGAGAGAGAGAATTAGATGAGTTCCTTGACTGGTTAGTCTAAAATGAGCCATTTTAGGCACATCACAGCAGCTCTAAATGAGCTCAGTTGAATGTATTTACAAACATGTATATAATATACACAATTTTATATTATTTATAAAGTAATAATTAATGACTAATATGGCGTGAATTTGAGAATAAGTGGGGCGTATTTAAGAGGAATTGGAGAAAGGAGAGAGACAAATGATCTAAAAAGAGTATTAATATTTGAAATACTCAAAGAATAAACAGGATTAAAAAATAAATAAAATAAAATGCTTCAATGTATTTTCTGAATTTTTATACCACATGTCATCTAAAGATGTTTTTATACATTATAACAACCATTGGATTATTTTTATAGTATTTCTATGCTCTAAATTTATTTATTTATTTATTTGTTTGTTTGTTTATATTTTATGTGCATAAGTGTTGTGCCTGAATGTGTGTACGTATACATGGGTGTACCTAGTGTCCATGGCAGTCAGAAGAGGGCATTGGACACCATGTATCTAGACTTCCAGACAGTTGTGAGCTAGCCTACTGGTACTTTAAACCAAACTCAAGTCATCTGCATGAGCCACAGATGCTCTTAACCACTGAGCCATCACTCTCTCCAGTCCTGGTATGTCTATATTTGACAGAAAGTACAGGCTCAAAGCTATTATTGTTAATGTCTTAGTTTGTATTGTATTTACTCAATAGAATGTGATTTTTTTCAGAGCCATAAAAATCAAATGTTATGAATTGACACAAATGAATGCAATTAAGTTGTTATGGTAAGTCTGTTATCAAGTTTAGGAAAAAATGAAGCATTTTTGCGGTGTGTGTGAGATTTGGGATAGAACTGTATTCAGTGAAAATAACTTTTTATATCTTTTATTTAATAGTAGGCATGGAGGGTGCACAATGTTGGTTTTTTTCTTGTAGGTGAGGGTAGCCATGTCTCAAGGTTACAGATCATGAACAATTTGCCCTCTCTTACACCTAGCAGCAATGTCAGAATGAGATGACTTTCCCCTACCCTTTCCTAGATTGTGACCCTCCCACCTACAGCAAAGGGAGTGAGATTGTGCCAAGCCTCTGATAATACTATCTACCGAACCAGGAGGCCAGGTTATAGAGCCTTGGCCTCCCAATTACCAAATGGGCGTTTGCTCTCTTGTATTTAAGTTGTATATTTATTTTTAAAGAAATACCTAGATGTCTATACAGCCCAGACTGTGCCATGGAAACCAGTTTGAAAGGTTTTGTTTTGGGGTGTGTGTGTGTGTATGTGTGTGTATGTGTGTTTAATTCCTTCTGATCTTTCTCTCATGGTGAGCAGATTTAGAGGCAGGAACTTCATGTAAATGCACATGCCAGCCAGGCAAGAACTTTGCATCCTAGCTCAGGAATTCCCATGATAAATGTAACACCATTAAGACAGTCTCTAGCCTTTTTGACCTTTAGTTTCTTCTGAAAGTAAAGGGCACTAGTAAATTATTCTTAAGATATTTTTCTGATCCTGGAAAGGCTTGATCCAACATTGTAGAGGAGTACCAAGACAGAGAAAAGAGAGGGGGGTGATTGGAGAATGGGTGGAGAGAAGAGGGCTTATGGGACATGTGGGGAGGGGGGAGCTGGGGAAGGGGAAAGCATTTGGAATGCAAACAAAGAATATAGAAAAAATAAAAATAAAAAACAGTAGTTTACCAATAAAAAAGATATTTTTCAACATATATTTCATCAATTAAATGCATGAACTGCCTCATTTCCTACACTAGGAAGGTCCCTGAGTTGGAGACCCTCTATTGGCAGCCTGCACAAAGGTTTTTCTTATTTATTGAAATTCCCTTGATACATCAAGCCTACTGAGCACTAGATATGTGGGTGCTTCACAAGGTGGAGGACAGAAGATGACTCCCCTTTCTATTCTCATATAACTTAAGGATAGAACTCCCTCTCCCACAATACTAATTTCCAATGGGTCATTTTTTAAATTCCAACCCTTTGTTTCACAGAGGTTTAATAGAGAACGTTGGTCAAGATTCTCATCAGATCACCGGAGGTGCTGAAGATTCGGGAGCTCTTGTTAACTAGCTATGTGCTTCAGTTCCTTCATGTGTTATATAGATTTTCTCCATATATGTTATTTGCTATTTTATTTTATTGAGTTCTAAGAATATTTTTAAATTGTTTTGTTAGTTCTTTGGAAGTCTTATGAAATATTTTGACTATCTCCACTCTCCCAACTGTTCTCAGATTAATAGCCACCTTCTTATTCACTCAAATTTCTGTCATTAAATACAAAAAAAACCCCAAAAATTCAAGAGCAATTTGTGCTGCCAAAAATATTCTTGGAGATGTAGTCTTCCACTGGAGCTTGGTAGACTTATCAGGGGCTCCACCCTCTTAGAGAGCCCCCTACTTTCCCAGCAGCTAAGGATTGCTAATAGCCCTATGACTATGGGTGGGATTGTGTGCTTCACTTTCTATTCCGGAATTTTGTCTGTGTTGGGTTTGTTCAGATTTTATAGATACTGTCATAGCTGCTGCGAATTCATATGTGTGGCTCCCCTGCTGTGTCCACAAGACATTTGTGGGTAGTTATCCACTCCTTGGGACTCTTACACTATTACACTCTTCACCTGTCCCCACCTCTAAATGGACATAGTATTAAACCAACTCCTAATGCTCCATAGGGTTTAACAAGCCTGTTAAGACTATTGTGAAAATTGCTTGGATTAATTATACAGCATTTACAGTAGTACCTTATATATGGTAAATGCTCCAGAAACATTGGCTGCTAAAATTGTACTTATATATAATTATTTTGACTACCACTAAGAATTCTTTTAGACCACATTTTAGTCTTCTTTTAGAAATAGTACAGTAATAATAAAATTGATGTTTACTGAAGGCTCATTTTATGAAAATACTAAAAATGTTTTGGATAAATGACCATGTTGGCTACTTTTTAATTATCTAAAGTAAATACTATTGATGTTCTTATTTTATTACAGTTAGGAAAGCAGTGTTTTAATTTTCCCCAGTATATCCAGACACTTAGACACATACAAATAATGGGATTTAAATTCATCTCTCAACTACTCTTCTTGCATTTTCCAGTTCCTTTTTCTAAAACATTTATCTACTTCATGCCACTTACTCTTCAGGATGTTGGAATTTAAGTTTTAAGCTCTATTAACTGTGTCAGTTATTGCCGTTACTATTAGTAATATGTATCATATGTGTATAAATGCAGGTGCATGCATACCATTGCTCATGTGTACAGATCAAAGTAAAGATTTGGACCTTGTTCTTTCTTTTCCCATTGTCAAAATAGGATCTTTGTTATTCCTGTGTATTTAGTTCTACAGTGTATTTAGTGCATAAATTTTGAGGGCAATTTTCCTGTCTCTGTGTACCATCTCACCACAGGAGTACTGAGATTACAGATAAACACCATAGTATCTATGCAGATATATATGTAAAATGCATGTGAATAAAACCATTGTTTCGAAAGACAAAAAAATAATACCTGGCAAAACAAATGGCCTCAGTTGAAAATTCACAATCTCCCCTTCATCCTTATGATAGTCTGTTTTACCCATGGGTGAAGCGTCCCATAAGGACTAGTTTTGATAAGGTCCCATATTCATATAGGTATAAAAAGCCACATGTCATGACATTTAATTCTAAGTTGATCATATCTCCAATGAGAGCCATAGGACAAGGCACAGAAGGATTATCCCTTGCTTTTTTGATGAGATAAACCAGATTATTAAATGGATACATTGAATTTAATAGAGAAACAGACCAATTAGTTCTGAATTAAGCAGAAACTATAATTCTTTCTCCACAGTCAGGGCTCTAGCAGGTAAGAATCTAGGTCATTTGGAGCTTCAGAGACCTCATAAAATATGAAGAATGAGTCAAGAGCCTACACTGTTCTACACTATATTACATATATTACATTATATGACACTTCACTACTCTACACTATACTACACTATACTACACTACACTTCACTACACTATACTTCCCTACTCTATACTACTCTACACTATTTTTTATTAGATATTTTCTTTTTTTACATTTCAGATACTATTCCTTTTCCTTATTCTCCTCCAAAAATCCTCTATCCTATCTCCCCTCCCCCTGATCAACAACCCACCCACTCCTGCTTCCTTGTCCTAGCATTCCCTTACACTGGGGCATTGAGTCTTCACAGGTCCAAGTGCATCTTCTCTCATTGATGTCCAACAAGGCCATCTCTGTTACATATGTGGTTGGAGCCATGGCTCACTCCATGTGTACTCTTTGGATGGTGGTTTAGTCCCTGGGAGCTTTGGGATACTGGGTAGTTCATATTGTTGTTCCTCCTATGGGGCTGCAATCCTCTTTACCTCCTTGGGTCCTTTCTCTAGCTCCTCCATTAGGGACCCTGTGTTCAGTCCAATGGTTGGCTGAGAGTATTCACCTCTGTATTTGTCAGGCTCTGGCAGAGCCTCTCAGGGGGCAGCTATATCAGGCTCCTGTCAGCAAGCATTGACAACCACTCTGGAAATCAGTTTGGTAGTACCTCAGAAAATTGGACATAGTACTACCTGAGGACCCAGCTATACCACTCCTGGGCATCTACCCAGAAGATGCTCCAACATGTAATAAGGACACATGCTCCACTATGTTCATAGCAGCCTTATTTATAATAACCAAAAGCTGGAAAGAACCCAGATGTCCCTCAGCAGAGGAATGGATACAGAAAATGTGGTACATTTAAACAATGGAGTACTACTGAGCTATTAAAAACAACGAATTCATAAAATTCTTAGGCAAATGGATGAAAGTAGAAAATATCATCCTGAGTGAGGTAATCCAATTACAAAAGAACACACATGATATGCACTCACTGATAAGTGAATATTAGCCCAGAAGCTCGGAATACCCAAGATACAATTCACAGACCACATGAAGCTCAAGAAAAAGGAAGACCAAAGTGTGGATGCTTCAGTCATTCTTAGAAGGGACAATAAAATATCCATAAAAGGAGATGTAGAGACAAAGTGTGGAGCAGAGCCTGAAGGAAAGACCATCCAGAGACTGTCCCACCTGGGGATCCATCCCATATACAGTCACCACACCCAGTCACTATTGTGGATGCCAACAAGTGCTTACACAACACTATTCAACACTACACTATACTACACTACTCTATATTACTCTCCATTATAGTACTCTCCATTACACTATACTTCACTACTCTGCACTACTCTATACTACTCTACACTACACTATACTATACTACTCTACAGTACTTTACACTACATTACTCTGCACTGCACTACACTACTGTACTACTCTCTTTACTACTGTACACTACTGTACTGTACACTACTCTTTACTACTTTACACTACACTATACTACACTACTCTATAGTACTCTTCTTATAGTACTCTACACTACACTTCACTACTCTACACTACTCTATACAATTCTATGCTATACTGTACTATACTACTCTACAGTACTTTATACTACAGCACTCTATACTGCACTATTCTACACTACTGTACCCTATACTACTTTATACTACACTACTCTATATTACAATACTCTATATTACATTTACTACTACATTACATTACCCTACTCTACTGCTACTCTACTGTATTCTTCTCTATACTACTCTACTGTACTCTACACTAAACTAGGCATGGTTCCTTCCTACAAATTGCTTTCCTTGGTGACTGAGATTTTTAAAGTGTCTGGCATCTGGAAGCCATTTATAATTTGTTTTCAGTTTCTGAGAGGTAGTGAGTTTACGTTTTCCAACTAGCCCATTCCTTTGACCTTGGCCTTCCCCCATCATTCTTAACATTGTTGAAATGGCCCATGTGAGAACCACTTCATTAAGAAAGAACACAGTTGTTTCACTCTAAAACAATAGTAAAAGTGGACAATGGATGAGGTTTGTGAGGACAGAGATTAGTAGATGATAAGATCAACTATTACTTATTGAAGTCTTTTGTACTGTATACAATCTAAGAATTTAGTTCTTGCTGTTTTCAATTTACTCTATGAATAGACACCAGTAATATGTTTTTTTTTTTTAAATAAGAGTGAGCTCAGAAGAGCTAAGACATTTTCCCAAGGTCAAAACTTCTGGGGAAATACCAGTCACTGTTCAGACTGAAGCTGCTGCTGAGAGATCCTTATTGTCCTGATGAGGATTCAGTTGGTTAGTTGAAGAAGAGGAGCCTGATTACAGATGGAGGGGAAAAACAGAAGGTCTGTAAGTGTAAAATTGGGAGCACAGGTTTCTAGGGCACCTACTACAAAGAACTTTGACTCAGCAAACCCTAGGCCTCCTAGGGACTGAGAGATGCTGCTTTGGAAGATGTGTCTATCAGAGGTCCCACATGTATACATCTGAAGCTAGCTGCCTGCTATCAAAAAGGGTCACATGCATGCTGGCTCGGATAGATGACCAGGTCTGGGTTTCAGCTCAGGGTGGAGTCATGGAGTCTGTGACTCTCAGAAAAGATAGACATGAACACGAGAGCAGTGGGACAAAGGGTGGGGAGAAAAAGCATATGACATTTTTTTTAATGTCCTACCACATGAAATTCTAGTTCTCTCAGATGTGTGAAAACAACCCCATGACTTATTTTTTTAGGTTCATCATTTATAATAGTCAGGGTCACAATCATTCCTATCCTGAGTGGGTATTTGATGATGAAATGAAAGACACAATTCTACAGATCAGTGCCCAACAGTTCAGTTAAGAACTTTAGTATTTTTCAGAACTAGGAGATCTAAACAGCATTTAAGTTAGAGAAAATAATGAGACACTCTAAGAATTCTAATTCCAGCCTCAAAGTTTTATGATTAATTAGCAATGAATTGGATATTATAAAAGAAAAACAATAACAACAAACCTATACCCTGCCAGATTTGGACCATTTAACCAGGTACTTCACCTAAGTCCACAGACCAACTTGGAGACCACCATTAGCCATTTTGAAAACCGAGAACACCTTCCTAATACCGAAGCTGTCATGATGCAAAGACACATAAGATTCATAGGCATACAAGAGTCTTAGGGACCTCAGCAGGAATTGAGAAGAACTTGATATGTCAAGGAGTTGGAAACCTGTATTTGAAGATACAATGATTCAGACTAAAGAAAAATTAAGGATAGTACTCAATTAAAATATTTCCACATGTCATTTGCCATTGTAATTTTATGATACTTAAATTCTCTGATGCACGTGCAACTAAATCCAATGATTTTGAATACTAGTTGCTATAATGTAATTTTATCAGTATTATGAATTTATTTATGCTCAGGACAGCATTCATGATTGAAATGAACTGTTGTCTTCTTTATTGATGAGGAAGGAACACAAAAATAATAGTGTGAGTGAATTTCTAAAAGTGTATAAAAATGAACTAGTGATTATAACCAAAGTGTACTATATTTTGTGTTATGTATAGTGTATTACTTCTTGGTGGGCATGTGATATTGAGAACCAAAGAGGAGATATCTTTGTCCCAAGCCTTTAGATCTCCCCAAAATGAAAAAACATGGTCATTTCTGTTCCCACTGAAGAATATTCCTGTAACAACAAGACACAAAGAAAATTGTCTATTTTGGGCTCAAGAAAGTAGAAATACAAACATCTTCCTGATCACTTCTTCTAACAATTACTTCATGAAGATTTGAGATGGGCCAGGCAGCCATAAACATACCCTACCTTTTTATACTATGTGTTTATGTGAGGTAGCACTGTTAGCAGGATGATTGTAAAATTCCAAATGATCAGTTGAAAAATATTGAGGATGTTGTCTGTATTACAATACCAAATATTAAGGAAAAATGTCATTCTTAATGTTAAAAAAAAGCAAGCAAATACATTTCATTAGCTTACAGAATTACCTTCATGTTTAATAAATACTAAACCTACATTTATAAAATAGACCAAGCCAGTTACCCTCTAGCATGGAGTGCAGAGAGGCTCAACAGCTTTAATGGAGAATCTATTGACAGTTGGTGACTTCATAAGGAGGAAGAGTCCATTCTTGAAGGGTGTGGCTTCCAAGTAGTTCACCTACCCTCCAGTGGATGGCCTCACACCAATGGGATTGAATTGGATTTATGGAGTTATTAAAAAGATTTAATACAATAAAGAACAAGATACTAAATAAATATAGAAAGAGTAAGGAGGTAGGAGCATATCTGTGAAGCCTGATAGAGGAGAGGGTAAATATACTGTAGGAAAGTCTCAAAAATTAATGAAAATAACATAAATAATAGAGTCTAAGACATACTTGTATCTTCCATTTTTTTAGTCATGGCTATATGTCATAGGAAAGTATGAGAAAAAATGTAAAAACATGTCGAAAATATCTAGAATAAAAAGGGATACTCTCTTGAATCACAGAAGTTTTTACAGATGATTATTTATAGGTACATTTTTTTAAAAGAAAACTAGAGGCCATAAATGCTCAAATTGTCTTATGAGCCCTTGGCCAAAAGGCAAATTGGCTTTAGGAGACTGAGCATGCATTAAGTTCCACCACTGATTTTTTTGTCCTAAAAGTGACTTCCCATTTATTGACATTAACTTAAAGCCTCATTATCCCCAAAGCACATAAATCTACCCATTCAGTGCATGTCTATGTGGTATTTTACCTCTGGTCAGGTCCAAAAACCTTAATAAACCAAGAGAGGCAGCATGCTGTGTTGTTACAATAGGAATACTTGACGTGAGACAAAATATTACTAGACCCTATATTTGCACAGTCTTGCAGTAGAGTAGCCTCATGTCTTTCTAGTATATATCTTACTTCATATACTAACAGCTTCAAAGTAACTTTGTGCGTCATATTTTTATTC
Organism: Apodemus sylvaticus; assembly: GCF_947179515.1. Taxonomy (NCBI): domain Eukaryota; kingdom Metazoa; phylum Chordata; class Mammalia; order Rodentia; family Muridae; genus Apodemus; species Apodemus sylvaticus. The sequence goes on from NC_067472.1 coordinate 102,143,723, forward strand.
TCATCTTCAATGAGAATGGAAGAACCCAATACTAGGCCTGTAGACATTCTTGTCAGGCCAGTGCTCTCAGCTACCATTGTTCCTCTGAAGCTAAACTTAAAGGCTTCATATTGTCTGGGGAAATCCCTACTGATCAGGGTCAGGTTAGAAAGAAGAAAACTTGAATAGAGATAAAGAAAAATGGGTAAATAGGAGTGCTGAATAGAAAGGTTGACCAGAAGTTCCTGCAGATGATTTATAATCAAATATCTCCTATGAAGTTGTATTTCGAGACTTAAATACTGTTTTATAGTAAAGTGAATCTGCTTAAGTTAGAAATTCAAGTGATAGCAGAGATAGTAATGCCAGCTGTGGACTAAGTATTCAAATACAGCCTGGGAGAGACATCCAGAATTGAAACCCTAACCCTACTTTCTCCATTTTGTAAAAAGAGATTGAAAATTTGAGGGACAAGTAAATTCTTCAAGACCATACAAATAGAAGGGCCTAGAACCAAGCTTTGGCTGAAGGGGAATTTTAAAGTTACTGTAATCCTATCTTCTTCCCTTGCCTGGAGCTCTTGCTTAAGAACAAAATAGATACTCAGTATAAATTTACACAATTCAACACATTTAAAATTCATATAGGAACTTGTATTTTCTCTAAAAAGATATGATAGGAGTCACATGTATATCTGCTAAATAAAAATGGACTTAATTTTGAAAATTAAAAATACCCCAAATACATTTTACCACAATTTTAACGTGACTTGTGAACCTAATAAATACATATAACTTGAAATAATGTTATCTTTAACATCTACCAAGTGTGTCTATGTTCCTAGCTCTATAAACAACAAGTTTAATCCTTATAGTCCTTTTATTCTAAGTTATATTATTATTCTGTGTTTTACAACTTGAAGAAGCAAAGCAAATTGCTCAAGTTTACATAGGAAGTAGGTAATATTTCTAGGATAAGTAGGCCCACCCTTTTCCTTCCTTCTTTCCATCCTTCCTCTTTTCTTCCTTTTTTCTTTTCTTCCTTCATTTTGAGTCAGGATTTTACTATACAGCCATGCTTGCATGAAACATATTACATAGATCAGGATTGACTGGTACTTACAGAGATCTGCCTGTCTCTGCCTCTTGTAGTCTTAAACTAAAGGTGTGACCTCCTCTACTTTCTATTCAACTAAAACACTGACCACTGATGGCTTAGTTTCACTAGTAATGGGCTTGTATTCATTGCAGACATTCACTGGTATCCTGTTTCCTTATCTGACCTACTTTAACTGAGTAGGGTTAAGAAAAGTCTTGTGAAAGGGAGAATAGCCTGTGCTAAAGGAGGAAGTTGCCTTGCCTGTTCCTACTCAGTGGGGTTTCTGGCTATAATACATCTACTGAGTCAGTGCATCTTGACTGACTAGTTCCCACACCTTGCTCTGAACAGAGAGAGAGAGAGAGTAAAAGGCTGCTCACTAAGAGAAACAGAGTTTATGGTCATTACATTGTATTACATGTCCTTTTTATCCATCCCTTACTTTCTAAAAGGCATCTGCACTGAGAAGGACATGGATTTCCAACATTATAATCTCTACCAAGTACAGAATATATTACAATCTTGAATTATGATTAACTGTTAGGTTTGATCAGGACTTCTGGGACAAAAGTGAGATGTGTTAGTCTCACTTATTCCTCAAGCATTGATGTTAGTGTCAGCATATTACAGGTGTTCCACAAACATTTCCTGGTTGGCTACTAAACTTCCTACACATTAATAACCCTCTACTTTTTTCCAGCTCCCACCTGTGATTTAAGTAAACTCCAGTTTTCTTTTTTTTTCATATTCTGTCTATAGATCTCAATTGTTGCAGTAGCACAGTTCAAGCACAGAGGAAGTTAGCTGGACCCAGGCTGAGTCAGTTCTCTACCCTCCACCCTTTGGGTGTGTTTGGTCCTCTGAGACAGCATCTAGCTTGAGCATAGCAGTGCTGAGTCATGCTGAGTAATGCTGAGGCTTAGGGTGTGTGGCCAGATGTTTTCAGCTGTGAGTGATCAGTGCTATCTGGGTCTCCAGGAGGAAGTCCACAGGGAAGGTGGAAAGAAAAGAAGTTTGCTACCTGAAGAAAACATTACCTCCACCAGCATTACAAAGAAAAGGGGACTCTGCCTTCCTGTGTGACATAACCTAGAATATTTTATTTTTTGGTTAAAAATTATTTCCATGATCCTTATTAGATGTTAAAACACAACCAGTGTTTAGAAATGTAAAGCTTATTAAGTCTCATACCTAGAAGCAACAGAATCATACATTTTAGTACACACACACACACACACACACACACAAGTTTTGTTCATAAAATATGCAATTGTCAATCAAATGCTATTCAAAATAGTCTTGTATATTCATTGCACACATTCACTGGTATCCTGTTTTCTTTTCTGACCTGTTTTAACTGAGTAGTAAGCTTATGAAAAGGTTGGTCTAGAAGAGAAAAAGAAAAGAGCCTGTGTTGTTGGAGTTAGGGTCATTGGATCTGTTACTAAGTAGTTCCTTGCCAAGTTCTCATGTACCCTGTATTGTAGCACAGAACCTTAGTTTAGGTTAGAATCAGTATTGTAAACACTGGTTAAGTGGAATTCTACCATTCTTACATCATTGTGAGCATGAGAGGAATTCATCAAAGATGTAGGTCTACAACCAGAAAGACAGGTGATACTTTGGGGTACAAATGTACATTTGGAGGAAGAAAAGGAAGCACCTAGTCCTCCTTTGTTACTCTAGAGGCTACTGTTTCTGTACCAAAGGCCCTCTCTGCACAGATGTATTTCCTTTGATTGTTCTGACATCATACAGTTTCCTCTCTTCAAGAAAGTATAAACTTCTTCCAGCTAAAAAGCCATGGATTAGAAGTTACCATCCACGAGGGATATTGCCTGATATTGTTTTGGCTAATATATAGAAAAATTTGCAAAGATGATTTTTAATTTCTCTAATTTCCAATCTAGTAGAACTTCCAAGGTATTTCTGAGGTCATGATTATAATGACCAGGCATGAATAGAGGTTAACACAAAGTTACTACTTATTCAGCCTCAAAATTCTTATATTAATATATACTCCAGTTTGGAAATTAGCATGCATTACTGAGAGCATGAGTGTATGCAATCATGGCAGGCATCCTGCAATATATATAAATTATGAGACTAGCATTGTGCCAACAGCTATTATTTTTATTCATTTCCTTTAGGGAAAGTAGAGCCATGGTCTGGAGAAAGCATTTCAGGTCCAAAGTATGGGTAGCCAATAGGAAACAGTTGTTTTCTACAGTTTTCTACTAGCCAAGTTCCTTAATTACTAATTTTTTTTATTACATATCGGACTTAATAAGATAACAGTTAAAAATTTCTTGCTCTGAAGCTAATTTAATAATATTTTGCTTTATAATATTTTGAGCCCCTCTTTTGATCATCTGGATTGTTTGTTTTCTTTTTTGAACAGATTACATCTCAGTTGAAATTTGAGAATGTGATTTATTTATTTTCTTACCTCTGTGGCTTTCATAATTATATTGCCATGGTATCTTTGAAAATGTTGGTGATAGCCTCACATTTATAACAATATCTATATACTTTTATATGTATTACATAAAATGTATTTATCAGGCTTTCCTAAGCTAGTTCCTCAAACACTCTCCCATAACCCACCCCTCTTATCTACTCATGAAGGAGCAGTGATGGGACAAAGAAGGCAGGAGCGAAACACTCTGACTACCCCATCTCACAGAGGGCCCAACCTTGACTCAGCTCTGTGCAGCTCTGGCCCTTATCTGTTACCACAGCCTCTGACCCCACCCACCTGTCACTAGCCCAAGTCCCAGAAGAAGAAAAACACCAGTTCTTTCTACTTCTGTTTATTAAAATAAAATAAAGCTTTACACCCCTATATAGATAAACAAGGATAAAAAGAAAGAAGAAAAAAATAAGAAAAATGAAGAATATGGAGGGAAGAAGATTGTTCCAGTCAGAAACTGTAACACAGGCTTGAATGAGGCTGGATTATTGAGAATTGTTCTCTTGGCACCTCGGTCCAGAATCCTGTAAAAGGAAAGCTTCTTCTCTTCATAGATGCCTTAGCTTCAATAAGCTAGAGGCTGAGATGACTTACCTTTAGAATAACTTTGCTGTGCTATGAATTTTGGGGTGAGAACAATCATTAAATATTACCAACCTCAGGAACATCGAGCACAGGGTCTCAGTTTCTCACAGTGCCCATTCGGGATGATCTTGCTAAGGGACAGGTTCTGGCCATTGCCAGAGTGATTATTATTTAATCTCTGTTTACTTGGTCAATCCTCATATCTTTATCTTTTCCCACAAAGATGTGAGTTTACAGCTCAGAAATTACCTAAGCTATAACTTCCACCCAGGACACTGCAAATGCTGAAGAGGCATGCTTAGATAATATTATTTTTTTTCCTTTTTTATAGATTTCAAAAATTACCACATCAAAAAACTACCAAATTCACTTTGTAAGCTAGAAGTATGGATGGACCCTAAGCACACAATAAAGCCTTGTAAAAAATTTAACCATAGAATTCTAATCTCTGCAAATCAGTATGCCTTTGAGCCAACTTTATTTAGACATTTTTCAAATTATTTAGTTAGTGCATACTTAAGAGGGGCTTCATTTTAATTAAGTTCACTAGTTATTCTTTGATATAATTAGCTAGCTAAAACAAAGTTTTGTCTATTCCCTAAGGTATAAACTGAAGCAGTGTAAAATGAAGGGAATATTGAAAATATAAAAGACCTACCTAATAAAAGGATCTATGCGTTTTACTATGCCAGAGTGTTTGGGTAAGTTGATCTTAGTTTATAAAATACACAGGTGAATTTTAATCCTGAAAACAGTCAACTTTATTTATTCAAGGACCCAAAGTTAAAAAAAAGAATGCCATGGAGATGATAAGCAAATAGACTGTTAGAGGATACAGTCTGACTTGTTTGTTTGAATTTAAATAATGACAATAAATTATAGCTTGACAAAAATGAAATAGTCTTCAACAAAATGACTCATCTCTATGCTTCCTTCTGACAAAGTAACCTGCCTTAGATGGAAACATTTTTTATTTTTGCTTTGGAGAACTATTTAAATGTTTTACACTTTTACATATCAGTTTGTTTATGTTAAATGCATTATATAATAAATGTAGTAATACTGTATAACATTTTTTAAAATGTCAAAGTAACCAAGAAAAAGAAGTGATTTATAGGAGAAAATAGGGCATTTATGACTTTTTCCAGGTTACCAGATTCAAGTATAAACTTCAAGCTCAATAGATGAAGGAAACAAAGACTACCTTTGCTGACTATGGTTTTCTATTTTCTCTTCCTAGTAAAAACTCTTGGTAATTAAGCACCAGACACTTCTCTGGTTTTTCAGTGTAGCCCTGGAGGTCAGTCAAGCAGGTGTCTGTTCTGAACTGAAAAGGGAGGGAATTCAGTTTAAGAATGAGACACAGCTCTCCCTACAACTCATCTTCAAATCATGAGGCAGGTGCATGAAGTGTCTCTGACATTGTCCACAGCATGTTCTTGAAAGTTTAGTGGATTTCTGCATGGATGGCACTTTGCTGCTATTAGTGTGTAAGTCATTTCTGGCTAATGCCACACCTAAGAGACTTACTCTAGCCAATTTATTGCTGTTCTGGGGAAATAAATGGAGACATACAATTGAACCAGAGTGACTGTTTCTTTTTAATTTTATTTTTTATTCAATATATGTTTTTATTTACATTTCAAATGATTTCCAGTTTTCTGGCTCCCCACTCCCCAAAAGTCCCATAAACCCTCTTCCCTCCCCCTATTTCCCCATCCACCCCTTCCCACTACCCTGTTGACTGTTTCTTTTAATAAGAATTGTAAAACATCTTTTTCTTGTTCAGAAACATCACTCACATTTTTTTCTACTTTAAAACTATTTATGAAGAACAACTTAGAGACTATTTTTTCTTGGATAACACTAAAAACTTTTATCAAAGGGCCTATTTTACTACAAACAATACATTTTAAAAATTTCCATGATAATAACATCTAAAATTAGTATAGCATTTGATTTTTTCTTTTAAAAAGATTGTAGCAGCCATAAGGATTGGATCCATTCCCAGAGCTTTGTACATGCTAGGTAAACACTATACTGTTTGAGCCTCTTGGTCCTGGGGTTTTGAGACAAGGGTCTTGTTAGCCACTCAGGCTGACAGCCATTCAGTCTCAAAGTTGAATAATCAAACATCTTTCTCAACCTAGAGTACTGTTTTCCTAGGCTGTCTATTCTAGGTAAGAAAGCCTTAAACTGGACCCACGGAGCATTTTAAAAATATTATTCTCTAGTTGTTACAGATATCCTTACTTTTAGTCTACATGAAGTGGGTACCATGGTAACTATGGATCTTTTTGTTAATCTAATGTGTTCATAAGGCAGTGTGCTTAAGTCACACCAAACATAGCTATTTCAACATGTATAAGGTAACTGCATCCATATTCTAGTCAATCCTATGTGCACACTTTTATGTACATTATTTAGTAGCTAATAGTCAGCTAAATTAATCTACGTCATGAAAAGATAACTTCACATTTATATTGGCCATGTGTTAGAATCTGAAACCAAAAGATAATTAGAGCAAAAACTGAGAGTGGGGCAGAGATTCAATGGTTTGTAATAATGCCAATTTGGGGAGACTTTAAACTAGATAAAGCTCCTGCAACAAGGAGAAAGACAAGGAGAAGTGTTCTCATGTGTCAAAAATGGCTGTGTTATATACATAAGAAATCATCATAAAAGCCAAGGCAAGCCAAAAGTTATAGAGAATGTCCTGGGTAAATTTGGAACACAAAGACTTGAAACACAGAAACCACATTGCTTAGTAAAAAATAGGCAGTAATTAGAACTTGGGCCACAGAAGACCCATAAACATAAAACATAAACAGAACTAAACTAAACAAAATGGAAGTGTTGGAAGAGACTCTTAGGGTTATAAGGAGTACAGAAAGCGATAGAGAGGTAAAAGAAAGAAATACATGCAGAACTGGCCAGAGGCAGCATGGAGGAGAACTTTCCTATAGATAGGAAAAATGAACTGTGAAAAAATCTGGATCCTTCCTCCCTTGGCCAACAGTTCTCTTACCTTGCAGTTGTATTGCTTGTATGTCTTTCTTCCTTCATTTAAATAAAAGGTGTATAATGAGAATTGTTGTGCTAGATGAAGATTAAATAGGATGGTATAAAAACTATCCTTCATGCACATAGATGCAGTTAAACACATACAAATGTAGGCTTTTAATTTCAGGTCCAATATGTAAGAGCTAGATAATAATTCCAGAAAGAGAGTAGAAATCAAGCCCACTAACCACCCTTTAGCTATAATAAACATTGACTGTCCACAAATGTTTCTCAAGGTTATTGATGAATCAACTCACTCATTCCTCAGTTGGATCACAAGGCCTACTTTAAAGTTATTTCAGTCCCACCTCACAGATGAGAAATATCTATATGGAAATAAACAAGGAAAGAGATCGGAGCAATATTACCAATGAAGCTAAGGTCCAGAGAGGGCTGGTCAGAGGACCCTGTACAGTCACAGAATGAGAACTTATTTCATTCATCTTCTTTACGCTCTCACTCCCTGTTGTCGTATTTTGGAATCGAGTCTTCAGACCCATTGTCAATCCTTTGCTACTGTATTTATTCGCTAGATGCAACCATGTATGATTTTTGTCTACTTGGGCCAACATATATCTAGGGGATATAGTTATAAACCACATATCCCAAGAAAAGGAGAAGCAGATGTAATATTGGCACGACTGTGTCCACAGCACAAATTCCTTTTTTCTTGAGTTTGTTCTTATCACTGTAGCCATTCTTTACCTAAATGGCAAAGTTATTTAAGTCTAGAAATGTTTTCAGCTAAATTCCTCTCTCTGTGCCTTTGTTGGAAAAAGTGATGAGAGAGATGAGCATTATACTAGAAGTTTACATGTGGAAAGTAGAGAATGAAGCGAGAATAAGTGTAACAAAGCAGTTTTTGCTGAAGGAGGAGCCAAAAAAGAAAGAATGCCTCCATATCTCATGTGTATTATCATAACCACAGTGCACAGTTTCTGCTGACCCTCCCATGACCTGGCTCCACCCATGATGACCATGGGTCAAACTGACCAATGGCTTCAAAGAATAATGCAGAACAAAGGGTCCAGACATTGTCTGTGAAGCATAAAAGGCCACCATTTCTAGCAGAAGTATGCACTTGCTTCTGACACTCCTGTGGTCACCAGCAACCTCCTAGACTTGCCATCATGGTGAACTTTACTGCTGAGGAAAAGACCCTCATCAATGGTCTATGGAGTAAGGTGAACGTTGAAGAGGTTGGTGGTGAAGCCTTGGGAAGGTAAGAAATGGCTGTTGATGCATCTGTTGTCCCTTGGGCAACGAGCTAGGAACATCAAGAATTCTGAGCATCCATTATATTTCTACTTGTTTATCTCCACTTCACAGGCTTCTTGTTGTATACCCATGGACCCAGAGATTCTTTGACAGCTTTGGAAACTTGTCCTCTGCCTCTGCCATAATGGGCAACCCAAGGGTTAAAGCCCATGGCAAGAAGGTGCTGACTGCTTTTGGAGAAGCCATTAAGAACCTAGACAACCTCAAGTCTGCCTTGGCCAAGCTCAGTGAATTGCACTGTGACAAGCTACATGTGGATCCTGAGAACTTCAAAGTGAGTCTCGGACAATCCCACAAATTTATTTTGGATTTGCCTTGGGGACAAAATTAGAAGCTGAAAATATGAATGTTTGAGTGCTTACTTAGCTGTCAAAGCTCATTTGTTTCAGCAGAGTGACAGTAAATGGCTGTAAGAAGCCTAAATTAGTTTACAGACATCTAGAAAATTTTGTCGTGTTATAATTTTGTTGGGTTTATTGTGGAGAGTAATGTGAAAGAATAGTAGATCTATGTAAGAAGAAATGAAATTGGGAGAGGAAAAATATCTTAACTTTTTGTGGGTCTTATTGATGAATGTTGAGGAAAAGACTTGTGAGACAACTTAAAGATGAAACTTCTCAATAAACATAAAATTATAAAATTCCCAAGTGAATATCATGACAAATGGAGGCTTGTTCTTACATTGGTGGTAGTTTTAAAACTCCACCAAGAGCAGTTGTAGTACAGAAATTCTGCATTTACAGATGTTAGACAATAGTAGAATGAGAATAACAAGAGAGGCAAATAAATATGATGAGAATAGAAGGTATGAGAATTCAGGCAAGACAGTGGGAAGAGAGAGGTACAATAGAGAACCTATGCTCATCAGAGATGATTAAGGGTGCTTTGATGCTGAATGTGTTAAAGAGTATAGGTTCAAAATGTTTCATTGTTTTTTTAATGCATATTCTTTCTTGAATCTTCATTTAACATACCAATCTATTTCTTTTGTCTTTCCATCAACAGCTCTTGGGTAATGTGCTGGTGATTGTTTTGGCTAGTCACTTTGGCAACGAATTCACGGCTGAGGTGCAGGCTGCCTGGCAGAAGCTGGTGGCTGGGGTGGCCACTGCGCTGTCCCACAAGTACCACTGAGCCCTCTCTCTAGCTTGTCCAGCAATCTTGTGTGTCCCTTATGCCTTGTTTCTGCACATGAGTACTGGACTAGTTCTTGAAAACACAGCATGTTTAATAAAGATCATTCTTCCTGGTAATCAAAAATTCATTTTGTCTTGACTGTTTTCTACTTTAATGGTAAAGAAACATATTTGATGTGTTTGTGGAAAGGGGAAAGCACAAGAAGACTCAGGCATTTTGCTGAAACATGCAAGACTCAAGAGAGAGCCGTAGATGCCATGAAAGGCTTCTACAGGCCCAGGGAGAGTCCAAAGCTGAGGAAGAATTCTCAAAGAAAAGAAAGAAATTCAGTGGCGAAGGCATTGTGTAGGGAACATATGAAAATTTACTGTAGAGGGGGAAGAAAAGGGTGACAAGTGATATCTTGCAGCAGGTTGTGACGTCCCATTACCATTAAGAAAAAGCTTTTTATGAGATCTAAGATCTAAGATAGAATTAACTGTCTTCCAAAAAGCATTTATTGGGTAATGAGTTGGTGTGCTCTGTCCTGGGAAGATTCTTGCTCCAGCTCTCAGTATCCTTTAGTTGCCCATAATTCTTTGTGAATGGTGGAGGTCTCATGTTCTCCCTACCCATATTAGCAAACGTGTATCACAGCGAGCTTCCTGGTCTTTTGGCTGTTAAAATCTTTTGCCCTTCTGAAATGTTTCCTGAACACTTAGGTGTTCCCAACCTAAGGTGTGGGAGTATTTTGTAGATATATCCACTGGGGCTGGGATCCACAACTCTGAGGTTTGAATGGTTGTGGATTTCTGTGACACACACACACACACACACACACACACACACATTGTTACAATGACAAAATAACATGATTTTGAAAGGGAGTAAGGGGGGTATAGAGAAGGGTTTGGAGGGAGAAAAGAAAAGGGAAATGTGTTATAGCTATATTATAATTTTTAAAAAAAGCTTTAAAAATTATTGTTTTAAGTCTTATGAGTCTGTATGTACATATTTATGCTTGTGTGTGTGAAAGGAGATACTCCTGTGAACCAGAACTAATGTTTTCTCCTAGACTTGGAGTTCATGTGGTATCATTGGTAGATCTGTATACATTACTACTATCTCACATATGTGTTATGTTAAATATATAGTTGGGTTTCTCTCAGATTATATTTTCTGTACTAACACATCACTATATAGAAAAATCAAAGAAATTGTTAGAGCTTTTATTAGAAAATCAAAACTAGGAATAATTTTTCGTATGTATAATTCTGTCCTAGCTGTGACAGTGCATGTGGATTGAATGAAAATATCCATGCCACTTCTGAGTTATTCTAAAAAATACAAAACAGTAAAGACAGAGTCTGGTTGAAGCAAATGGAAAGATCACTAATTCCGCATTTTTGGTACATAACCTAACATTGGCACAGAGAAGACTAAACTGACAACCTGCTACCCTTATCCAGTTGAAATCCACAGCGCTTAGTGTATTAACATGGTGGGAAATGCCATATACAGTAGATTCTTCTATATAATGTATATTCTACAGAATATACAAGTATAATGGAGATAAATGTAGAGACATGTTCTACTATAGCACAGTAATCTATTCCTACTCAGAAACTGCAGTGTAATGGGAGCTGCTTTCCTAGGGCTGTTGGGGACTAGGAAGATCATGGCCTAAATATACAGAAAATACATGACTTGTGAGTTTGAGGTATATTTCTGTAATTTAGGTCCTGAGACCCATGCCTACAAAAAGTCTCACTGAGGCTTTCCCATGCTTGCCTATGCTTCAGCTTAAATCTATTAATCCCTATAAGTCTGAACCAAAAAGAAAAGAATGTGAAAGATATCCTTGCTAATATCCTGTAGGAAGAAGGGACCAAACAGAAGGGAAGAAGGAAAGAGAGTAAATGCTGTGAATGCTGCAGCAGGAGGGTCTCTCTCCCTGAGGCAGGGGGCCTACTTGACACTATCTTAGTGGGAATGCTATCTAACCCTTACCCAACTGGACCCCACCCTGGTCTTGCCCAGCCTCTCTTGACCAATAGCCTCAGAGTCCTGTGGGAGGGGGAAGGGGGAAAGGTCCGGGGTGAAGAATAAAAGGACAGGTCTTCAGCCTCTTGAACACACTTGCTTCTGCACACCTGAGATCATCTCCAAGCTTCTAGACCTCACACCATGGTTCACTTCACAGCTGAGGAGAAGGCGGCTATCACAAGCATATGGGATAAGGTGGACTTGGAAAAAGTTGGAGGAGAAACCCTGGGAAGGTAGGGTATGCGACCAGGACTAGGGAAGAATGGAGGGAAATTGTCCTTGTGCATGCCAACAGTTTCCTCTAGAACAGTGGTGCGCAACATTCCTAATCATGCTACCCTTTAGTGCAGTTAGTTTCTCATGTGATGACTCCTAACCATGAACAATTATTTTAGTTACTATTTTTTAACTGTAATTTTGATACTGTAATGTAAATTTTTTTTGATGCTCTTAGGTGACCCTTGTGATGAAAGGGTCATTCTACCCTCAAAGGGGTCACGACCCCCAAGACGGCTTGAGAAACACTGTTCTAGGGGTTTGTGTTATACTCTTTTTAATTGCTATGTTTTAGGCTCCTGATTGTGTATCCATGGACTCAGAGATTCTTTGACAAATTTGGGAACCTATCTTCTCCCCTGGCCATCATGGGAAACCCCCGAATCAGATCCCATGGCAAGAAAGTGCTGACGTCCCTAGGTTCGGCGGTTAAGAACATGGACAACCTCAAGGAGACCTTTGCTCCTCTCAGTGAGCTGCACTGTGACAAGCTTCATGTGGATCCTGAGAACTTCAAGGTCAGTTCTGAGCATGCTCATGTCTTCAGAAAGGTTTTTCAGACACATATTTAGTGTCTTGGTATGTAAGCCAGTTGATGCAATGCTTCTCTGAGATATATGAATCCTAAGACTGGAGCACTAGCAAAAACACACAAAGGAGCAGATTTTTACAGTTGGTTATAGAATTCTCCTCACTTTGTGTTTTATTTGAGAAGGTAGCACATACGCAGCCCTTGAATTTGACATTTTGTTCTAGGGAAGAAGAAATACCTTATTTCTGTGGATTCTAGTGACTGACACTTCAGGAAAGATATGAGAGAAAATTTGACAGATTTTTCTCATTGGTTTGATAAACTTCCTATTAAATGTTACAATCCTAATGACTAATATCATAAATAGTGCCTGCTTCCATCATTATTGGAGACTTAAACTCCAGGAAACACATAGTTACACTGAAATGCTGCATTTATTGAAGCCAGGCCATTGGTGAATGAGAAAAGGGGCAAGGGACAAAAATGGCAAACTGAGGAAACATACGGAGCAAGCAGGAGAGGACCGAATGGGAACAAGGAACGTCCTTGAGCAATGCAGTTGAACCAACCTCCTCATTAGAGGATAGGTCACTGGGGAGTCCTCATGGAAGATATTTTACAAATACTATTTTTCTGGTAAATTCTTTTCTGTAACTTCTTTTCTCATTTTGTGTGTCTTTTTGTGTTTCCTTTCACAGCTCCTGGGTAACATGCTGGTGATTGTTCTTTCTTCTTACTTTGGCAAGGAATTCACAGCTGAGGTGCAGGCTGCCTGGCAGAAGCTGGTGGCTGGGGTGGCCACTGCTCTGTCCCATAAGTACCACTGAGCCCCTTTCCTGATGTCCAGCATTCTGCATACCCCTAAGCTGTGTCCTACCCATGACCACTGTGCTGGTCTCTGAAAGCAGGGCTTCTGCTCAATAAAGTTCATTCGCTTCAGTAATCCATGAGTCATACTTTGTCTGTTTCTTACTTTTGTAGTTAAAGTAGGTTGATGGGCAAATGGAAGGGGAGAGACACAGAAAGACACCCAAGTTTCTTTGAAAACTGTGTTGGAAGTCAGGAGAAGAAAGTTGTTATAGAATTTTTCTAGGGCCCTAGGAAAGATGAACAGTTGGGAAGAATTCTCATGTAGGAAAGCTATGGGTTAATTCCCTGGAGAAATTATTGTGTGGTGGCAGGTGAAGAGAAGCATGGCAAATGATAGCCTGCAGTCTGTGACATGTGTCATTTAATTAAGATAAACCTTTAGACAGATCTATGCGCAACCTGAGAAAATCACTTTAATGTATTAGGCTTTATTTTAAAAAATAATTTACTTTTATTATGATTTTTTTTTTACTTTTTTGTTTTTCTTTTTCCCACTAATTAATTTATTCACTTTACATCTCCATTACTGTTCCTCCCCCATAGTCCCCTCACACAGTCCCTTCCCACATCCCAGTCCCCTTCTCCTCTGAAAGGGTTGATCCTCCCTAGGGTATCCCCCCCCCCCATCTTTCCCCGTGCGCCCCCCCCCCCCCGCAGCACATGAACTCTCTGCTTGGGTAGGCACATACTTTCACATTGAGGCCAGATAAGGCCTCCCATTTAGGGGAATGCATTCCACAGACAATCAACAGTTTTAAAGATGGATGGGTTCATGCCCTCCTCTTGTTAGAGGAACACACATGAAGACTGAGCTACACATATGCTACTTATGTGCTGGGACCTAGGTCTATCCTCTGCATGCTCTTTGATTGGTGGTACAGTCTCTAAGATCCCCCAACAGTCCAGGTTAATTGATTTTGTTGGTCTCTCTGTGGAGTTCTTATTCCCTTAGGGGCCCTCAATCCTTCCCTCAACTCTTACATAAGAATCCCCAAGATGCATTCAAAGTTTGGCTCTGGCTATTTGCATTTGTTTCAGAGAAGGGAATGAGGGTTTCTGGATTAGGTGTGGGGAGAGACAGGAGAGAGGGCCAAAGGTCCAGAATGATGAATGGAAATCTTCAAAGTGTCAAATTTGAGGGTGTGAAGGGTATTACTAGGATGTGCCAGAGACCTGGGAAGGGAGAGGCTCCTAGGAGTCCATGGTGATGACCTTAGTTGAGACTCATAGGAGTGGGAATATGGAATCTGAAGAGGGCACCTGATAGTTGTGAGCTATGGATGCTGAGAACTGAACTCAGGTCCTCTGAGGGAAGTATTTGCTCTTAAACACTGAGTCATAACCTCTCCCTCTCTAAATGAACATTGTTCAGCAGATACTTTATCAGGTGTCCTCTGGAACACATGGAAGAAAGGGACCAAGTTGATAGAAAGCAGTACATATTTAAGAAAATGTTTCAGTGAAACTGCCACTGCAGGCTTGTATTTTTAAGACATTCCTTGTCTCAAAGAGGAATGAAAGCTAAGAGATGGGACCACTGTACTTTTCTGTGTGACCAGAATGAGCAATGGGATGATAGGGAAAGAATGACTTCTCAGGTCAGGTGCATGATAATTTCATACATGGGACATCTGCACAAATTCTAAAAAGTTCTGTCATCTAAGGTCAGTGAACCAGATCTTGATGATTGTTTAAAATTGGAAGGTATTGAAGATATAAAATACTGGCAAAACTAGATAATAGGGACCATGATTATATGAAAAAATTCTCAATGTTAATACTTTATTCAGTAGTAAATAATAACACTTACCTGGTGAGAACTGCTTATCACTCCGGCACTTGAAAGGCTGAGCAAAGTGTCACAGTTTCAAGGATTGAGTTCTACAGAGTGAGTTCAAGGCTAACATAAGAGCTCAGTGAGTCACTGTCTCAGAATGAATAATAAAAACCTGGTCTGAGGGTGCTGCTCAGAACGGAGCACTGTCCTGACATGTGGACTGCTAGACATTTAATTTCAAATAGCACTAAACGAAAGACACTGAGTGAACTGATTAGTAAAGAATGAGCAGTCTCAGGATGACTGACTCAAGAAATTACTGAGACTGTTTATTCTTTACTAATGGAATTACTGAGAAAAAATATCCTCCTTATGGATCCAAATTAATTTAAATGCTTAGCACCCATCACAGAGATATAAAAGTTTAAAATGAAGAGGTGAAGGAAGGCATGCAACCTGAGGTGATGACACAAGACAGAATGGGGAGACATAGTGTCACATTTATGAGAATATATGAGAAGAAAGCAGAAGGCAGCAGAGGATAAAGTCACAAACCTTGAGTGGATATAACTACACAGAGGGTCCAAGGGCTTGGGAGAAACACCATGGCTCACTTTATTATTTTTATATTCAATGCACATGAACATTATCAGCTTCACTGTCACAGAAAGATTCATTTTTCTCTTCCTTCAGAACAGCAATTTTGCTATTACCACATTTTCCCAATATCTTTCTATGACAGGTTATTTCTAGTCATTCTGGACACAACAAAGTTAATTTCCTCATTACATAAGGAAACTGATTCCCATACCATCATGCCCACGTGAATCCCAATTGTTAATTTTCTTCCTAGGAATAACATATAAAAATTGTTTTGTTTGACTTACTTATTCATTTCTGTGTCTTCTATCTCCTAGTGAATGAGCTTAGAGAAAAGTTCGGTCTTGTCACTCATACATAATAAATCCCAGGACTGAAAATAATAATTATGACAGAGGTATGAGATGAATAATGATTGAATGAATGTTTGACATTACATGGATTAGTTGTCATAAAGAAACAGTTTCCAGATTCTGGATAAACATGACATGGGGAGTATGGAGGGTTTATTGAAAGACATGAACTAATTAATAAAACTTTGTAGGAAATTGTCCCTAGAATCTGCTAAAGAGCCACTGAAGTTTACTGGTTAAGATGTTTGGAAGCTTAAATTCAGGGCATCAAAGTATTCTCCAAGATTAAAGCACGGAAATAAAAGTTAAAGGAATATGTATGTATATATTTGCCATTTCACAGATATCTTCTTTTTAAAAGATCATAGCTGGCTCTTGCTCACACTGTGTGCTCTTTGCCACCACACAAATAAAAAAACATCTCTTCATCACTACATTAAAAAATCTATAAAACCTTAAAAGCTGTCAGTAAAAAGTCACTGCTAGGGATGAACTTCATAATGTATAATTCTGTCCTAGCTGCGATAGTGCATGTAGATGTTACTGCATGGAAATATCCCTTCACTTCAAGTTAGGTTACAAACACACAAAAAGTGAAAACAGAGCCTGATTGAAGAAACCTGAAAGACTGGTCATTCAGCGTTCTCAATATTTAGTCAGTCATGAGCATAGGGAAGGCTAAACTCTTACCCTTTTCACCAGACAATTACACTTATCCTGGGAGACTGACAATCACATGGTGCCAATATTGCACTCACTGGGTGGAAAATGCTATCATGTACACAGAGTAGACTTTTCTATTTTAATATATGACAGAGGTAAATGTGGAGACATACTGTACTTCAACACAGTAATATATCTTTTACTCAGAAACTGAAATGTATTAGGAATTGCTTTCCTGGGGCTGTGGGAACTAAGAAGATCATTGCCTAAGTCTACTGAAAAGGTTTTCAATGGTTTTGCACATCATGTCTTTGTCATATATTGCTTGTAAGACACTTGGGTCCTTAACCCCATTCCTAAAAAAATTCCTCTGACTCCCTGGAGCTTTCCCATATTTGTCTATCCTTCAACTTTAATCTATTTGTCCATCTAAGTCTGAAATGAAAAAGAAAGAATGTGAAAAATATTCTTACAAATCTCTTGTTGGGAGAAGGAACCAAACAGAAGGGAAGAAAGAAAGAGAGTAAATGCTGTGAAAGCTGCAGCAGGAGGGTCTCTCTCCCTGAGGCAGGGGGCCTACTTGACACTATCTTAGTGGGAATGCTATCTAACCCTTACCCCACTGGACCCCACCCTGGTCTTGCCCAGCCTCTCTTGACCAATAGCCTCAGAGTCCTGTGGGAGGGGGAGGGGGAAAGGTCCGGGGTGAAGAATAAAAGGACAGGCCTTCAGCCTCTTGAACACACTTGCTTCTGCACACCTGAGATCATCTCCAAGCTTCTAGACCTCACACCATGGTTCACTTCACAGCTGAGGAGAAGGCAGCTATCACAAGCATATGGAATAAAGTGGACTTGGAAAAAATTGGAGGAGAAACCCTGGGAAGGTAGGGTATGCGACCAGGTCTAGGGAAGAATGGAGGGAAATTGTGCATGGCAGAAATTTCCAGGCTTCCTATAGGGGTTTGTGACACCTTCTGACTTTTAAACTACTAATTTCCTGTGTCTTAGGCTCCTGATTGTTTACCCATGGACTCAGAGATTCTTTGACAAATTTGGAAACCTATCTTCTCCCCTGGCCATCATGGGAAACCCCCGAATCAGAGCCCATGGCAAGAAAGTGCTGACGTCCCTAGGCTTGGCGGTTAAGAACATGGACAACCTCAAGGAGACCTTTGCTCCTCTCAGTGAGCTGCACTGTGACAAGCTTCATGTGGATCCTGAGAACTTCAAGGTCAGTTCTGAGCATGCTCATGTGTTCATTATGGATTTTACTAGAGACAATACTGGGAGTTGAGATTGTGATTGGCAATGCCTTGACAGATGCTAGAGTGCATGTTTCCCAAATTTGTGCCAGTAAATACGTGGTAGAAGTCTTAATTAATACTTTTCTGTGCAAATATTGTGGAAGTTGGTGCAGATTAGTGTGCTACCAGCATGCCTAGAGCCTTAGGCTTGATTCCTAACATTGGAGACAAAGTGTTCGAATACTGGATTTGTTAAAGAAGTGTGTTTTTAGAAATTAGCACATCTATGCAAGACAAAACTGAATTTGAATTTAATA
Source organism: Apodemus sylvaticus (assembly GCF_947179515.1). Lineage (NCBI taxonomy): Eukaryota > Metazoa > Chordata > Mammalia > Rodentia > Muridae > Apodemus > Apodemus sylvaticus. Next base: position 102,161,995 of record NC_067472.1, read on the forward strand.
TCTTACCATTTGAAAGGAAAAATATCTTATTTAATTGTGCCAATCTTAATTATCAATCCTTTATGGAAGATCTGAGGGGAAATCAAAATAGATTTTTTTTTATCACTTTACCAACTTTCTAATATTTTACATTCCCACTGAGCCTTGGCATAATTTGAGGCTTCTTTCTCATTGATTAGACACTCAACACTACTAAACTTCTTGTATCAAAATCATCGGATGAATGAGATGTGGAGCAAAGATGGGAGGAGATAAAAAGGGCAGGATGAGGAAAGGTACAAATATAGCCAGTTGAGTGATGGCTGGGTACAAGAGGAGTCCTGTAATTCAGTTGTCAAGTAACAGGTGAAGTGGTGGGCAGTGAGGGATTGGAATCCTCGAGGAATGTAAATTTTACATGTCATAGTTTTGAACTTCTACCTATCATTCCTATGTGCCATTTTGTTACAGCTCCTGGGCAACATGCTGGTGATTGTACTTTCTACTCATTTTACCAAGGAATTCACCCCAGATGTGCAGGCTGCCTGGCAGAAGCTGGTGACTGGTGTGGCCAATGCTCTGTCCCACAAGTACCATTAAACTCCTATTCCAGTAGACCAGCAACCCCGTTGTCTCTTGTACCCTCTTTGAGCCCATGGGGACTAGATTGGGCATTGATAGCATACATTTTGTTTAATAAAATTGATTCTTAATAACATCGATGTTTTTGGTTTTGTTTGTTTTTACTGTTATGTTGAAGAAAGATCTTGATGGGCTTATTGGGAAAAGACTGGAGCTTCTGTAGATAAACACTAGAGTGAAGGATATATTTGGGAAAGGGCTAAGGTTCAAGAAGGGTGAAAAGATGAGGAAGTTTTCTCCAGGAAGAGATGAAAGGGTCTGTTTAGTATAAGACAGGGTACAAAATATTTACTGTGCAAGGTGAAAACTAGGGTTGCAGGTGCCTTGGGGGAAAGAAGACTAGGGAGATGTGCTATTTTTTTCATTTTATTCTTATGAGTGTTTTTCCTGCATGTTTATGAGTGCACTTCCTGTGTGTGGTGCTCATGCAAGCCACAATAGAGAATTACATCCCCTGAAACTTAAGATATAGCCAAGTGTGAACCGCCATGTGGGTACTAGGAACTTAAGTCTGGTCTTTTGAAAGAGCTATTAATTACTGAGCCCCCTCTCTAGCCTAAGACCTGCTGGAGATTTTTAAGAGAATACTTTATGTATCTAAAATACAAACTGAAAGTACTGTTTTTGATTAGTTATATTTTTTAAAAAGCTATCTTACATCTTGTGAGATTGAGACTTTAAAGAAAAGAGGAAAAATTGGGAACATTCCTGAATAACTTACAGGAGTTACTATAGCTATACTTTCTTTAGGTGCTTGGGAAGGTTATTCCACTGGCAAAGTGAGGAATAAAGGCTATGTCATTCAGTGTTCCTGACCTTCTAATGGGATGTAACATGAGCTTACATGAAATGAGCTTACATTTAGGAGAGGAATGATACATTTGGGTATCAAAGAGTCTCTAACTACTGAAGGGTACATTGGTATCTTGAATAAAGACTACTCAATAGATAGAACAGTTAAACAAGGGAAAAATATGACAAAGGTCAGAGGTTATAGATCTCTGAGTATAAAAATATAACCCATGACTATGTTTCTGGGGATGATAAACCCAATACTTAGGAAGCCGAGGCAAAGACAGCTAGTTTAAGACATTCCAAGTCATTTAGGAATGTCAAGCCACACTAGAAAAATTACTGAGACCTGGTGGCACAATGAAAATGAAAAGAGTGGATGGGGATGTAGCTCAGTGTACAGACATTGCCAGTAGGTACAAAGCCCCAGGTTCAATCCATAGCTATTCATGCACTACCGTACCAATGGAGTAAATTTTTAGTAACTACAACTTTCCTTAGGATAACTATGCTAAGAATTGGGATAATTGAAACAGTAAAGTTCTTTTGTATGTAAAATGGATGCAAAATTGCAGATGGGAAAGAACAGGAAATATAATTGTTTAAACCTAGAATATAGAGCAAGACATCCAACCCATGAATGATGGCGAAGGTAGAAGAGGACACCGAGAAGAATATATGGTGTCTGATTTACCAGGAGGAAAGAGTAGAAAGATGAGAGCATGCTGAAATCATTGCACGTTTGTTTACAGAGCCAGAGGAGGCTATGAAGTGATCTGAGGCCCTTGTAACATAGGATACTCTTCATTGATATTCTTCACCTCTTCTCTAAGGATGTCAATCTTAAGTGTACTCCAGAATGCACAGCCTCAATTGTGTTGCTACATTCATTTAATCTAAGTGGTTAGCTGACAAACCTCTCTGAAAATAAACCTTAAACAAAGAGCATGAATGATTTCTTCATTTCCTTTAACACACTATTGTTAATTTTGTTCCTAGAGGCACGAAATCAAATATCCCAAGCTCAAGGCATTATTAGCTAGACAGGTCACATTTAGAGGGAAATGGCCTGTTTCTGTCACATTGACTAAGAAATGTAAGACAGATCGGAACTATAGTTGAATTTGTTATGTGCTGGAATGTCATAGGTGTGGATCATTACTCAACAGAAACATTCCATGCTTCTTTGTAATTGTTTCAAAAGTAAATCAATAAGAAATAGGATACTTATAGATATTAGATGCAGAATAAAACTGGCTGTACTCAATAGTAAGATCAGTATTTAAAAGCTCTAAACTATCCAGTATATGTCCATCCCATATGTATAATTAAGAGTGACAAATACTTCCTAGAAAATCTGTTCTTGCTAGGACAAGGAACTAAGCTGAAAACACACACAAGTACACACACACACACACACACACACACACAAGAAAGAAAGACAATTCTCTAAGAGCTTCAGCAGTAGGGTCTCCTTGAGGGGGACTAATTGGGACTATTTTAATGGGAATGCTATCTAAAGCTTACCCCACTGTACCCCACCCTGGCTTGCCCAGGCTCCATTAACCAATGACTTCACAATACTGGGAATGCGGGAAGGGCAAGAAGGCCAGGGTAGAAGAATAAAAAGACAAGCCTTGCAGCAGCTGAGCATATTTGCTTGTAAATACCTTAAACCTTCTTTAAGCTCTTGACCAGACACAATGGGCCCTTTCACCTGTGAAGAGAAGCCATCAAGAGCATCTGGGAAAAGGTGAATGTGGCAGATGATGGAGCAGCAGCCCTGGCAAGGTAAGATGTAGAGACCAGGAAAGGAGCAAAGAAGAAAGGAAACTGGCTGGCATAAATCTAGGGCTCTACTCAGTAGGCATGATATGCTCTGACTTTCCCCTTTAATTTCCACTTCATAGGCTCTTGATCGTCTACCCATGAACTTAGAGGTTCTTTGAAAGCTTTGGAAACCTCTCTTGTCCCCCAGCCACTGTGAACAACCAACCCCAAAGCCAAAGCCCATGGCAAGAAAGTACTGGGCGCCTTTGCAGACGTTAAGAGTATGGACAACCTCAAGGAGGTCTTTGCTCATCTGAGTAAGCTATGCTGTGACAAGCTTCATGTGGACCCTGAGAACCCCAAGGATCATGCATGATTTTGCCTTTGACTAGGGCACCATAGTGGAAGGTGAAACTATGATTACAAATGCCAGCTCAGTTCTCAAAATATATTGCTCCAGATCTAGTGCCAGCAAATGCCTAGTAGTCCAAATTAATTTGTAGCTATTCATAAAACCTTATGTGAGCAAAACCAGGGCATTTGGGGATTTATCTCTATTGGTAGAGTGTATTAGTAGCCTGAATGAGGCCTGAGGTTTCATTACTACCACTGGGGAAGTGAAGAAAAGAAGTTTGGGTTTGTAGTCTGAGTTTAGACATCAGCAGAGAGATAGGTGAAAAGGAATGAGATTTGGAACAGACCTATTGTTGCAGGAAAAGAGACACATACTTATGTATATACTGCTGATTAGCATGTTGGTAACATCTGAGGGAATCCAAAAAGGCATATCTTTTTTAATCTGTTTGACAAACTTCTAAAGATTAACATTGCCTTGACCATTGTTAGAAGTTGAGGATTCTTCATGTGTTGTTAGAGGTTTTCCTTCTTTAATCATCTTGCTGCTCTAAGATCCCCATTTTACAGCAATTAGGCCATTGATGAACTGGGAAGGGAACAAAAAAGACAAGCAAAAATGGCAGACTAAGGAAAGGTAGGAACCCAGGCAAGAAATGTTAAATCAAAGATAAGAAGTCAACTCACAATAATTCAGTTGAGTGAAGTCTGTAGTAGATATCTGGGTAGCCAGGTAGGAAATAGTCCTCAATGATATAACAATAAAATATTTTTCCCAAGAAATTTTTTGCACAACTCTACTACCATTTTCCCATTTTGTTTATCATCTAACAGCTCCTGGGTAACATGATCATTGTTGTTCATTACTTTGGGGATGCTGTCACCCACCTGATGCAATCTTCCTGGCGAAAAATGGTGAATAATGTGGCCAATGCTCTGATCCATAAATACCACTGAACATTCTTACCAGTAAATTGGAACTCTGTGTATCCAATCCCCCCCCCCCCCCACTTTGCCCACATGAGGTCTTCACTGAAACTTTAGAGAATATTCTGTTTGAGTCTCACTCTCTTGAGCAAACAACACTAGCTTGTTTTGTCTGGTTTTTAATTAATGTTAATGCAAAAGAAATGGATTAATTCATGACTGAGGAAAGACAGTATGAAAGGAGAGCTTTTCTGTGCCTTGTGTAGGGACTACGAGAAAATGTATATGTTTTGCAAGGATACTAAAGGAAAAAATAGTTGAACACTTGGCGTTAATTCTCCTGGGGGGAGTTGGTTAATTAAGTGGAGAAAAGATGAGTTTGACAAGGTGATAAAAACTTAAGAACATGCAAAGTGATAGTGTGAAAAGTGAATTGAAACACATAGCAATATTTGTGAGGAATCTATAATTTATCTATTTATCATCAGTCAATCAATTATCTATCATAAATCTTTATGGTTGCCTGTACACATAAAGCCTAAGAAAGGATTATTGTATTGAATTTATTGGAGCACACATTCGAAATAACTTACTTTCTGTGTTTCTTGAGAGACTGATATTGTAACATTAGAACACCCCTTGAGAGATAACTAGGAACTTTCTAGTTCATGGGAATTATATGAAGCTACTTCTTTCCTTTGGTGTGGGTAAGATGATTCCATTAACACAGTGAACAGAGCCAAGTACTGCCATCAGTGATGCTGAATCTTCTGATGATATTCCATGTGATCTAAAATGAAACTATAGTTAGAAAAGAAGAGGTATATTTTAGGAGCATTTGAGAATGATTTTATGATTTTTACAAAATTTAAGTATACAGGAATAGAGGAAGATTCACAGTCTGACAGAAATGATTGAGTACTTGTTGAATTGAATGAATCCTACTCTAAAAAGAATACAATTAAACATAGATTCAATATGAGATATAACCGCAGGTTACAAGTTCCTGACCTTAAAGACATAGGCTGTGATATTTCTGTTAAATATAAGAATCTCAATACTCAAGAAGCTAAGGGAAGACAGTAAATTACTGAACTCCATGGGCCATTTAGTTATTTTAAGGTAGCCTAAGAAAACTACTGAGACCTTGTGGCCCAATGAAAATGGAAAGGGGATGGGGATGTAGCTTAGCTTATAGTTCTTGCTAGTAGGCACAAAGTCCAAAGGTCAATCTCTATTTACCTAAACAGTACAAAAACAATGAAGCAATTTTTTAGGAAATGATAAATCTCCCCCAGAATAACTTATCTGAGAAATAGGATTACTGAGAAAAGTAACTTTGTTATCTATATAAATGGATTTAAAATGGAAGACTAGGCATCAAGCAAATATAATATTTTAAATAAGTGAATTGATTTATTCAGTGAAGGGAGGGCAATGACAGAATGACAACCACATTGTGTCAGGTTTTTTTTTTCACTTTTTTTAAAATTAGATATATTTTTTATTTACATTTCAAATGATTTCCCCTTTTCTATTAGCAGGGGGAATAAGTAGAAAGAGAAACCTGGTGGATGTCTCACATCACACAATGTTGGCATACATACCCAGAAAAGACTACACAATGACCTATATGTCTTTGTGTGTGAATTTCTTGAGAGTGCAGGGGGCTCATGGAGGATTGACTTTCAAGTCTTTAGTCAGTCTCCCATATTAATATTTGGGGATCTTTAAATTTTGCAAATTAGTATACAGTATATTCACAAAAATAATTTTAGTTCTCATTTTCTAGATTGCACCCATTAGCCTTAATTTGACTTGTCTCCATCAAAAGGTTAGGATGCCAATAACTACTAGAATTTGAGTCTAAGGTATTTCTGAGTACCTTGGCATTTCAATGCCACACTAATCAGAATACACACCAGATTTTTATTTTCTGCATTCAAAGTTGTTTCACCAAGGTAGTAAGAATCACGAGCATTTTGGAGTTTTGTTTTTTTTTTTTTTTTTTTTTTTTCACTTATCCTCTCATCTGGTTCTAGATATTAGGGGGTAAAGGATTTTTATAATGGAATAAAGCCAGAAAGTAGATTTTCTTGTTTTTGTTTTGTTTTGTTTTGTTTTTGAGACAGGGTTTTCCGTATAGCCCTGGCTGTCCTGGAACTTACTCTGTAGACCAGGCTGTCCTCGAACTCAGAAATCTGCCTGCCTCTGCCTCCCAAGTGCTGGGATTAAAGACATACTCCACCCCTGCCTGGTGAAGCTAGACTTTCTACTCCTTAGAAATATTGATATCTCTCTAGATATTTTCATTCAAAAGTCCAAGACAACATAATTCAAAAGTATTTCATAATTTATGTAGACATAGATGAGGATGGATGATAATTTTTAATAAATGACAGTAAATTCTTGACCCTTACTTCCTTCTATGGAAATTCTTAAAATTTACAAGATATCATAAAGACAAAATTAGTAGTTCACCTACATAAATATTTTGTCATCATTGTTCCTCTTTGTGTGGTGTTTGTGTGTGTGTATGTATGTGTGTGTTCATGCATGTGTGAACATGCAGGTTTTTCTGACCAAGATGAGGAAGGAGCGAGACACCCTTATCAGTTTATCCCCTGATGCTGTTCAATTTGCTACTTTTGAGACAGTTTCTCATTTGGTTAGAACTCACTGTGTACACCAGGAAAGCATGCTACCAATCCTCTGGCATCCATTTCTCTCTTTGCCTTTCTTGGGCATCCAACAGCACACTTAAATGTTTTAAGTCAATATGGAATATGAAGAATAGAATTTAAGTCCTAATTCTTGCACCAAAAGCACATGACCAATGAAGCTATCACCTAGATGAATTTGTTTTGAATTTTGTCATTATTATTATTTTTGACAGGGTCTCACAACGTACAAATGGCTTTAAGATCAGTGTGTAGCTCAGACTAACTGGAACCCCTGATTCTGCTCCTTCTGCCCATTGTATGCAACGATCCTAGGTGTGCCCTATCATGTCTTATTTTATCCCTAATATTAATTTCATTCAATCTCAGAAGATAGGAAGTAATTTGAAGACAAATATTTAAATTAAATATATAGTTTCTTTCTTTTTTAAATAGTTTTATTTTTTTTAAAGATCTATTTATTTATTATATGTGAGTACACTGAAGCTGTCTTCAGACACACCAGAAGGACATCAGATCTCATTATGATGGTTGTGAGCCACCATCTGGTTGCTAGGATTTGAACTCAGGACCTTTAGAAGAGCAGACAATGCTCTTAACCGCTGAGCCATCTCTCCAGCCCCATTTCTTTACTAGCTGTTGGGAACCAGAAAGCTTGGCTCAATGCCCCCAGCTGAGCTGTTTTCACAGGTTTCTTGAGAGCAAAACATCCCGTGGCTTCCCACATGCCTGACTTATGACTATAATTGATTTTTCCTGTTCCCTTCTCTGGCCTCTAGTATATATATTGCTGGTCTCTCAGTAAGGTTTGGGGGGGGGCATTCTCCTTGCAGAATGACTCGTGTCTGTGTTTTTTAATCCCCCTGGGAATAAACTGCTTGAAGAAGATCTTCCTGCGTTGCATCATTCCTTGCTGGCGAGGGTGGTCGCAACAACTGGTGCCGAAACCCGTGAACTCTCCTTGTTCGGGGGTTTGAGGATCAGAACTTCTTGCAGTCAGAAGAAGAACAGAGGGGAGAAGTCAGAAATCAGAAGTCAGAGGTCAGAAGTCAGAAGTCAGAGGGGAGAAGTCAGAAGTCAGATTTTTCAAGGTTCCTGAATAAACTGCTTAAAGAAGAGTTCGTGTGTTGCGTCTTTCCTCGCTGGACGAGATAGGCAGTGACAAGTGGTGGCCCGTACGAGGAACTGACCTCTTCTTTCCAAGGAACGGCTCAGAACTTTTTGCATTCAGGGTAGCACGCTGGTAAGTTCCCGGGTTTCAGCACCAGTTGTCTCGACCACCCTAAAATTGGGTTGTATTCCTGCTGAGCACAGCTACTAGAGGGGCATTCTTTCTGTACTGTTGGTATCTTATACTCTTTTGAGCATCTCCTGGCACGAAAATCCTATGCTTGTGGAAATTAGGCCTTCAGTGAATGTGAAAGGGAGCAAAAAGGCAGACAAGAAGGGCTAGAGGAAAAAAGGCAAGACAGGATAGGGTGAAGGTTCAATGGGAACAATTGCAAGGCTTCAAAATACTTGGTTCAAGCAAGTTTGTCACAGGTGACCTGGCATCTAACTGGAGATTGGAGTGCTGAGAGACTGTTTCTTTAAATAATTTGTTTGCATGCGAATTGCATATTGAATCTGTGCTTATCATTCCTGTTGCCCCAATTTTCTTTCCTACAACAGTTTCTGGCTCACATGCTGGTGAGTGTTCTGTCTACTCACATTAGAAAGGAGTTCATTCCACAGGTACAGGCTGCTGGTAGCTAGTATGGCGGCCATTGCTTAGTCCCATAAGTACTACTGGGCTCTCTTTCCAGCTGACTTAGGCCCCCTTTGCACAATGGAGTTCTGTATTGGCCTTGTATGTATAGCTTCTGCATAACAACATTCATTGTCAAATCTCTCAAACTTTGATATTTAGTTTGTATTTCAGTTTTGTGGTTAAGAAACAAACAACCAAAACCAGTTAATATGATCATGGGATGTGAATGGTGTAGGTCTTAAACCAGAGCTTCTAGAGTGTGTACAGAGTCATAAAAGTAAGGCAGATGATATGGGAAGCTTGATGTCCAAGGAGGCAAACAGTTTAAGGATGGAGTCATTGAGGAAAAGAAAGGGTTGATTGATTTGGCAATGACCTATGTGACAGTATGGCAAACGTTCAGAGATTAAAAAGAGGCCCAAGATAAAATTTGAGATATGCTACATTTTTTCTACGTAAAAAGTTTTATAAAGATCTATGATCTATGTTGGGATTCATATTTTAATTTCTGTCATGCCTTAGTTTAAGAAAGAGGAATTATCTGCAAATTTCCCAGAAGATGTAGCCATGAATGAAGAAGACTTGTTTTACTCTTTTAGAGAGGAGTTTTAATGGAGTATTAAGCCTAAATCATGAAGTCATTATGCAGCATCTTTTGTTAGAATAAAACATTGCAAAAATAATGTTATATTCAGGATATAAGTGAGTCTTTTGGGTAGAGTGTTTAGTTATGAGGATTTCTACATGAATATTAAAGGACTTGTCATATGAGTTAGTGTGAGACTACAGTAGTTTGCATAAAATGAGCTCCTCAAAAGTAGGGCAGTTTAAAAGACAAGATTTTTTTTATATAAAGACCAGGCAGTTCAGGACTTTAATATAAGTGTTTTGCCTATTATTATGCTCTTAGGAATAGTAAACAATAGCTTGGGCCAGCTACCACATGACTATAATCCAAGCTACTTGAGAAGGTAGGACATCATGGCAAGTTAAAGGGCTGCCTGGGCTACAAACATCAGTTAAAGATGACCTCTGTATCTTTGTGTGATCCTGTATCATAATTAAAAAGGAAAAATGAGTCCAGAATATAATAAAGTAATAAGGTTTGCCAAGATCACCCTTATCCTAAGATCAAAAGCAATTCTTCTCATAATTAAAAATCACAGTGAAGTAGATAATCATAATAGTAAATAATAATTATAATTAAGACAGTTGATCTAGGAAATAGAATTATTTGAAAAAGCAATTTTTCACACAGATAAATGTATTTAGTTTTACAGAAGGTGACCATCCAGGTAAAATCATGTTAACAACCAGAAGCAGAGTGAGGTATGCATTGAATGCATATTTTGCAAAGATAGAATGAGAAATCATAGAGTCCTATTAACCAGAATGAACAAGAAAAACGAAGGTAGTAGGTAGCTGAAATCACCATGCCTGTGAGAAGCAGATATGGCCTTGCAGTGCCCCTGGACCCTCATTTTGCTGAATCATACTTGAGAGGTTATTTGGCTGTTGGGGAGGAGTTAACTTCAAGTTCTTGCACAAAGACTTGAGATTTTGGGACTTTAGACATAAGCATGTCATATTCTGGCAAATAGATCCATATTAGACCCTTCCTTGACTCTTTAGGTTAGTGGAAATTTGACCTGTTGAGTAAGCTTTTACCTGTTGTACTTACCCTAGCTTGCCTGTTTCACCTATATCACAATGTTAAGGAAATCAAACAGACAAGAAGGTCCCAGCCCCAACTGGAGATCCATTTCATATACAGCTACCAAACCCAGACACTATTGTGGATGCCAACAAGTGCTTGCTGACAGGAGCCTGATATAGCTGTCTCCTGAGAGGTTTTGCCAGTGCCTGACACACAGAAGGGGATGCTTTCAGCCAACCAATGCACTGAGCACATGGTCCACAATGAAGGAGCTAGAGAAAGGACACAAGGAGGGCTTTGCAGCCCCATAGGAAGAATAACAATATGAACCAACCACTACCTCCAGAGCTTCCAGGGACTAAACCACCAACCAAAGAGTACACATGGAGGGACTCATGGCTTCAGTCACATATATAGCAGAGGAAAGCCTTGTCAGACACCAATCGGAGGAGAGGCTCTTTGCCCTCCTGTGAAAGCTAGTTGCCCAGTGTAGGGGAATGCCAGGTCAGGGAAGCAGAAATGGGTGGGTTAATGAGCAGGCAAAGGGGGGATGGGATAAAGGATTTAGGGGGGAAATCAGAGGAAAAGGGATAACATTTGAAATGTAAATAAAGAAAATGTCTAATTAAAAAAAAGAGTTCACTGGCTCACTGACTTTTGAGTCTTAAAAAAAAATAGTATAAAAGGACATGCCTTCTTTTTTTTTTTTCCTTTTGATGCACTATTTTTTTTTATTCGATATAATTTATTTACATTTCAAATGATTTCCCCTTTTCTAGCCCCCCCACTCCCCGAAAGTCCCGCAAACCCCCTTCTCTTCCCCTGTCCTCCCACCCACCCCTTCCCACTTCCCCGTTCTGGTTTTGCTGAATACTGTTTCACTGAGTCTTTCCAGAACCAGGGTCCACTCCTCCTTTCTTCTTGTACCTCATTTGATGTGTGGATTATGTTTTGGGTATTCCAGTTTTCTAGGTTAATATCCACTTATTAGTGAGTGCATACCATGATTCACCTTTTGAGTCTGGGTTATCTCACTTAGTATGATATTCTCTAGCTCCATCCATTTGCCTAAGAATTTCATAAATTCATTGTTTCTAATGGCTGAATAGTACTCCATTGTGTAGATATACCACATTTTTTGCATCCACTCTTCTGTTGAGGGATACCTGGGTTCTTTCCAGCATCTGGCAATTACAAATAGGGCTGCTATGAACATAGTAGAACATGTATCCTTATTACATGGTGGGGAGTCTTCTGGGTATATGCCCAGGAGTGGTATAGCAGGATCTTCTGGAAGTAAGGTACCCAGTTTTCGGAGGAACCGCCAGACTGATTTCCAGAGTGGTTGTACCAATTTGCAACCCCACCAGCAGTGGAGGAGTGTTCCTCTTTCTCCACACCCTCTCCAACACCTGCTGTCTCCTGAATTTTTAATCTTAGCCATTCTGACTGGTGTAAGATGAAATCTTAGGGTTGTTTTGATTTGCATTTCCCTAATGACTAATGAAGTTGAGCATTTTTTAAGATGTTTCTCCGCCATCCGAAGTTCTTCAGGTGAGAATTCTTTGTTTAACTCTGTACCCCATTTTTTAATAGGGTTGTTTGGTTTTCTGGAGTCTAACTTTTTGAGTTCTTTATATATATTGGATATTAGCCCTCTATCTGATGTAGGATTGGTGAAGATCTTTTCCCAATTTGTTGATTGCCGATTTGTCCTCTTGATGGTGTCCTTTGCCTTACAGAAACTTTGTAATTTTATGAGGTCCCATTTGTCAATTCTTGCTCTTAGAGCATACGCTATTGGTGTTCTGTTCAGAAACTTTCTCCCTGTACCGATGTCCTCAAGGGTCTTCCCCAATTTCTTTTCTATTAGCTTCAGAGTGTCTGGCTTTATGTGGAGGTCCTTGATCCATTTGGATTTGAGCTTAGTACAAGGAGACAAGGATGGATCAATTCGCATTCTTCTGCATGCTGACCTTCAGTTGAACCAGCACCATTTGTTGAAAAGGCTATCTTTTTTCCATTGGATGTTTTCAGCCTCTTTGTCAAGGATCAAGTGGCCATAGGTGTGTGGGTTCATTTCTGGATCTTCAATCCTGTTCCATTGATCCTCCTGCCTGTCACTGTACCAATACCATGCAGTTTTTAACACTATTGCTCTGTAGTATTGCTTGAGGTCAGGGATACTGATTCCCCCAGATTTTCTTTTGTTGCTGAGAATAGTTTTAGCTATCCTGGGTTTTTTGTTGTTCCAGATGAATTTGATAATTGCTCTTTCTAACTCTGTGAAGAATTGAGTTGGGATTTTGATGGGTATTGCATCGAATCTGTATAGTGCTTTAGGCAAAATGGCCATTTTAACTATATTGATTCTACCGATCCAGGAGCATGGGAGGTTTTCCCATTTTTTGAGGTCTTCTTCCATTTCCTTCTTCAGAGTCTTGAAGTTCTTGTCATACAGATCTTTCACATGTTTGGTAAGAGTCACCCCAAGATACTTTATACTGTTTGTGGCTATTGTGAAGGGGGTCATTTCCCTAATTTCTTTCTCAGCCTGCTTATCCTTTGAGTATAGGAAGGCCACTGATTTGCTTGAGTTGATTTTATAACCTGCCACTTTGCTGAAGTTGTTTATCAGCTGTAGGAGCTCTCTAGTGGAGTTCTTTGGGTCACTTAGGTAGACGATCATGTCGTCTGCAAATAATGATAGTTTGACTTCTTCCTTTCCAATTTGTATCCCTTTGATCTCCTTATGTTGTCGAATTGCCCGAGCTAGTACCTCAAGTACAATATTGAAAAGATAAGGAGAAAGGGGGCAGCCTTGTCTGGTCCCTGATTTCAGTGGGATTGCTTCAAGTTTCTCTCCATTTAGTTTGATGCTGGCTACCGGTTTGCTGTATATTGCTTTTACTATGTTTAGGTATGGGCCTTGAATTCCTGTTCTCTCCAAGACTTTAAGCATGAAGGGATGCTGAATTTTGTCAAATGCTTTTTCAGCATCCAATGAAATGACCATGTGGTTTTGTTCTTTGAGTTTGTTTATGTAGTGGATTGTATTGATGGATTTCCGTATATTGAACCAACCCTGCATTCCCGGGATAAAGCCTACTTGATCATGGTGGATGATCATTTTGATGTGTTCTTGGATTCGGTTGGCAAGAATTTTATTGAGTATTTTTGCATCGATGTTCATAAGGGAAATTGGTCTGAAGTTCTCTTTCTTTGTTGGATCTTTGTGTGGCTTTGGTATCAGCGTAATTGTGGCTTCGTAGAAGGAATTGGGTAGTGTTCCTTCTGTTTCTATTTTGTGGAATAGTTTGAAGAGTATTGGTGTTAACTCTTCTTTGAAGGTCTGGTAGAATTCTGCACTGAAGCCATCTGGTCCTGTGCTTTTTTTGGTTGGAAGACTTTCTATGACTCCTTCTATTTCTTTAGGCATTATGGGACTGTTTAGATGGTCTAGTTGGTCCTGATTTAATTTTGGTATTTGGTATCTGTCAAGGAAATTGTCCATTTCCTCCAGATTCTCCAGTTGTGTTGAGTATAGGCTCTTGTAGTAGGATCTTATGATTTTTTGGATTTCCTCAGTTTCCGTTGTTATATCTCCCTTTTCATTTCTAAGTTTGTTAATTTGGATACTTTCTTTGTGCCCTTTGGTCATTCTGGCTAAGGGTTTATCTATCTTGTTGATTTTCTCAAAGAACCAGCTCCTGGTATTGTTGATTTTTTGTATGGTTCTCTTTGTTTCTACTTGATTGATTTCGGCCCTGAGTTTGATGATTTCCTGCCTTCTACTCCTCCTGGGCGAGATAGCTTCTTTTTGTTCTAAGGCTTTCAGGTGTGTCATTAAGCTGGTAATGTATGCTCTCTCCATTTTCTTTTTGGAGGCACTCAGGGCTATGCGTTTTCCTCTTAGCACTGCTTTCATTGTGTCCCATAGGTTTGGGTATGTTGTGTTTTCATTTTCATTGTGTTCTAAAAAGTCTTTAATTTCTTTCTTTATTTCTTCCTTGACCAAGGTATCATTGAGTAGAGTATTGTTCAGTTTCCACGTGTATGTGGGCTTTCTGTTGTTTCTGTTGCTATTGAAGACCACTTTTACTCCATAGTGATCAGATAGGAGGCATGGGATTAGTTCGATCTTCTTATATTTGTTGAGGTCTGTCTTGTGACCAATTATATGGTCGATTTTGGAGAAGGTACCATGAGGTGCTGAGAAAAAGGTGTATTCTTTTGTTTTAGGATAGAATGTTCTATATATATCTGTTAAATCTAATTGGTCCAAAGCTTCAATTAGTTTCATTGTGTCCCTGTTTAGTTTCTGTTTTCCTGATCGGTCCATTGAGGAAAGTGCAGTGTTGAAGTCACCCACAATTATTGTGTTAGGTGCAATGTGTGCTTTTAGTTTTAATAAACTTTCTTTTACGAAAGAGGGTGCCCTTGCATTTGGTGCATAGATGTTCAGGATTGACAGTTCTTCTTTTTGTATTTTTCCTTTGACCAGCAAGAAGTGTCCCTCAGGGTCTCTTTTGATGACTTTGGGTTGAAAGTCAATTTTATCTGATATTAAAATGGCTACTCCAGCTTGTTTCCTGAGACCATTTGCTTGTAAAATTGTCTTCCAGCCTTTTACTCTAAGGTAGTGTTTGTCTTTGACCCTGAGGTGTGTTTCCTGTAAGCAGCAAAATGTAGGGTCCTGTTTACGTATCCATTCAGTTAGTCTGTGTCTTTTTATTGGGGCATTAAGTCCATTGATGTTAAGAGATATTAAGGAATAGTGATTGTTACTTCCTATCATTTTTGACGTTATTTTTTAAATTTTAATGCTTAACTTCTTTTGGGTTTGATGAAAGGTTACTATCTTGCTTTTTCCAGGGTGAAGTTTCCCTCCTTGTATTGGTGTTGTCCTCCTATTATCCTTTTTAGGTCCGGGTTTGTGGATAGATATTGGGTAAACTTGGTTTTGTCATGAAATATCTTAGTTTCTCCATCTATGGTGATTGAGAGTTTTGCTGGATATAGTAGTTTTGGTTGGCATTTGTGTTCTCTTAGGGTCTGCATGAGATCTGCCCAGGACCTTCTAGCCTTCATAGTCTCAGGTGAAAAGTCTGATGTGATTCTGATAGGTCTTCCTTTATATGTTACTTGGCCTTTTTCTCTTACTGCTTTTAGTATTCTTTCTTTGTTTAGCACATTTGGTGTTTTGATTATTATGTGACGGGAAGTATTTCTGCTCTGGTCCAGTCTGTTTGGAGTTCTGTAGGCTTCTTGTATATTCATGGGCATCTCTCTCTTTAGGTTAGGGAAGTTTTCTTCCATAATTTTATTGAAGATGTTTGCTGGCCCTTTAAGTTGTAAATCTTCACTCTCATCTATGCCTATAATCCTTAGGTTTGGTCTTCTCATTGTGTCCTGGATTTCCTGGATATTTTGGGTTACAAGCTTTTTGCATTTTGCATTTTCTTTAACTGTTGAGTCCATGGTTTCTATGGAATCTTCAGCATCTGAGATTCTTTCTTCTATCTCTTGTATTCTGTTGTTGATATTTGCATCTCTGTCCCCTGATTTCTTCCCAAGGCTTTCTATCTCCAAAGTTGTCTCCCTTTGAGTTTTCTTAGTTGTTTCTACTTCTGATTTTAGATCCTGGATGGTTTTCCTTAGCTCCTTCACTTGCATGTTTGTGTTTTCCTGTAATTCTTTAAGAGATTTTTGTGTTTCCTCTTTCATGAGCTCAGCCTGTTGACCAAAGTTCTCCTGTATTTCTTTAAGAGATTTTTGTGTTTCGTCTTTCATGACCTCAGCCTGTTGAGCAAAGTTCTCCTGTATTTCTTTAAGTGTTTTTTGCATTTCCTCCTTGTTGGCTTTTGTATTCTCCTGGATTTCTTTCAATGATTTTTGTGTTTCCCTTGCAAGGGCTTCTAGCTTTTGATCCATTTTCTCCTGAATTTCTTTAAGTATGTCCTTCATGTGTTCCTGTACCAGCATCATGACCAGTGATTTTAAATCCAAATCTTGTTTTACTGGTGTGCTGGGGTATCCAGGACATGTTGGTAGAGGAGAATTGGGTTCAGATGTTGCCATATTGCCTTGATTTCTGTTAGTGACGTTCCTGCGTTTGCCTTTTGCCATCTAGTTCTCACTGGTGTTAGTTTATCTTCTCAGTGCTGGACTCACCAGTGCAAGCTGCCCCTTCCCAGTTGGCCTCTGGTGCACAGCTTACCTCCTGCACTGCTTGTAGACAGTGTGCTGCTGCCCAGGCTGTTCTGATCCCAAAGCAGGCACCCGAAGGCTCCCGCTGGGGCCCGCTGGATTCACTGGAGCACACTGACTTCTCCCAGCTGGCTGCCCGGAAGCCCAGCTAGCCACTTGCAGGACTTGGAGATGTAATGCTGCCGCCCAGACTGATCTGGATCCGGAAGCGGAGAGAGTAGAGCTAAGGGCTTCTGCCTGAGGCCTTGCCCCAGATTGTGTCTGTGGAGCAGATGGAGCCCGTGTGCACTCCCAGGGAGTGCAGACGGTGTATGCTGCTGTGACCTCCCCTGTGTTCCGCTTACTCCGCTGGGCAGCCGATCCGCCAACCGGGCTGTCGCACACAAGGTTAGCCTGGCCGCCCAGTCCCTGAGTCCAGGCAAAAGCCTGGGAGGCCAAGGTCCGAGCAAAGTTCCCCTAGGGCTATGACTGTTAATTGGGTCTGCCAGGTGACTAGGATGGCGGGCGTGCGCACCCGCGCTCCCTGAAAGTGCTTTGCTAACAATCACCTGGGCGGGTTGACTCACAGATGGCCCACCAAGCCGCCCAGTTCTTGGGGTCAGTCCTGTGCCTTTTGGGGCCTGGACCCCCGCTTTGTTAGCCTTAGGCTATGCCTGTTACAGGTCTGCCCGCCTGAGCTCTCTGTCGTCCGGCAGGCAAAATGGTGGAGGCGCGCTCGCAGGCCTGTGCAAAAAAACCTCCTGCCTGGGTTGGCACCCCGATGGCCCCCCGACCCGCCCAGGGCCTGGGTGCAGGCCAACGCCCGTCGGGCTCAGACCACCGCGGTGTTGGCCTCGGATTATGTTTGTGTACCTCAGTCCGATCCGTGGAGTACGGAACCAAGATGGATGCGACTCTCCTGACTGGTGGGAGGCCGAGTTCTGAAGTGGCCTCCTTGCAGGAAAGGCACCGCACAACTGCAGCTGCTTGCTGCCCGGCTGGTCAGCGAAGGTCAGTGGTCGTGGGCGCAGGGCCTAACTGGTCCCTGTGACGCCTTGGTTCCACTGCTGATGGCCCTTCAGCTGGTGCAGCCACTGCTGCCGCTGCCGCTGCCGCCGCCGCCCGCACTCAGGACATGCCTTCTAAACTATGTAAAATACTGCTTTTTTAAACACCTGAGATTTCCCCCAAGCTTCTAGACTAGGAAGCATGGATCAATCTTGCCTGAGCAGAATGTGGCTATCACAACCTTCTGGGACAAAGTAAAAGTGGAAAAATCTGGTTAAACTCTAAGGAGCAGTGCACATAGAAGAAAGAATGTTAGATAAACATTCATACATCTATTGGTAATTTATGACCCAAAAATGCATAGGGTCTTTGACAATTGAGGAAATCTCTTCTGCCTTTTCCATCACAGGTACCTCCAGGGCCAAAACCCAGGACAAGATGGAGATAGCATAACCTTATTTAATTACATTCACATGCTTGGAGATTTTAGCCACTTGCTACCTCATCTTGTCTTCTTTTTCACTCAGGTAAGTCAGGTACCATATCCCCAAGGTTCCCACGAGAAGTTATGAGGAGAGTGGGCCGTATCATGACACTTTCCCCAGTATTTTAAAAAGCTGCATGTGGATTTTGAAAACTTCTGTGTGAGCCCAGGTGGTGTTTGTGTACTCTTACCTTGGCAATTTCTTTTGGCAAGTAAGGTATCCCATGGTTAATTCAGAGAGTGCTTGAGCCCTCTCACCTTAAAACAGGTCAGTTCAGATACCTGAACATTAACATGACCTTAACCAAGGCTACCTACAGTGTGCAAAGTATTTGGTGAGCATGACTTAGAAATGAAGTAATTCTAGTTAATTAACTCAGCTGAGGCCCAAAGGGTCTGCATCTGTTGTTGTAATAAGAAATCACAAGCAAGGAACTTTAGTAGAAAGAGTTCAGTTTGAGCTTACAGTTTCAAAGGAATATAGTCTATGGTGGTGGAACAAAGGCATGGTGGTAGGAATAGTTGAGAGTTATCTGGAACTACAAAGAGAAGGCAGAGAGTACACTGTGAATGTTACAAGTGTTTTGGAATCTCAGAACATGTACCCACCTGCCCTATCCACTGGTGCAACTTCTCTAGCAAGACCTCCCAATCGTTCTTAAACAGTTCCAACAACAAAAGACCAAGTTTTTAAACACATGCTCCTATGGAGGCAAATCTCAGACACTACAGTGTCTTTTCTTTTTCTTTTTTTATTAAATATTTTCTTTATTTACATTTCAAATGTTATCTCCTCTGCTTGTTTCTCCTCCGAAAACTCCCTATCCCATCCTTGCTCCCCCTGCTCCTGCTTCCCTGTCCTGGCATCCCCCTACACTGGGACAACTAGCCTTCACAGGACCAAGGGCCTCTCCTCCCACTGATGTCCGGTAAGTCCATCCTCTGCTACATATGCTACTGGAGCCATGAGTCCCTCCATGTATACTCTTTGGTTGATGGTGTAGTTTCTGGGAGCTCTGGTGGTACTGATTGGTACATGTTGTTGATCCTCCTATAGGGCTGCAAAGCCCTTCAGCTCCTTGGGTCCTTTCTCTAGCTCCTCCATTGTGGACCCTATGCTCAGTCCATTGATTGGCTGTGAGCATCCCCCTCTGTGTTTGTCAGGCACTGGCAGAGTCTCTCAGAAGACAGGTATATCAGGTTCCTGTCAGCAAGCACTTGTTGGCATCCACAATAATGTCTGGGTATGGTAACTGTATGTGGGATAAATGACCTTTCATTCACTCTCTTCTCCACACTTTGACTTCATATCTCCTCCGATGGGTATTTTGATTCCCCTTCGAAGAAGGACCTAAATAGCCACATTTATTCTATTGTGTAAATGTACCACATTTTCTGTATCCATTCCTCTGTTGAGGGACAACTGGGTTCTTTCCAGACAAAGGAGACTTCATAAAATTGCAAAGCTTCTGTAAGGCAAAGGACACTGTCAATAGGACAAAACAGCAACCAACAAATTGGGAAAAGATCTTTACCAATCCTACATCCAATAGGAGGCTAATATCCAATATATACAAAGAACTCAAGAAGTTAGACTCCAGGAAAACAGCCCTATTAAAAATGGGGTACAGAGCTAAACAAAGAATTCTCAACTGAGGAATACCAAATCGCTGAGAAGCATATAAAGCAGTGTTCAACATCCTTAATCATCAGGGAAATGCAAATAAAAACAACTCTGAGATTCCACTTCATACTAGTCACAATGGCTAAGTTCAAAAACTCAGGTGACAGCAGATGCTAGGGAGGATGTGGAGAAAGAGGAATATTCCTCCATTGCTGGTGGAATTGCAAGCTGGTACAACCATTTTGGAAATCAGTTTGGTGGTTCCTCAGAAAATTGGACATAGTACTATCTAAGGACCCAGCTATACCACTCCTGAGCATATAGCCAGAAGATGCTCCAATATGTAGTAAGGACACATGCTCCACTATCTCATAGCAGCCTTATTTATAATAGCCACAGTGTCTTTTCAACATTCTTTATTTTCAGAGGTTATTTGTATAGAAATGAAAAAAAAAGAAGTTTTAAACCTTGTTTTGAAAGAATGATTTTTCACAAGAACATTTCTACCAAATCTTTGTATGTACTTCCTTCTTTTTGCTATTGAAAACCTACTATGTGCCATGAAAAAAATGGTGACACTTAGGTAGGTACACATTGGCTCAGTATAAGTAACTAATGGAACTGAGTGTAGGTTGATCAGTCTAGGTCTGTAGTTGCTACATATTTGCATTTAATGTTTCTAAGGCCAAACATACATCACAAAATTTCAGGAGAGAACCACCCTAGAGAATGTGGTATTTTCATGGGTAAGTAAACACAGAGTTTTAAATTTGAAGTCTTAAATCATCATTGAGTTTTACAAGGGAACAAATAAGTGGCATTTTTTTACTGGACAAAACTCTAGGCAT
Organism: Apodemus sylvaticus; assembly: GCF_947179515.1. Taxonomy (NCBI): domain Eukaryota; kingdom Metazoa; phylum Chordata; class Mammalia; order Rodentia; family Muridae; genus Apodemus; species Apodemus sylvaticus. The sequence goes on from NC_067472.1 coordinate 102,182,700, forward strand.
TGATGACTATTGGCATAGGCTTGGTTCTGCATGATGCTGGAGGCTAGCCTAGAGCTGTCCATTCATTACATGTTTATTCCTATCTGTTCTATTTTACAGCTTCTGAGAGAGAGAGAGAGAGAGAGAGAGAGAGTGAGTTAGTTTCTGTAAAATACATTTTAGTAAGAAATTCACTTCTAAGGTTCAGGCTACTTGGCATAAGGTAATGCCTGACTGAGAACTATCCTGCTTTTCTAGATAGAGAACTATCTAGCCCTGAGATAACTGGGGCTAGAACTGCAGCTATAAGGAAGAAGTTTGCTTATTAAAATAATACTAGAAATAAAATCATGATTCTACTAGATGAATCACATGTGACTACTGTTAGTCTTTTTTCTATGTTGTTTTAAATACATTTCACCAATTGATTTTTTCTCATTTTAATGAGTTCTTTGATAACTTTTATACCTTTCCCTCACTTCTCCCATATCCATTACCACTTCCCTACTCTCCCAACTATATTTCTTCATTAGAAACAAGACATCAGCAGCAACAACAACATCATCAACAACAACAAATACCATCAAGTCCATATACTCTTGTATGTGTGACCTTTGACTGGTTGTGGCCAACCTACCAGGAGTCACACCCTTAAAGAAAACTGACTCCCTGTACTGAGAGACATCAGTTGCCAATAGCTACTTAACTAGGAATGGGACTTTGTGTTTATGTCCTCTCTCTATGCTCTGCATGGGAAAAATAAGGACTATGTCAACATATTTAAAAAAATCAAAAGGACTAATAATAGTCACATGTCATATGATGCCTTAGAATCCTTTTTTAAAAATTCCCAAGCTTCTAGGATAATATCCGCTTATCAGTGAGTGCATACCATGAGTGTTCTTTTGAGACTGGGTTACCTCACTTAGGATGATGTTTTCCAGTTCCATCCACTTGTCTAAAAAATTCATGAATTCATTGTTTCTAATGGCTGATTAGTACTCCATTGTGTAGATATACCACATTTTTTGTATCCATTTCTCCGTTGAGGGACATATGGGTTCTTTCCAGATGTGGAGAAAGAGGAACACTCTTTCCAGCTGCTGGCTGTTATAAATAGGGCTGCTATGAGCATAGTGGAGCATGTATCCTTATTACATGCTGGGGAATCCTCTGGGTATATGCCCAGGAGTGGTATAGCAGTGTTCTCCAGCAGTGTCATGCCCAGTTTTCTGAGGAACTGCCAGACTGATTTCCAGAGTGGTTGTACCATCTTGTAATCCTACCAGCAGTGGAGGAGTGTTCCTCTTCCTCCACATCCTCGCCAACACCTGCTGTCTCCTGAGTTTTTAATCTTAGCCATTCTGACTGGTATGAGGTGAAATCTCAGGGTTGTTTTGATTTGCATTTCCCAAATGACTAATGATGTTGAACATTTCTTAAGCTGCTTCTCAGCCATTCGATATTTCCAGGATGAAAATTCTTTGTTTATCTCTGTATCCCATTTTTAATACGATTATTTGGCTCTCTGGAGTCTACCTTCTTGATTTCTTTGTATATATTGGATAGTAGCCCTCTGTTGGATGTAGGGTTAGTGAAGATCTTTTCCCTATTTGTTGGTTGCTGCTTTTTCCTTTTGACAATGTCCTTTGCCTTACAGAAACTTTGTAATTTTATGAGGTCCCATTTGTCAATTCTTAGCCCATGAGGACTATAACAGCCCAGGTGTCTGTGATTTCTAATGCCCAAGCACCTGAAAGCATGCAACCACCTCTCCATTACAGTTTCCTGTCTCAGCTCAAGGACTGACAGTGAAAAGAACCTGAAGTACTACAGCTCAGTCCTGACCATGCTTGGGTTGGATATATAAAAATAAATCATTCCACGAAACATTGCTGACTTCTGGGTAGTCAGCAAACACCACGGGTGGACAGAGAAGCATGACAAGCTGTGGAAGTGTAAGAGTAACTTGGCTAACATCAGCAATGTAGCTTACACAGTCAGAGAGCTCCTGGTCTTCAAGAAGATGGCCTTGACTCCTAAATGTTTTCTCTATCCAACTGCTAGGAAAGCATGCTGGTGGTACCCAGACCCACCCAACTGCCTAAGAAGGATTGATGTTGCAAGGGAAGGTGGTAGTTATAGTCTGATCTATTTCTGGTTTGTTGCATTATATGGCCTGGGGTTTCAAGACACTAATATGTTTACAGAATCCAAAGCTTCTGCTGAGCGAAAAACTCAGAAAGAAAGGTTCTTGCAGAGGCAACAGTTAGACAATGATGTGAAAGCAGTAAATACCAGTGGATTATAACTCTTTAAAATAACTAAATCTATGTTATTACTCTCAAGTTCTAGAGACGGAATTTGCTGAGGAATTAAAACACAAATATTCTGGGAACAATTATCAAATTAATTCTTTTCTCTCTCAAGTATTCCCCACACCCCACTCCCACACATACATTTAATAAGATCCAAGCACTAAAATGAGAGCTTAGAAAAGTAAGGTATTTATATTCTCATATTATTATATTCTCAATGGATTTATACTCAGAATTTTTATGCCTTCTGTTGTTTTTCTGATCAACTCAGCAGTGATGATTTCGTTGTTTTAAAGGTCAAGTTATTTTTATTTTGTTATTTTATGTTATTGAGTTATTTTATTTTAAGACTATCTGCCTGTACTGCCTGTACCACATTCATGAGGCACCTGCAGAGGCCAGTGAAGGGTGATGGATGCCCTGGAGCTGGAGTTATAGATCATTAGGAACTGTCACGTTCAGAGATGCTTTGTATAGATGGTTATGAACTGCTAGAAACTGACTCCAAGTCCTCTGAAAGAGTAGCTAGTCTCCTCAAGCATTGAGTCATCTCTCCAAGCCCAAGTAATGGTAAGTTTTAATCGTCAGCTTGACACAATGTAGAATCCCTTAAATAGTGTGTCCCAGTGAAGAACTGGCTAGTTCAGGGTGGACCGTGGGCAAGTCTATAGGGGGATTATCTTGATTATATTAATTAGTATAGGAATACCTGTCCACCTGTCATTGGCTGCACCATTTCAGAGCTGGGTCCCAGACTGAACAAACAGGAGGGAGGAAGCTGATTAATAAAAGCATGCATGCATCATTTTCTCTCTGCCCTTGACCAAGCATGTGACTTGCCACACTAAGTTCCTACTGCCTTAACCTCCCCACAGTGATGGACTGCAACATGGATGGGTGAGCTAAAATAAACCTTTTCTAAAACAAAATTACTTCTATGTGCACACATTTTGTGCATGCTCTTACAGTTGCTGTGAGTATAACAGTCCTGATGTATGTGTGTGCTGTCATAGTTGCTGTGAGTATAACAGTCTTGATGTGTGCATGCTGTCATAGTTGCTGTGAGTATAACAGTCCTGATGTGTGCGTGCTGTCATAGTTGCTGTGAGTATAACAGTCCTGATGTGTGTGTGTTGTCATAGTTGCTGTGAGTATAACAGTCCTGATGTGTGCATGCTGTCATAGTTGCTGTGAGTATAACAGTCCTGATGTGTGCATGCTGTCATAGTTGCTGTGAGTATAACAGTCCTGATGTGTGCATGTTGTCATAGTTGCTGTGAGTATAACAGCCCTGATGTGTGCGTGCTGTCATAGTTGCTGTGAGTATAACAGTCCTGATGTGTGTGTGTTGTCAGAGTTGCTGTGAGTATAACAGTCCTGATGTGTGTGTGTTGTCATAGTTGCTGTGAGTATAACAGTCCTGATGTGTGCGTGCTGTCATAGTTGCTGTGAGTATAAAAGTCCTGATGTGTGTGTGTTGTCATAGTTGCTGTGAGTATAACAGTCCTGATGTGTGTGTGCTGTCATAGTTGCTGTGAGTATAACAGTCCTGATGTGTGTGTGCTGTCATAGTTGCTGTGAGTATAACAGTCCTGATGTGTGTGTGCTGTCATAGTTGCTGTGAGTATAACAGTCCTGATGTGTGCATGCTGTCACAGATGCTGTGAGTATAACAGTTCTGTTGTGTCTGGAAGATACTCATTGCAGTCACTCCCCATCTGTTGCTCTTCAGATCCTTCTAATGCCTCTTCTGTAACTATCACTGTGCCATGAGAAGGCAGAGTGTGAGATACACATCCCATTTGAGGCTAAGAATTGCATAGTCCCTTATTCCCTTAATCTTGATCCCATGAAAATATCTATGTTAATTGTCATCAAATGAAAAAAACTTCTCTAATGAGGTTGAAAGATGACTAATCTGTGGGAATAACAATAAGTCATTAAGAATTGGTTCAATACTATCCTGCTTAGGAGTGTAATTATAGTAGTATGCTCTCTCCTAGGCTAGCTAGCCCCAGGTTTTTTGCCAGAATAACAGTGCTAAGAATAGATCTCAACTTGTGGAGCTGTTCCTACTCTGTTGCTATGTATTGTAATGCTAAACTCTGTGGCAGAATTCCAGCCCTACAGGTGGGTTTTGAGTTACTGGTCTGGGGTGGAGAAGCAGGAGAGAGACCAGGAGAAGGAGGAGGAAGAATGAGGAGAAAGAAGGAAGCTGTCATGAAAACAGGAAGATGAACCATGCGGACATGGCAGGGAGCAAGTATCTGAGGAAGCCTGGCCAACAGTTAGAAAAAGCAGATTGGGGTTGCCGCCAGGAATTGTCAAGGCCAAATAAAATAGCCACAGCCTGACTTTCATTTAGTTGTAAGCTAGTGGGGGATAAATGTAAATTGGTTGTAGTACATGACATAAAATCTAATCAGAAAATGTTTGGTTACTCAATGACATTTGTGTCACTGTTGCATCAGTGAGCATGTCTTGCCAGGGTGTTTGTTATTATAGTTGGCAGTGTTCACAGCTGGGTAAGACTGGTTATTACTTTCCTCTTCTAAGCCCAAGGATTTTTATGTTGAGATTGTGTGTGTGTGTGTGTGTGTGTGTGTGTGTGTGTGTGTGTGTATGTGTGTGTGTGTGTTTCCCAGTTGTTTTTTCTTATAATTTATTTTGTTTAAGATGTGTGTTTTGCTGAGGGAATAAAGCACACAGTTCCAAGGAAAAGCAAATACTTTAGGTGAGTTCTGGTGGAAATGAAGGTTTACAGAAGTCAAGGTCTGGAAGATGCAGATGATTTAAAGAAAAGGCAGAAACCCACTGGGAAGACCTCATGTTTAACCCTAATATATAGAAAACAGAGCAATTACTAAGAGCTTTGGCTTTTTATAGCCTTTCTGAGACTGGATTGCTGTCTCAACCCGCAGGACAGTCAATGGGGTTCCCTGGACCACCTAGGAGAGGCACAAGAGACCCAAGAGACAGACAGCAAGACAGGATTCTGATCTAGCTGTCAAATTTTATTTTCATACACTGCAAGATAAAGGAAAGCAAGTAGGGTATAGGGAGGGGCTAAAGGGGGGCAAGACATTGTCTCCAGGGAACAGTCTCTTAGGGGGCAAGCATTTCCTCTCTTTTTCTTCCATTTCATTCTGAGCCCTACAGGTTTCCTCCTCCCATGTGTTTATGTCTTCTTTCCTTCCTTTTTCCTGCATTTCTCTATCCTGATGCCTCCCTCCTTTCACCTCTCTTTTAGTTAGATTTCTTCTTTCTTTCTCTTCTCTCTCTCCCTCCTTCTCTCCTTCCCTCTCTCACTGCCTCCTTCCCTCCCTCCCTTCTTTCCTTTTCTTCCTTTTCTCTCTGCCTTCCTTCATCAATTCCCCTTCTTCTTTCCTTCTTTTTTCTCACCTCCTGTTTCTTTCCCCTCCCTCCCTCCCTCCCTCCCTCCCTCCCTCTCTTCTTCACTCTCCTTCCCTCCATCCATTTTTTGTTTCCCCTTTTCCCTCTTCCCATAATATATCCAGCTATGAATTTGGCACTAGAGTTTGATTTGGAATAAAAGAATAAATGCTCTTCTAATATTTTTTAAATTAACTAGAAGATATCATCCTGAGTGAGGTAACTCAGACCTAAAAGGACATGAATGGTATGTATTCACTAATAAGTGGATGTTAGCCACAAATAAAAGTGCAGAATACCCAGGATACAGTCCACAGAACTCAAAAAGTTCAACAAGCTGAAGTGTCTGAATGAGGACTCCTCAGTCCCACTTGGGAGGAAGAAGAAAGACATCACAAATGAGGAAGGAGGGAGGGACCTGGGAGGGACCTGGGAAAGAAGTGGATGGGGTGGCCATTGCGGGGTGGGGGTGGGGGGTAAGGGGGTGGGGCAGAGGAGAACCTGATCTGGTGTTTGGTGAGGGAAAAGGACTGAAGCCCTATGGGTCAACAGAATGGAAACAGGCAACCCAGGGAGATAGGAGGTGGGGGGGGGGGGCTCCAGAATGCACCAGAGACCTGGGAGGTGAAAGACTCTCAGGATTCAAAGGGAGGGACCTTAGATGAAATGCCTGACAGTAGGGAGAGGGAGCTTATAGAGCCCGCCTCCAGCAGGAAGACAGGGCATCAAATAAGGGAGAGGGTGGTCATCCCACAGTCACAACTCTGACCCATAATTGTTCCTGTATGAAAGAATAACAGGGATGGAAATGGAGAGGAGCCTGAGGAAAAGAAGGTCCAGCAACAGGCCCAAAGTGGGATCCAGCTCAAGGGGAGGTCCCAAGTCCTGACACTATTAATGAGGCTATGTAGTGTGCACAAAAAGGGACAGAGTATGACCGCACTCCAGAAGACCCAACAAGCAGCTGAAAGAGTCAGATGCAGATATTTGCACCCAGTCATGGACAGAAGCAGATGATACCTGATGTTGAATTAGGGAAGGCTGAAAGAAGCTGAGGAGAAGGACGACCCTGTAGGAGGACCAACAGTCTTAGAATATAAATAAATAAATAAATAAATAAATAAATAAATAAATAAATAAATAAATAAATAAATACTTTTTTAAAAAAATTATTCTTCTCTCATACAATACCTACCAGGGCTTTCTTTCCCCACAATCCCCTCTTCTGAAAACCACTGCCACCTTCCCTCTCCCCCAGATCCATTCTTCGTCCATTTCCATTCAGAAAAGAACAGGTCTTCCCAGGATATTCACCGAACCTGGCCTAACAAATTACAGTAAAACGAGGCACAAATCCTTATATCAAGGTTGGACTAGGCAACACAGTAGAATAAGAAGGGTTCCAAGAGTAGGCAGAGTCAGTGTCACCTCTGACTCCAACTGCTAGGAATCCCATAAGGACATCACTCTAATAATTGTGACAGATATGCAGAGGGCCTAGTGCAGACCCATGTGATTTTGGGTTTCCTGGGTTTTATGCGCTCCTGTGAACCCTGCTTAGTTGATTCTGTAGGCTGGTGTTCTGTTCTCCTGATTTTCTTGACCCCTTTAACTACTAAGAATCCTTCCTCCCTTCTTCCATGGGGTTCTTTAAGCTCTGCCTAACGTTTGGCTGTGGGTTTCTGTGTCTGCTCCCATCAGTTCACTTCACTCCTTCCCTTTAGAAAATAATCTGTGGCTTTCTGTGCTCTTCCCCATCTCCCCAAAGCACTGCTAAAGCTAGCCCATTTGAATAAAAATCAGTGTGCTTAGTACTTCCTTTGTGGTCTTTTTTCACAGTATAATTTCAAAGAGTTATAGGTAAATATCTGGTTTGTGTCTTTATATGTTTCATCAAAACGTTCCCATGGTAGCCCATCATCCCAACCATATTTTTGTAGGTACTAGAGCACTATTCATTTATTAAATTTTTGTGAATATTGATTTCAACAAGGGAAAGTAAAATGATTTGTATTTATCAGGGTTTTTTCAAAGTAGAAAGAAAATAATGCAAATTTATGACAAAATACATATGCATGTACCACTTGAGTTCATGCATTATATTTTTTAAAAAAGAGAAAAGAATGTTATGGTACTGTAAGAAGGTGAGGGTGGATCTGGGAGTAGGTAAAGGGAGGTATTAGGGATGAATATTATTAAAAGAACATTGCATGACATCATTTATAAATTAATAAAAATATTTTTAATAAAAACTTAAAAAGTACTTCAGAGGACACAAATTTCTAGAGACAAAGAGGAACTAGAGTCAGATTGATAAGAATTTCATGCCACATTCCACTCCATGAGACTGAATTATAGATATGGATGAGGGTGTGTGGTTGGTGGCTGTACGAATAAGCAATGGGTAAATCAGATGGGAGATACACAGAGGGGATAATTATTTCTGCATCGAAACATAGAATTTAGGAAAGCCAACACTACAGCCATCTAGAGTAAACTGGAGAGGGTGGATATATCTTTCATTCGCAAGCCAAATGATTTCTTCATATCTCAGGGTAATTTGCTCATAGGGCAGGGAGGGCAGGAGTCTGGACTGGGCATAAAGGGCAGAGCAGGCTGAGCTGTGCCTGCCCTTGCTTCTGGCACAGTTGTGTTTACTAGCAACCTCAGCTGAGACTCTATGATGGAGCTGATTCCTGAGGAGAAGGCACACTGCCATGTGGAGTAAGGTGGAGGCAGAAGAACTTGGTAGTGAGGCCCTGGAAAGGCCAGTATCTGACAGACCAAGGGAGCAAGTAGGAAGAGGTCTGTGGAGGCACTGAATTTCTCTGTCCTCATGTTTCACCTCCTAGGATAGTGACGATCTATCCATACACCAAGAGATACTTTGACCACTTTGAAAACTTCTCCTTCCGTGCTGCCACTGAAGGTAGCCCCCAGCTGAAGGCTCTTGGTAAGAAGATGATGGAATCTTTTGGTGAGGGCCTGAAACACCTGGATGACCTGGATGACCTAAATGACACCTTTGCCAGCCTGAGTGAGCTGCACTGTGACAAACTGCATGTGGACCCTGAGAACGTCAAGGTGAGTTTGACTGGATAAGCTGTCTCCTGCTCGTTCTCTTGATCTCTCCTTACTGCTGCTTCCCCCATGTTCTCTTTCACTTTCTTACACTTCATCATTTAATGATTTTCAACTTTCGTTCAATATCCTTCTTAATTTACCCCTTTCACAATCTTCCATTAAAGAAATTTATTTATTTTATGCCCTGTCTTTTGTCCCCTATCCACAGCTCTACCTCCATTTATCCTCAAGTCCCTTGTTTAGACCATGAGGCAAAGGATACATTCTGTTTTTCATTTTCTGATTCTAGAGTAGGGGAAACATTCTTCCACCTCCCCCTATTATATGAGGCTTTGAGAGTTTTCTCAAGGGAGAGACAAAATATCTGGTTCTAGAGGACATGAGAAAAAGAACAATCAGAATTCCATGATATTAGTAAATGTTAAGATAAGGAAAAAATATGTGGATGGAAGGTCTGAACATCTTGTTAGAGAAGGAACAACAGTATTTGTAAAGAGATAGTCCATTATCAGGCTAATCAATTGATTGTTAAGCATACATATAGGATATAAATATATGCATATATCAAATATATTGAATATAAAATTTATAAAATACATACTTATATACACAAATACATATGTATATATTTATTGTTTTATTTTGGAAGAAATTATTTAGGGATCAATTTGGGATAGAATGTTAGCAGAAACCCATGGTGTTTGGTACAGTTCTTCAGAAGCCAGGATTAATTTCTCGTTCTACCATACACATGTCTGTGTTCTGTTTTCCCACAGCTCCTGGGCAGCATGATAATGATTGTGCTGTCTCAACACCTTGGCAACGAATTTACTCCAGCACTGCAGGCTGCTTTTGAGAAGGTGGTGGCTGCTGTCGATGCTGCTATGGCTTACAAGTATTACTGAGACCTCTTTTGCATAGTCACTGGAAGACCCTTCCCTAGAATCCTGTCTTTTGCATAGTTGGGAAGGTGGGGAGGGGGGATGTACATCCTCATGGAATAGCATCCGCCTAATAAATAATTTCATGACTTATTTCATTAATTTTTACCACTTAGGGCTGTGCAACACAATAGAGGATCTGCAAGGAAAAAGCTGCTCTGTGTTTATGCAAATAATTGGTAGGAAACTCTATATAGATACTAAGGGGAGACAAACATAGGACTTGTCATAAGCAGTTCACATAGAGACGGTCCTACCCTTTTAGAAGATTTATGAGACCTCCAATGGGGGAAACAGGTTCAAGACTGGCTACTGTCATGATCCAACAATTACCATGCAATGATAGTACCAATCTAATGCATATTGACTATTGAAAACATTGTCATGATTCTTCCCTTATCTGTAGATTTTAGCCTATACTACAACATCTCATGCCACCCTTCTATAAGAAAAAAAAAAACTTGTTTGTCTTACTTAACCCCCAAATATCAATTTAAAATTTAACTCCTGAATTATGTTGGCCCCTCAATCAATGAACCAATACTGCCTAAAGAAATATTTGTAAACTTTCTCACTCTACCAACTTTTCAAATTGCTTCTTAAATCACACATACCGTTACATACTTGCACTCTTGCACACATGAACACATGCATGCACACACATGGTCATGCTTCACAAATTTCTGCTTTGTAGAAGAAATATTTATACTGCATTCTTTCTTGCAATTAAATTGTATTTTACAATTAAGTTATTATAAAGGTAGTAAGCTGAGATTAATTAAATGAAATAATCATGGACAAAGGAACCATTATTTACTACATGAAAACATCTATGACTGGAGCTAATCTGAATAATAATAATAATAGGATAATATAAAGTTCAACTCATAAATGCTACAAACTACAGGAAGGAAAGAAGAAGAAACCACAGAATTCTGATCGCAGGCAGAAAAATTTCTTCCTTTGAATGTTCTTTCTGCTATAGGTGAAATTAGAAAGGTTTTTAGAAATTTCTGGCTTATATGTGTTCCTTGACATTGTTCTCATTGGATGCTTTTAGATTTACTTTTTATTCGGAACCTGGCTCCTCTTTCTTTGTGAAGTTATCCAGTGTCAGAAAGAACACACACACACACACACACACACACACACACACACACACACACACACACTCATATATGGAGTCACATATATGGGATATATATGTGAAAGTACTGTGGGAGGAACTCTGTCTGTACTACAGGATGTACTGCCCACATTACACTGTACTGTTGGGAGCAAGCCTGAGTGCAAGGCTGTTCTGTGCTCACTTTCTTCTTCTCAGTGCATAGTACATAGCAGACACTGAGAATGCTTTGTAGATAGAACATAGTACATGCTTTGTAGATAGAACATAGTACATAGCAGACACTGAGAATGCTTTGTAGATAGAAAATATCTTCTAGGTCCCTCAGCTCATCTCCCAGAAGCAGGGCACCTCCAGAGCCATTTCTTATAGCTCATGTTCCAGAACAGTTAAAATCACAAGAGTCAGATGTTAAATAAGGAGGGATTTTAGGGGAACATATTTCACTTAGGAATACACAGAGTTTAGAAGTTACATCTTCACAGTGACTTAAACTTACCCTAGAAGACAAATTTTACCATGCTTATAGGCAATAATATAAATTGCTAGGTTCCACTTTATTATTTCCATATTTCCCTCATAGGACCATTATTAATTTCTATAGTTCACAAATTTGTTGGGTTTTTTTCCTCCTGTTTCAGAACTGACTTGCTTATTCTAACTTATAAAATACTTGTTCTCCTGTATTTTTTCATGACAGGTCATTTGGATATAGAATAGTAACCCTGTATTTAGAATGATTATGATATAACTATGTTATATGAATCTCTATTATTAATTTTCTTCTTAGAAAATAAAATGAAACATATTTGATTGATTTACTTTTTACATTTTCCATATTTATCACCTCTTAGTTTATTGTTTATTGTTTTTTTTAAATTTTATTCGATATATTTTTAATTTACATTTCAAATGATTTCCCCCTTTCTGGTCCCCCACTCGCCAAAAGTCACATAAGCCCCCTTCCCTCCCTCTGTTCTACCACTCATCTCTTCCAACTTCCCTGTTCTGGTTTTGTCTTATACTGCTACAGTGAGGAAAATTTAATTTGGTCTTTCATTTCGTAATTCCTTAGGACTAACAATTATTATGATATAGTTACTCAACAAATAGTTGTTGAATGAATGCTCATTACAATATGAAACTGCAAACCTAGTCTTTAATGGCTGAGCCATGAGGGAAGAAACTGGGTGAGAGGGGTGGTGAGGAAAGAGTAGGAATGGGGATCAGGTGTGGGGAACAAGGGTGGGGTGGAGTGTGATGGAGTAGGGTGGGGACAGCTGGGAGAGGGACCAGAAATCGGTGAGGGCATCTCTGGGGCCAGCCGGAGGCATAGGAAAGGGGATGGTTCTAGAAGTTTATGAGGCAGTGACCCTATGTAAGGCTCCTGGGAATATGGAGACTGAAGTGACTAACTCCTGGTAAACAGGCATGACTACCAGTGGAGGAGGGGGGCATCAACTTTCCCACGAACCTTCACTCCGAATTTGTACTGTGTACAAGATGTGCAGGGATAAAGATGGAGCAGAGACTGAGGGAATTGCCAACCAATGACTGGCCCAATTTGAGACCCATCCTGTAGGAGAGGGCTAACCCCTGACACTATTGATGAATCTCTGCCATGCTTGCAGATAGGAACCTAGTGTAACTGTCTTCAGAGAGCCTCCATCCAGCAGTTGATGGGAATAGATACAGGGATCCACAGCCAAACATCAGGGAGTGGTGTAGAAGAGTGGGGGAGAAGATTGAGAGACACAGAGGAGTAAGGACACCACAAGAAGACCTACTGAGTCAACGAAACTGAGCCCATGAGGACTCACAGAGACTGAACCACCAACCAAAGAAAATGCATGGATTGGACCTAGACCCCCTACACATTTGTAGCAGATGTGTAGTTTGGTCTTCACATGGGTCCCTTAACACTTGGAATGGAAACTTTCTGACTCGGTTGCCTGCCTTTGCATACATTTCCTCTAGCTGGACTACCTGGGATGGGCCCCAGCAGGCAAGTATGCACTTAGTCCTGGTGCAGTCTTCTGTCCCAGAGTGTGTGGTACCAAACGGGGAGTTTTCCCTTCTCTGAGGAGAATGGGAGGGGGTAATGGAAGGAGGGTTTAAGAGGTTGGGACTGGGAGGCAAGGAGGGAGCAGGGACTATGACCTGGATGCAAAGCAAATAAATAAATTAAAAAAAGAAAGAAAAACACCCAGAAACAGCTTGTAGGTGAGCATTTACATGAGCAATGGCATGTGGGAAATGGATGGTATATTTATAGACATGTAGTAATGAATTAACCTTTGAAAAATTAGCCCCAAAAGCCTAAGAGAAAAGCAATTATTAAGGATGACTTCTAGATCACTAGTAAGGTGATGACTTTACTTTTCCTACATCTAAGATCACAGATGTCCTAAATCTCTAAAGAGACAGAGGAGAGGCTTAGTAGTTAATATTCTTGGAAGTTTAGATACTGAACATCCAGGTATCCTCCCAGGTCAAATCCCCAACTTTCAAACAAATTGGATATTTGGCTATGCTGAAAAAGCTGTATGCAGTACTATTGGCTCACAAATATTCTTCATTGAAGGAGAATCTGGATGGTTTTTCCCAGTCTCTGCATTCTGTACCTCTACATCAATTAAAAAATTCATCTCCATCCATTTGTCTAAGAATTTCATGAATTCATTGTTTTTAAGTGAGGTAAACCAATCACAAAAGAACACACATGATATGAACTCACTGATAAGTGGATATTAGCCTAGAAGCTTGGAATACCCAAGACACAATTCACATATCAAATGAGGCCAAAGAAGGAGGAAGAACAAAGTATGGATACTTGGGTTCTATCCCAAGGAAGGGGAACAAAATACCCACAGAAAGAGATACAGAGACAAAGGGTGGAGCAGAGTCTGAGGGAAAGACCATCCAGAGACTATCCCATCCAGGGATCTATCCCATATACACTTACAAAACCCAGACACTATTATCGATGCCCATAAGTGCTTACTGACTGGAGCCAGATATAGCTGTCACCTGGGAGGCTCTGCTAGCGCATGAAAAATACAAAGTGGGACACTCTCAGCCAACCATTGAACTGAGCACAGGGTCCCCAATGGAGGAGCTAGAGAAAGGACCCAAGGAGCTGAAGGGGTTTGCAGCACCAAAGGAGGAACAATAATATGAGTCATCCAGTACTCCCAAAGCTCCCAAGGACAAAACCATCAACCAAAGAGTTCACATGGAGTTACCCATGGCTCCAGGCACAAAGGCAGCAGAGGATGGTCTTGTTAGACACCAAAGGGAGGAGAGGACCTTGGTCTTGCAAAGACTTGATGCTGTACTGTAGAGGAATACCAGGACAGGGAATCAGGGGAGGGTTGATTGGGGAAGGGGAGATGGCTTATGGGATTTTGGGGGGAGGGGAGAACCAGGAAAGGGGACAACAGTTGAAATGTAAATAAAGAATATACCTAATTACAAAAAGGAAAAAAAAAGAAAAAAATCCTCTCTATATCCATCTCTATATAAAAGGTCTAAGAATTGTTGCAGCTATACATAAAAAGTTATAAAAAGCTTTCCTATTGTGTCATATAGCTGCACCCCATTTTGGTACAGATATGAGCTTTGCTAGAGTTGAAGGCAATAAAAAGATTCATCTTCATTTTTTATTTCATCCCATTTGAGACATGAAGGGATAAATTGATTTGAAGATAAATTCTCTGACCAAGACCGCTCAGTCATTCAACAGGTTCTCCAGTGCAGGAGTGAGGATTGAAAAGAGACAATTAAACAAAACTGCAGTATGACCCTAGTCAATTCTGAGACTGAAGGGCAGGTTTAATAATTCTCAATCCATTTTTATACTGATTTAATTACATGCAGGAATTAAGGTCAATAGTAGTACAATAAGGAATAAACAAAACAGTAAACACAAAATTGTCAAGGCAGTAAGCAAAGTCCCATATTACTCCAGTGACAGTTGTTTCTAAGGGTATGTAAGGATAACCAAAATACCTGAGCCTACTTCCATGTCCAAGCCCAGAATCTTGCCTGAAGATTACTTCTGCCTTCTGCCGTAACCTACTTCCTTATTATGTCCTAATGTCAGATTCCTGCTTGAGCCCTTGTCCTTGGTCAATGTCAGGCTATTGCCAGGCAGCATGGCACCTTAATAGGGCTCTCCACAATTCTCCCTTGAATTAAGGGCCTAAGAAATTGTTATTATGAAATCTTAGGGTTGTTTTGATTTGCATTTCCCTAATGACTAATGAAGTTGAGCATTTTTTAAGATGCTTCTCCGCCATCCGAAGTTCTTCAGGTGAGAATTCTTTGTTTAACTCTGTACCCCATTTTTTTATAGGGTTGTTCGGTTTTCTGGAGTCTAACTTCTTGAGTTCTTTATATATATTGGATATTAGCCCTCTATCTGATGTAGGATTGGTGAAGATCTTTTCCCAATTTGTTGGTTGCCGATCTGTCCTCTTGATGGTGTCCTTTGCCTTACAACAACCCTAAGATTTCATCTTACACCAGTCAGAATGGCTAAGATTAAAAATTCAGGAGACAGCAGGTGTTGGAGAGGGTGCGGAGAAAGAGGAACACTCCTCCAGTGCTGGTGGGGTTGCAAATTGGTACAACCACTCTGGAAATCAGTCTGGCGGTTCCTCCGAAAACTGGGCACCTCACTTCCAGAAGATCCTGCTATACCACTCCTGGGCATATACCCAGAGGATTCCCCACCATGTAATAAGGATACATGCTCTACTATGTTCATAGCAGCCCTATTTATAATTGCCAGATGCTGGAAAGAACCCAGGTATCCCTCAACAGAAGAGTGGATACAAAAAATGTGGTATATCTACACAATGGAGTACTATTCAGCCATTAGAAACAATGAATTCATGAAATTCTTAGGCAAATGGATGGAGCTAGAGAACATCATACTAAGTGAGGTAACCCAGACTCAAAAGGTGAATCATGGTATGCACTCACTAATAAGTGGTTATTAACCTAGAAAACTGGAATACCCAAAACATAATCCACACATCAAATGAGATACAAGAAGAAAGCAGGAGTGGTCCCTGGTTCTGGAAAGACTCAGTGAAACAGTATTTGGCAAAACCAGAACGGGGAACTGGGAAGGGGTGGGAGGGAGGACAGGGGAAGAGAAGGGGGCTTACGGGACTTTCGGGGAGTGGGGGGGCGGGCTAGAAAAGGGGAAATCATTTGAAATGTAAATAAATTATATCGAATAAAAAAAAGAATGAAAAAAAAAGAAATTGTTATTATTGTTATTATTGAATGGGCAAGGATTTGTGTGACAAAAAAAAAAAGAGGAGGACAATTGGTTCAAGAGGAAGAATTGTGAAATATGTTTAATTTTAATTGTATAAATATTTCTGAATGTACATTTAAAAACAGCTCAATTCTCTCTATTATTTGAGAAAGTCATACATACATACAGATGTTTTGATTGAATCCACCCTTTCGTCCTTCCCTTTCAAGTCTGCCCTTATCTATCTGCCCCCTTTCCTTCCCAACTTCATATGGCTTATATTTAAGCCCAGTCATCTGCCTTGTGATTCATGGCAAATACTGTTTTCCTGCAGATGTCAACTACTTCTGGCTCTTAAAAATATTTCACCCTTTCCTCTTCCAAAATTATCCTTGAGCTTTGGAAGAAGGAGGTGTGATATTGGTATTCCATTAATAGCTGCCACAATCCTATTCTCTGCACACTGACCATTTTTATGTTTCTCTAATTATTGGTGTTTGTACAAAGGAAGGAGCTTCTCTAATAAGAGTTGAATTCCTCAACTGTCCTAGTCTATGCGTATAGGGCTAAGTATTTAGGCAGCAATTTGCTTTTATGCCTATTTAAGAGAACGATTATATTAGCATTTCCTTTATGATTTAGGCAGCAATGTTTTGGGCTCAGTTAACTGTACCAGGCATTAGTTCTATCTTGTGAAGCAGACCTTAAATCCAATCAGAAAGTGGTTAGTTGCTCTCATAACATTCACACCATTATTATGTAAGTGGGTACACAAGGACAATGACAATACATGTTAACATAGGGGAAAGCCAATGGGGGCTCAGCCCTCCACGGTGCTCTGGGATGGGCATAAAAGGCAGAGCAGGGCCAGCTGTGCCCGCATCTGCTTCTGACACAGGTGGTTCACTAGCAGCAGCCCTACACCAGGAGGCACTGACTGATGATGAGAAGTTGGACATCAGTGGTCTGTGGGACAAGGCAGACATGGGGAACATTGATGGCGAGTCACGGGAGATGTAGTATACGAGAGTAGCAGGACACGTGGAAGCTTGGTAGGTGAAGAGGGCAGAATGTCTGGCAGGGACTGATTTCTCTATCCACCTGAAGCACCTGGACAACCTCAGGGCACCTTTCCTGGCATGGATGAAGCTGCACTGTGACAACCTGCGTGTAGAGCCTGAGAACTTCAGGGTGGGTGGCCGGAAGCTCTGCCCTCTGCGCATGCTCGTGCTCATTTTATCACTTCTTTTCCCATTTGCTTTTCCTCCCCATTTTCCTTTACTTTTCTATATTTCTTCATTTAACACTCTTTTGTCAACTTTCCTTCATAAGCCTACCTTTCCCCTTTTCCCCATAATCTTCTTTAACAAATCTTTCTCTTCTTCTTCTCACTCCCCAAAGTCCAACCCTTCATTCATCTTCAAATCCCCTTTGTAGGATCACCTCCTGAATTATGCATACTGTCTCTCATCTACTATATCTACATTTTGCAAATATCTTTTTACTGTTATCATCACTTGAGAGGCTCCATTGGGAAGAGACATATGTAGTTCTAGAGTCTGTGCATCATACTTTAAATAATAAGAATTTCATGAACGTAGGCAGAGAAAGTGCAAAGGATAAGGAAAGACAAGTTAATGTCTGAGGATGGAAGGCCTGAAAGTCATATTAGAGATGGGGCAAGAGTAGATGCTAAAAAAGTCCACCATCAAACTAATCAATTAAGTAGTAAATATCAATATTATATAAAAACACAGATGCATATACATATTTTAGAAGAAATTTCCTTGGAATTTGTTGGTGCAATTCCTTAGAAGACTAATTTGATTTCTGTTAACCACATGTGTATGTGTGTGTTCTTCCCCACAGCTCTTGGAAAACATGATAGTGATTGTGCTCTTCCTGCACCTTGGCAAGGAATTCACCCCAGAAGTGCAGGCTGCTTTTCAGATGTTAGTGGCTACTGTAGCCACAGCTCTGGCTCACAATTACCACAGAGGTCTTGGACTATTTCCTCAAGATTCCTGAAGCATTATGTCCACTTTTACGACTTCCCCCCAATAAAAATGCTAAATTTGATTTCCTTTATGTTGTTATTTTGTTTGTTTTTTCTAGGGATGGGAAAAGTCTCAGAGAGCCTATAAGTAGAAAGCTTTTATATAATATACAAATCTTAAAGGAAATGATTAAACCTCATCACTACTAGGGCTTTAGTGAAGACTGACTATTAAAATTGTACCAGTATATGTAATACATAAAATTGTATATTATGTGCAACAATAAATATGCATATGTACTGGAGAAATTACTGGAGAAAGCTGTAGAAGAACTTGGTATTTTTTACATGGCCAAGAAAATTTAAGTGAGTTTTGATTGTGTGCATCTACTGAGGAGCTGGGACAGGTAAAATGAGAAGAGAAATCTTCCATCAATGGAGGAGGGGCTACTTAAAGAAGAGGCATTAAAAATCTTGTAAATATCCTGGAATTAATGAACAACACAGAATCCATTCTAATTTGCTTGGTAACGTAATTAGAGAAAGGTGTTTTTTATTTTTATATTTATTTTTATTTAATTTTAGTTCAGATTGTGGCTCCTAGAGGTTTGCCTGTGTTCCAGTGGTCGACCTTATGTCAATGCTTGTATGAGCAGCAGTAGCTGAACTCTATGGTCAAAAAAAGATGATGTGAAGTAAGAATCAGGTCAGAGTTTCTGGAAAGACTTGGCAAGTGGGTTGAGAAAGTGAATATGACCAAAATATATTGTATACAGGTATGAAATTCTAAAGAATGAAAAACGTATATTAAAATTTGAAAATCATGGCTGGATTACAAAGTGTAAGTATTCAGAAGGGGCATCATGTACTATTATTATTGAATATTAATGACCAAGGTGACGAAAGAAGTTTCTGAATAGTGGGAAACCTAGATAAAATAGAAAAACACTGTAAATAGAGAGTAGCACTCTGTTCTAAGTTTAGGCAGGGGATGAAGATCCCAAGGCCTCCATGATAAAAAAAAAAAAGGAGTGAAAACTTAGCAGGGAGCTTGCCACACTGCATCAGAAACACTTCTTCTCTTTACCTTCCAGCCTTCAACATCAAGAAACCAAATTACAGAAAACAAAACAAAACAGAAAGCAAGATTTTGGAAGAGCTAAAGAGATATAAAGGTAAATTTTGACAAAGCAGATAAATTGAACAAAGAAGCTTGCAGAGAGAATTTGGGAGTAAGGAATCTTAGCATTTCTATCATGTGGTAAAACAGCAGGTTCAACACCATGGGAAAAGAAAACATTTACTCATCTCACAGCATCCAGGGAGAAATATGCTTGTCATCACCGAAGCCTGATTCTGTAGAGCCACACCCTGGTACTGGCCAATCTGCTCACACAGGATAGAGGGCAGGAGCCAGGGCAGAGTATAAAAGGTGGGGTAGGATCAGATGCTCTTCACATTTGCTTTGGACATAGTTCTGTTGATTCACAAACCCAGAAACAGACACCATGGTGCATCTGACTGACGCTGAGAAGGCTGCCGTTAGCGGCCTGTGGGGCAAGGTGAACGCTGATGCAGTCGGCGCTGAGGCTCTGGGCAGGTTGGTATCCAGGTTACAAGGCAGCTCACAAGATGAAGCTGGGTGCTTGGAGACAGCTCTGCTTTCCAGCAGGCACTAACTTTCAGTGTCCCCTGGCTGTGTTTCCTTTTTAGGCTGCTGGTCGTCTACCCTTGGACCCAGAGGTACTTTGACAAGTTTGGAGACCTGTCCTCTGCCACTGCTATCATGGGTAACCCCAATGTGAAGGCCCATGGCAAGAAGGTGATAGGTGCCTTCGATAACGGCCTGAAACACCTGGACAGCCTCAAGGGCACCTTTGCCAGCCTCAGTGAGCTCCACTGTGACAAGCTGCATGTGGATCCTGAGAACTTCAGGGTGAGTGTGATGGCGCCCCCTGGGTTTCCTTCCCCTGGGTTTCCTGCTCACCTTCCTATCAGCAGGAAAGGGGAAGTGCTTCTAGGGAGCAGTTGTGATGATGGTGTGTGGATGTGAAATGTGGAGTATTGACAAGAGTCCAGTTGTTTTATCTTCTGATCACAGTCGCTGCTTCCTCTCTGTTCTTCTGTGTTGTCATCTCCTCTTTCTTCTGTAAGCTTTTAAGTTTCAGTTACAGATTTTTAAAATTAAGTTGCTTATTTACTTTCTATCCTGATCTCAGCTTCCTCTCTCTCTCCTCCGAATCCTTCCCTTTTTCCTCTTTCCATCCCCCTACCCTTTTCTTTTTTCCCTAGTCCATTTCTTCTTTCATCTACTTTTTGTTTTCTTTCAAATATTTCCTAGTAACTTGCTCTGAGGACAAGGAAGATATGTGAGTCCCTGATTCTTCTCATAGTTCTAAAGAACAGTAGCAGTAATTGGCTTTCATATCAGGGCGAAAGGAAAGAATACGTTTTATGTATAAATTCTGTCTGACATAGGATTCTTATTATAATTTGTCAGTGATTTAAGGTTGGAAACATAAATGCCTTTTGAAATGAGCCTGCAGTATCTGGTAATTTTGCTCTACAGTTATGTTGATTGTTCTTCTCTCTCCCCACAGCTCCTGGGCAATATGATTGTGATTGTGCTGGGCCACCACCTGGGCAAGGATTTCACCCCCTGTGCTCAGGCCGCCTTCCAGAAGGTGGTGGCTGGAGTGGCCACTGCCCTGGCTCACAAGTACCACTAAGCCCCCTTTCCTGCCTGGTCTGTGTGCAATGATCAATTGTTCCCAAGAGAACATCTGTCAGTTGTTGGGAAAATGATAAAGACCTTTGAAAAATCTGTCTTCTGACAAATAAAAAGCATTTACTTTCACTGCAATGGTGTGTTAAATTATTTGTGTGTCTCATAGAAGGGTTCATGCTAAGGTTTCAAGATACAAAGAAGTGAGGATTCTATTCTGACCTTAGGGAAATAAATGAGTGGTGCTTCATGATATGTGCTGGGACAAGAAGCAGAAAGCCACAGCTCCTAATGCCCCCTCATAAATACTCAGAGAAAAATTCAAGAAATTGTTCCCTTTACACACAAGATTTTGGTTACATTTTATGTAAATTACCTGTTTTCTCTAGTCTTTCTCATAAATGTTCTTGTCTTTTATCTACCCTGCACCTCACAAATCTCTAGCCAATAATTCTTCTTGCCTAAAATTACTGCTGTAAAGTTTTCCCCACATTATTTATATTTTCCTGAATCCTCTTACCTTATACAGTTCCAATAGCAATTGAGGTAAGACTTTTTTTTATTTATTGAAAAGGGAAGTAAAGGGAAATAACACTTTATGATAAAATTAAAGATTTATATGGAAAATATTTCAGATAAACATGCTAAAATTAATAATTTTCATGGAAAATTAAAGAGTAAAGGGGTAGACATATAAAACATCACTAAATTAATTGAAATATGGGATAGGAACATTTTATGATAGAATTGAGGATTTATGTGGAAAATATTTCTGATAAAAGTGTAGAAAAGTGTAGAAAAACATGTTAGAATTAAAGATTATCATGGAAAATTTTATACAGATATAATAAAGATAGGTATAAAAGTATTCCTAAGTTGCTTAAAAGTAGAATTATAAACATTTTCTGATAAACTTGTAGATTTACATGGAAAATATTTCTGATAAAATTTAAGAAATATATAGAAAAACATGCTAAAATTAAAGATTATCATGAAAATTATATAGATAAAAATAGGCATAAATATTTAAGATTTACATGGAAAATATTTCTGGTAAAATTCAAGAAATAAATAGACAAAAATGTTAAAATTGACTATTTCATGAAAAATTTTACATATAAAATGGTAGATATAAAAATTCTTTCTAAATTAATTGAAGGTGGAATTAGAAGCATTTGTGATAAAATCAATGATTTACATTGAAAACATTTCTGATAAAATAGAGGAAGTATATAGAAATACATATTAAAATTGAAGATTATCATGAAAATAATGCAGATACAATGGTAGACATAAAAACATTACTAAATTAATTAAAAGGGGGAATTATAAACACATTCTGATAAAATTGAGGATTTACATGAGAAATATTTCTTAGTCTATGTCTTTTTATTGGTGAGTTGAGTCCATTGTTGTTAAGAGATATTAGGGAATAGTGATTGTTGTTTCCTGCTATTTTTGATGTTATTTTTATGCTTGTGTGGTTATCTTCTTTTGGGTCTGTTGGAAGAAGATTACTTTCTTGCTTTTTCTAGGGTGTAGTTTCCCTTCTTGTGTTGACATTTTCCATCAATTATCCGTTGTAGGGTTGGATCTGTGGACAGATATTGTGCAAATTGGGTTTTATCATGGAATATCTTGGTTTCTCCATCTATGATGATTAAGAGTTTTACTGGGCATAGTAGCCTGGGCTGGCATTTGTGTTCTCTTAGGGTCTGTGTGAGGTCTGCCCAGGATCTTCTAGCTTTCATCATCTCTGGTGAGAAGTCTGGTGTGATAGGTCTGCCTTTATAAGTTTCTTGCCCCTTTCCCCTTACTGCTTTTAATATTCTTTCTTTGTTTAGTGAATTTGGTGTTTTGATTAATATGTGCCAGGAGGACTTTCTGTTCTGGTCCAGTTTGTTTGGAGTTCTGAAGGCTTCTTGTATGTTCATGGGCATTTCTTTCTCTAGGTTAGGAAAGTTTTCTTCTACAATTTTGTTGAAGATATTTACTGGGCCTTTAAGATGTAAATCCTCGTTCTCCTCTATACCTATAATCCTTATGTTTGGTCTTATTGTGTCCTGGAGTTCCTGGATGTTTTGGGTTACCAGCATTATGGATTTTGCATTTTCTTTGACTGTTGAGTCAATGCTTTCTATGGTATCTTAAGCACCTAAGGTTCTTTCTTCTATCTCTTGTATTCTATTGTTGATGCTTGCATCTATGACTCCTGAATTCTTTCCAAGGTTTTCTTTCTCCAGAGATGTCTCACTTTGTGATTTCTTTATTGTTTCTATTTCTACTTTTAGATCCTGGATGGTTTTGTTCAGTTCCTTCACTTGATTGTTTGTGTTTTCCTGTAATTCTTTAAGGGATTTTTGTGTTTCTTCTTTAATAGCTTCTGCCTGTTAACCCATGATCTCCTGTATTTCTTTATGGGATTTTTGTGTTTCCTCTTTAAGGGCTTTTACCTGTTGACCGACATTCTCCTGTATTTCTTTAAGGGAGTTATTTAAGTCTTTCTTGAAGCCCTCTCTCAGCATCATGAGATACAATTTTAAATCCAACTTTTGCTTTTCCGGTGTGTTGTGTATCCGGGACTTACTGTGGTGAAAGAACTGGGTTCTGATGTTGCCATGTGGCCTTGGTTTCTGTTGGTAGGGTTCTTGTGCTTGCCTTTTACCATCTGGTTATCTCTGGTGCTAGTTGGTATTGTTGTCTCTGGCTGGAGGTTTTTTCTCCCGTGGGCCTGTTTTCTTTCCTTGTATCTTTTTGCCTGTTTCTTTACAGGACCTCTCATCTTTTTTTGCATTTCTAATGATCTCATGAAGTTTTTTTTTGCCAATCCCAGCCTTGACGAGTGCTCATGTATATGTCTCTGGCAGGGATACGTGTCAAGCCTACTCCAAGTCACCATTTTATCTCTCAAGTATCATAATGGAATTTTAAAAAGTAAAACATTGGGCCATAGAGATGCCTTATTGGGCAAAGGAATTTTTCAATTTACACTGAAAATCCCAAATTGATTCTTGAGATCTACATGGTGAAGAGGAACAACTCCTGAAGATAGGCCTCTGATCTCTGTGCATGCATCTTTTATTTCTCCCTCCTCCATATACTAAAGAAAGCCAAGAAAGGTAAAAAAAAAATCTTGAAGATCATTAGCGATATATAAAAAGGTCAAACAATGAATGGGTTTGTGGTAGTGAAAATGATGCATAATACAATATTATAACATTTTATTCTGATTTTTTTTTGAAAAAACTTCATGCCAACAAAAGGTAAGAACAAGCTAGGTAAGCAACTAAAATTTAATTTTATTTGGATCTGACTTTCTATCTCTGACTGCTGCCTGGAGGCTCCTGGCCCGGAGATAGTAGTGGTGGAGGCACAGAGTAGGACTCTGGTGATGGCTTTAAAGTTGGAGTTTGAAGTGCTCATGAGTCATTCTGGTGTGTGTGTGTGTGTGTGTGTGTGTGTGTGTATGTGTGTTGCACTTTCACCTTTGATTTGACATCAAGTCTGACTATGCTCAAATCCCCTATCTGTCTTTCCATAAGTATTTTAAGGTCTTTTTGGAAAAACTTGTGTCCTTACTCCATAAGGTTCCATTTACAAACAGCAGAGTGAGCATTTTACAATTCACAAAGAGTTTGTCATTTTTCATCTTGCTGAAACTCTTCAGTGGTGCCATTGTCCTAAGCCTGGAGCCTCCTGGCACAGAGAAGGTAGTGGTGGTGACAATGGAGGAGGATTCTGGTGATGGCTTTGAAGTCTGAGGGTCCCAGGGCTTTCTAGCTCTCTAACTGTACTGAAATGCAGGTGATAACTTCTGAAATGTCCTAGAAACTTTCTTGCTCTTTCTGAGGGTGAAAGACTACTGGTTTAGGTGATTTAACACCTGCAGCCTAACAATGGAGGATTAAACAGTGTGGTCTTTTTTCTATCTCAGCAGGAACTGCTGGGCTCTAACTTTCAGCCTGCTAGTCAAATGTCTCATGAAGAAAAAGGGACACTTTCTCCTAAGTGGAGATAGGGAAAAATTCTTCTAAGAGGGAAAAGGCAAAACTTCTACTCTAACTGGGGAAGGGGAAATTATTCTACTCTAATTCTAGGTGGGGAAAGGCAAAAAAAAAGAGAAAGAGAGAGAGTCTCTTTTGTCTTCAGTACTTACACATCTTTCAGAATACGTGATCACATGTTACAAAGTTCATCACAAGTTCACACAAAAATCAAATCATAATCTGAAATAGAAGTTACAACAGAGAATGTTTACATGCATATCTATTAGGAATAATTATCTAGCTAAACATCTATCACCTCTCTCAACTTCATAGGTTCACTGAAAGTTTAAAACCATAACTAAGTTATTAGTGAAGTTTTCTATAGATAAACTCAGTCAATATTTTATCTTCTGTCCTAGCACCTATAATAAATCCTAGTTCCCTTTTTATGACCTTTGGTTAATTGTTTTACAACCTCTTGGGATGTGCTCTGAGTAGGATAGAGTCTGGTTACCATCTAAGAGCAAGTAACTTGTGACACTTGGGAGAATGGCAGAGTTCTCATTGCAGTTTTGACTATCAGAAAAGGATCTAATAGCAGACCTATTATAAAAGAGCTTAATAATCACATATATAATTTTATGAATTCTTATAGGATTATCATTAAAACTTAAGTCATCTATTTGTCTACATAGCATCACTATAAGACAGTACATCTTCGTGGATCTGCAGAAATCTGCTCCAAAGGGGTGTGTTCTTACTTATTGATTATTATATGTATTTAATAACAACAAGAAAAGCATATTAGTAGCAGTAATCTTTCCTAAAACAAGTCCCTCACAGCCTTGCTTAATGAGAGCTCACCTGTCGCATATTATATAATAATCCAAAGCAGGCCATTTCAGGATGATCACCTGCTAGTATACTAGCTTGTCCCATTATGGCTCCTGACAGACTGCTTTTCATCCTCTACCTTATCTTTCCTGTCCCTGTTTTTTTAAACCACATAGTTCTTCATGATTTTTGACATATGGATTCTATCACTTGCTTCAATTCCCATTTTAGAAATTTCTCTTCTCTCTTACAGACACTTTCTATTTTTTGTCCTACACATACACACACACACACACACACACATCTGCTCTATATATGATAGAAAGTACGCAACATTTGTACTTTTTAATTTGGTCTCTTTTGCCTCAAATAGATATGCCTCATTCCTTCTATTTTCTTATGAATGCAATGATTTTATTTTCTTTCCATCTAAATAAAATCCATGGTATATATGTGAGAATATATATATATATGTATATATATGAATAGGTATGTGTATATATATATATATAGACATTTATACTTTTTTGTTGAATCAATAATTCTATCATGTAAGTATCTCTGTATTATGCTGAGTTATATTCTTTTAGATATAATGTAAAAGGTGCTCTGAGACAAAAATAGTGTGATTCAGGTTGGCCTCAAAGTAAGTATGTAGCTGAAGATGATACAAATGCTTCCTGCTCCTGTTTCTGCCTCCAGAGTTCAGGGATTATAGGAAAATGCCAGCACAGCTGACTTGGTAAATTTGCATTTATATTCTTGGTGGTTTTCATAACTGTTTCTATAGTGCCTACCTCAGTTTACATTTCCTCCATTAGTGTGCAAATGTTCTTTCTTTATCACCTTCTTCCCAGCATTTGCTATCATTGCTTGTCTTGATGACAGCCATTTTGACTGAGATGGCATGGAATTCTAACTGGTTTCACTTTGCATTTGCTTGAAGGCTGAGGCTACCAAACTGATTTCCTACTCTCTCCTAGGCAATAAATATAAATGTCATATACTTTTATGAACTTATTATCCTTGAAAATTTGATTGTCTAATTTGTCTGGAAGTATTTGTTCTTGTTTTTATAAACAATAGTAAGTAAACATCTTGATTAAAACCACACCTTTCAGACAGCTTTTCCTGACTAATGAATCTATGGTGATCTGCGATGAGACCCTGGAAGTCTATGGGATTTTCTCCTTAGGAATTACAGTGGTAGTGTTATAATCTAATTTATAGTTCTGTCCAAAACTTTATTATAAAGACTTTGTAAGTTTATATGTATAATATGCTACAATATATTTTAATCAATTATAAAATAATAATTACATTTTCAAGAAGAAAGAGTAATTCTTTCAAGGAAGTACATGTTTAGGCTAGTTAACAATTTTTATGGCCATTTCAATCAGATAAAAATATTAAGAAGAAATCATGATCAGGAATGAGCCTTTCGAAAACCCAAGACTATCTTTTAGTCTCAATTATACATACAAGCCTGAATTAGGCTGATATGATGACTTCATTCTACAATCACAGCTGTGGTTAGATGGTCTTAAAACTTTTGTGGCTGGAATTCACTCTGAGGAATAATACCATCAACCATATTGTAGCTCTAAAGTAAATGCTACACTACCAGTGAAGTAGCACACAGGAAACCTTATGGGAGCCTTCACAGTGAGCAGAACTGCTCCTTTCACCACCATTCTTGCCATACATGAAATTGTGAGGGCTTTTGGAGGTAATAATTTGTATAAATTTATTTATATCTGTACTGTGTTCTTATTGGTTATTTTTACTTACCTGATAAACAGAAAATAACAATGCTCTGTGTGTACGAGTGCATTCATAGTAACTCTGCCTGTTATACACTGAAATGTATAACTGACAAACTACACTGAATGTTATGTTTATTTTATAGCTTTTGTTTCTTTGTTTTTGAGATTATAATTTAATTATAATGTTTCTTCCTTCCCTTCATCCCCCAAGCAATCTCAAATAATTCTCAACAACTCTCTTTTAAATTCTCTTTTCATTAATTGTTATTGTAAGCATATATGGATTTGTGTAGGTGGTTTGCTGTGTCAAGGCTGAATACAAATGCTCTCTTATCTCCATCCATATTTTCCTGCACAGGGAACTGTACATAGGTACTTAGACTTCTTTTCATCTGGGAAAATCTCAGCATCACAGCTTGTAGGACAGAAACATAACTTCTCCAGAGTCATTTCAAGAAGCTTAATCTTTCATTCCCAAGCATAGTAAACTCTTCTTAAAAAGTGGGCAGGAAGTAAGAAGCAGAAGTAGTCAGCCTAGAGACCTAAGACAGAACCAAACATGACAGGAAAAACTTTTTTAAACAGCCAACAAAATGATTCCTGATGATGTTCTCATATACTCATAGACTGATGAGTGCCCCATTCAGTCACAGTGAGAGAGTCATCACCCAGCACCTTACAGGAGCAGACACAGAGCTCCACAGCCAAACAGTAGGCAGAGCAACAGGGTCACGAGGAAGAGGGAGAGGAAGAGGAAGAGGAAGAGGAAGAGGAAGAGGAAGAGGAAGAATTGTTGGACTCGGGAATTGAAGACTCCACCAGAACAGACTGACTTAAACAAGTAAGCCCAGGTTCATAGGGGCTTGCTCACAGAGACTCACAGGGAGGGAGGGAAGGGGGGAGGGAGGAAGGGAAAAAGGGAGGGAGAGAGATAAAGAGAGAGAGAGAGAGAGAGAGAGAGAGAGAGAGAGAGAGAGAGAGAGACTGACAGACACAGAGAGAGAGACACACAAAGAGACTGAGAAACAGAGAGAGCAAGAGCAGTGCTAATCCATGCTCAGAAGTACTTGTTGCTTCTTCTCTTCCTGGTTGAATACTTTCACATATCTTTCTGATGCAGTGAGTCATTCTCACCCTTACATACCTCCCTTATCATCTTGTGCTGAAGTCTCACTTCCCAGGTCCTCTTATTACCAATTTTGTACATTCTCTTTGTGTGAGCCTCAGAGCTTATTTAAGGCTTCCTAGGACTTTTAATACTAAGAAGGAAAAGTGCACCAGAAGTCTTCTTAGCATGAAAAGTTTAGGAGTTTTAATGTGAAAGTTTGGAGGATAAAATGAGATGGGAAAGACTTGAAGATGAAAATTAAATAATTTAATAGTAATGAAAAAATATAGAGAACAAATGGGACTAGGTAGGGACTATCAAACAAGAAAATGATTCTAAAACAGAGTGGCTGAAATAGTGATGAATAGTGATGGAAGTAATGAGAGAGAGAGAGAGAGAGAGAGAGAGAGAGAGAGAGAGAGAGAGAGAGAGAGAACTCTTTAACACAGGGAGATGTCTTTCAAGTTCCCTGCTAATGGGTTGATCTGTCACTAGGAAAAGCTTTCTCTCTTCCTTCCCTTTCTCTTTCTTTCTCTTTGAATATTGCCATTAATCTTTGGGTTATAAGTGGCTTTGTATTTATTTTTTATTTTTTCTGAATTGAGAGTTCTCTGTTTCCATCTCTGGATCTCAAAAACTAAAGAGAGAGAAATGTTCAAGACATGGTCAACTTAGTTGTATGTTACTTCCCATAAAATACCCAACTAAATTGACAAAAGAAAGAAGGACCAAAATAAATATGAAATAAATGAATATATATTTATTTTCCTACATGAAGATTTCTTCAAAACATGAAGAAAAATAGAACACCAATAGAATAATAATTATTTTGTCTTCTTTCTTCTGTTCCATAAGAGGGGAGATCCTCTAGTGAACTCAAACTAAAAGCAAGCAAGCAAGCAAGCAAAAAAACCCCTCAAAACAAAACAAAACAGGCAAATTTTCTTATGTATAATGTGCTTTAATTTTTCATTTGTGTGGTAAACAATATTGAAGAGGT
This sequence comes from Apodemus sylvaticus, assembly GCF_947179515.1. Classification (NCBI taxonomy): domain Eukaryota; kingdom Metazoa; phylum Chordata; class Mammalia; order Rodentia; family Muridae; genus Apodemus; species Apodemus sylvaticus. The sequence continues at coordinate 102,212,228 of NC_067472.1, forward strand.
AATATCTAACAAACTATGTTATTAATGCAAGAATTCATAAATACAGTATTTAAAGATGTTTTAGAAGCAGAGTTTGCTGCAAGGATAAGAACAGACACTATTCAGAGTGAGGACCCAGAACTCAAATGCCTAAGCCTGGGCCACAGTCACCCTGAGGATGTATGGTTGTCATTTCTGAAGCCTCACCCTGCAGAGCCACACCCTGGCATTGGCCAATCTACTCACACAGGACAGTGTGGGCAGGAGCTAGATTTGGGCATATAAAGCCGAGCAGGACCAGTTGCTTCTTACATTTGCTTCTGATATTGCTGTGTTGCAAGCTCAGAGACAGACACCATGGTGCACCTGACTGACGCTGAGAAGAGTCTTGTCCAAGGCCTGTGGGGCAAGGTGAACGCTGATGTAATCGGCGCTGAGGCCCTGGGCAGGTTGGTATCCAGGTTACAAGGCAGCTCACAAGATGAAGCTGGGTGCTTGGAGACAGCTCTGCTTTCCAGCAGGCACTAACTTTCAGTGTCCCCTGGCTGTGTTTCCCTTTTAGGCTGCTGGTCGTCTACCCTTGGACCCAGAGGTACTTTGACAAATTTGGAGACCTGTCCTCTGCCTCTGCTATCATGGGTAACGCCAATGTGAAGGCCCATGGCAAGAAGGTGATAAATGCCTTCGATAACGGCCTGAAACACCTGGACAGCCTCAAGGGCACCTTTGCCAGCCTCAGTGAGCTCCACTGTGACAAGTTGCATGTGGATCCTGAGAACTTCAGGGTGAGTGTGATGGGCGCCCCCTGGGTTTCCTTCCCCTGGGTTTCCTGCTCACCTTCCTATCAGCAGGAAAGGGGAAGTGCTTCTAGGGAGCAGTTGTGATGATGGTGTGTGGATGTGAAATGTGGAGTATTGACAAGAGTCCAGTTGTTTTATCTTCTGATCACAGTCGCTGCTTCCTCTCTGTTCTTTTGTGTTGTCATTTCCTCTTTCTTCTGTAAGCTTTTAATTTTTTAAAGGGCTTCTTTTATCTGCTTTCTGTTTTCTTTCAAATATTTCCTGGTAACTTACTCTGAGCACCAAAAATTAAACGATTCTCTGCTTCATTTCACAGCTCTAAAGAATAATAGAGTGATAATTGGCTTTTGTAGGCTAGAGCAAAAGGGAATTGTATATTTTGCATATAAATGTTATCTTTCATAGAATAATTCTTATCAAAATTGACCGGTAGAACCCAGCTGCCATTCTCCCTGTCTTTTAAGATTATTTCTGCAATTCTATTTGCAATGGGCTTTCAGTATCTTGTATTGTGGTTCTACTTTATGTTGATGCCTCTTCCATCTTCCCACAGCTCCTGGGCAATATGATCGTGATTGTGCTGGGCCACCACCTGGGCAAGGATTTCACCCCCGCTGCCCAGGCCGCCTATCAGAAGGTGGTGGCTGGAGTGGCCACTGCGCTGGCTCACAAGTACCACTAAGCATCCTTCCTGCTGTTGTCTATGCACAAAGGTTATATGTCCCCTAGAGAACAACTACCAATTGTGGGGAAAATGATGAAGGCCTTTGGGCATCTACCTTTAATCTAATAAATGATATTTACTTTCTTCTCAATGGTGTGTTTTAATTATTTGTGTTTCTTGGAAGGATTAATGTGAAGCATTTATGGGATAAAGCAGTTGGGGCATGCTGGAGAAGGGATGTGAGGGGGAAAGTCATGTCATTCTATTTAAATTACAGCTATTTAAGAATAAAATACCAAAGTAGAAGTGAGAGTTCAGAAGCAAGGCATTCAGTTTGTCTTCATGCTAATTGACTTCTGGGGCTTTGTGATAAGTGAAGAGATAGTAAGTGGTCCTTCTGTGGGTAACCTTCCATGACAGCCATTTCTTAGAAAAGAAGTCAAGTAAGGGTTTAATTTACAACATAGATTTACACTATGTTTTATAGTTTTTGTGTTGTTCTTAATTTTTGTCACAACTGTCCCTTGTTTTTCCACTTGTTGCCCAGTACCTCAAAGACTCCAGTTTAATTTCTCCTGCCTCAAATGTCCATTACTCTTAAAGGGTATCTTCCTTGCTTGCTTTTCTATGAACACTTTCCATTTTCTCCTGACCTCTTTTATCTTAGAAAACCCCACTGTGTTACAAAGAGGAAACCCAGGAGCTCTTGAGCTCTTGTCCCCAGCCTCTTCCATTATCAATGATAATGAATCTTTAGAGACTCAGCTTGCACTAGAGGGTTTGAGGTGTTAATAGGGAGTAAATACTATGGACTACAGAGAATAGGAACAGAAATGTTTTGTTCTCTGGTAGTCTTTGCTGACTTAGGAAGGTTTCTTGGGCTCATAGCAAACAGAAGTTCATTTTCCCTAGTGTGTCTGTCTTAAATATCCACTAAGAGGATGGAGATTGGGCTCTCTCTGAACTGGTTTCCACTTTTCCGCCTCTTAGTTTTATAATTGTTTGTATTATTCTTGGCAATACTTCATGTTTACAGTTCCCCACTCTATAAGCATTTAGGTCATGCTAAATTCTGGAGACAAAATAAGAATTTCAAGTGTTCCTTATGCTCAACTGCAAGGCAATGCTGTTAGAGTCATACATACGATAGATAAGAACAATTGGAGACCAATTATGAGATTACAGGATAAAGTCATCAAAATGAAATGAAATTGAACTTTTGCCTTAAACTCAAAAATGAACCAAAACTTTAACATATAAAAGTGCAAAATATCTAGAATAAAATGAAGAGTAAAGTTTATTAATATTGGCTGTGAACCAGGTTTGCAGTGCATGCCTGTGATGGCAGCATTCAAGAACCTGAAGTACAGCCATGTCTGCCTGGGGTACATAGTGAGCGGTTTGTTTTAATAGACAACAGCAAAAGTCAACATTTTAAAGAAAGCTCTACCACCAAAAGCATGGATAAAAAGGGACAAAAATGAACACGTAAAATGGGAATATTAACTTTTCTTCATAGCATAGAGAATAATCAACAAAATGATAGTGAATTTAAAATGGGAGAAAATATTTGTGAACTAATATCTAACAATGGATTACTATGCAAAGTATGTAAGGAACCCATGCAACTCAGTAGAAAGAACATGAAATACAAACAAATTAAAACAGATATTTTCAAATAAGTCACACAAATTTCTAACACATTTATGAAAAGAAACTCAATATTAGGGAAACACAAATCAAAAAGCACCAAGAGGTATCACTGTATTCTTTTAGAACAGTTGTTATCAAGGAAGCAAAAGGCATGTTGGAGCAGATGTGAATGTGTGTATTTATATATCATATATAGATTAGTAGCTAGCAGTACTAACTTTGGCATCCTCTCAAGGTAGTTTGATAGATGAGTCATTCTTCTGTCTTTGCTTATAGTGCATGTAATGACTATGCATTGGTATGGTGAGACATTTTAGGCTTTTGAGTGAGTTTTGCTGGAGGTCACTCACATTCATACAGCCTATTATAAGCTATTCAACTGAACAAAAACTGACCTGGTAAAGTATAATGTCTTTAGTCTAAAACTAAGTGCCTTTGCCCCCCAGTTAAGAAGTGACTCTAAATACAAACCTGCAATCCAACTCTGCATGTTCTTTCACATTTGGCAGAGCATCACTCTAACATCAGTTCAATGAGGACAGGAAACAGCTGAACACTGAGTTAAAAATGCAAAGACTTGATCTGCCAGGGTGTGGGCAATACCAAGGGTGGCCTCCACTCTCTCACAAAAGAAGGGGAGGGAGAATGGGGGAAAGGGCTGTGTGATGAGAGGACCAAGAGGGAGTTGTAATTGGGATATAAAGTGAATAAATAAGTTAGTTAATGGAAATAAATGCATTCCTGCTAGGACAGTCAAGCTGCAGGTATAAAATGTGGACCTCTTGCGAAAGCCATACTCAGTTTTTTTTTTTTTTTTTGGAGGCAATGTCTTCTTGTTTCATGTGGAACAGAAGATTTGTCACTACCTTCCCCTAATTGACCCAGTAGACTTTCTAACTTGCCAAGGAGATTGAATAAACAACTTCCACACAGCAGCTGAGCTCGATGTCCTGCTTTGTCGGGTTTCAGAAGATCACCAACAGACACAGACTGAAAAGAGGTTGTTCAAGTCATTTAAGAGTTGTACCTATAGACTTCACTATTGTAAAGTTATTATCTTTGGTTTTCTGTCAATTGGTTATTGTCAGTGCTTGGGCTGATTTATTCAGAAACTCCCTGCTTCAGTTTTGGAAACTGAACTTTTATTCAGCACACAGAAATAAACATTCTGTTTCCTTACTTCATGTGTTGTTAGGAAAATGAAAAGCCCTCACATTGGGAGGAAAACAACAACAACAACAACAACAACAACGACACAAAACAACTTATCTGAACCCTTATGATGAATTTTTTTTGCACCATGAATATCACCGAAAGCAAGTCTTTCTCTCTCTCTCTCTCTCTCTCTCTCTCTCTCTCTCTCTCTCTCTCTCTCTCTGTCTCTCTCCCACACATCTCTCATAGGTATATATACTTCAAAACCCAAGAATGTAGGCAATATGTATTTTTTAACTGAAGTAGCAATTTCACACCAAACAGCTACTCTTCCTTATCAGCACAGACAGTCCTCAATGTGTTGATGTGTTGATATGAAAACACTACTCACTGCTATTTCATCCTGACAGAATTTGTTGATTCAGTACCCTGAAGTACTAGAGAGAATAAAGGGAAAAAACCTAAAACAGAAATACCAGACACACAGAATAAGGGTTGGGGAACAGAAATGATGATAGCTTTTGTGACCCAAAAGACTGGGTCACAAATAGAGATAAAATGTAAGACACATAATTTCCTGATCCAAGGGCACACCTTTTGGGCAAATTTTATGTAAAACATTTTAAACTAAGGAGTAGCTTATTATAGGGAAAATCTATATTTGGTATTGAATTTTAATTTTCTCTCATATTAACTCAAATTTTTATTATAAAAATTTTCAAATTTTCCCTATTATTTTTGTCCATTTGTAAATGTCACAAGAATTTCTAAATGTAATTCTATGAAAAGAAAATGTGCATTAAACGTTGCTGATCACCTAACTAGTAAGCATTAATGGAGATCTATTTAGCCTAAAGTGTTAGGATCCTGATTTGGCAAAACCCATTGTATCCACAGAAAATGTGGTACATTTACACAATTGAGTGCTACTCAACTATTAAAAACAATGAATTTGTGAAATTCTTAGGCAAATGAATGGAGCTAGAAACTATTATCCTGAGTGAGGTAACCCAATCACAAAAGAACACACATGATTTGTAATCGATGGTAAGTGGATATTAGCCCCAAACTCATAATACGCAAGAAACAACTCACAGATCACATGAAGCTCAAGGTGAAGGAAGACCAAAGTGTGGATACTTTAATCTTTATTGGAAAGTGGATCAAAACACCCATGGATCACAGCCAACCGATAGAATGAGAATAGGGTCCCCAATGGAGCAGCTTGAGAGAGGACCCAAGGAATTAAAGAGGCTTGCAGCTCTGCAGGAGGAACAATAATATGTACCAACCAATAACTCCAGAGCTCCCAGGGACTAAACCACCAACCAAAGAGTACACATGGAGGGCCCCATGGTTCTAGCTACATATGTAGCAGAAGATGAGCATTTTAGACATCAATGAGAGGAGAGGCCATTGGTCTTGTGAAGGCTCAATTGCCCAGAATAGGGGCATGCAAGTCAGGAAATTGGGGAGAGGAATTGAGCAGGGGGGAGGGGGAGTGGAATTGGGTTGTCGGTGGGATAATGTGGAAAGGGGTTAATACTTGAAATATAATAAAGCAAATATCTAATTAAAAAAAGCCACAGTATCCAGCTGATTATTCATTTCCTCATTGACATTATTTAGGAGAGTAAAGTAAAGAAGAAGTATCAGGGGACAGCAGATGCTGGAGAGGATGTGGGGAAAGAGGAACACTTCTCCATTGTTGGTGGGATTGCAAGCTGGTAAAACTATTCTGGAAATCAGTTTGGCGATTCCTCAGAAAATTAGACGTGGTACTACCTGTGGACCCAGCTATACCACTTATACTAAGTGGTCTGATAAATTTAAAGTTGACTTTTTTACACTGTGTGAAAGAGAAGGGTCAGGTTTCGTTCTTCTACACATAGAAATCCAGTTTCCTGAAACCATTTGCTAAAGTACCTGTCTTTTCTCCAGTGAGGGCTTTTGGCATTTTTCACCATTAAAAACATCAGGTGACTATGGATGTGTGTATTTATTTGGGGGCAGTCTATTCTAGCCAGTTGATTTATATGTGTGTTTATGTTAGTCCTGCTCTTGTTTCGGTTATTACAGGCTTGCCCCATCAAAACTGACTGTGGCACTCAACAGAGGATTTTCAAAAGGAAAATAATTTAAGTGGTTTTTAAATATTTTGAAAAGTATTCAAATACTTTTCTTAGTATTACATTTAGAAATTCTTGTGACATTTACAAATGGTCAAAAAAGAAAAGGAAAAATTTGAAAATTTGTGTAATAAAAACAACATGAGTTAATATGAGAGAGAAAAAAGTATTCAGTGTCTCTAGCCACAAGGGAAATGTAAAACAAAACTACTTTAAGAGTTCCCCTCACTCTAGCCAGAATAGCCATCTGTAATAAGGAACAAATGACAGCATGAGGAAGGATGTTCGGAAAGGGAAACCCTGTTCACTACCAATGGGAGTGAAAACTAGTGCAACTTTATGGAAACTAGTGGGCAAGTTGTTCAAAGACTCAAACCAGAGCTACCCTCGGTCCTAACTGCACTCCAAAGGATTTTATATCTAACTGCAGGGATGCTTGCACATCAATGCTTACTGCAGATCCATTCCCAATAGTTGGGAAATGGAATCAGCTGAGATGCCCAAAGACAAGGAAATGGATAATGACAATGTGACATACATATGCAAAATTTTAATAATCTGTAAAGATAAACAAATTTTTGAAAATCTCAGCAAAATGGATGAAACTAGAAACTGTTTTACTAAGCAAGGTTCCCCATGCCCAGGAAGACAAATGCTACATTCTTCCCTTTGGCTATGAATCCTTCCATTTGTATGTTTTAAGTTGGAGTGAATTTTTGTGATTGTAGGGATCTAACAGTATGTGTGGGATTAGGGATAGTAGATCATTTGTGGTATGAAATTAGATTATTAATTCCAGTGCTGGTGTGAACTGCTTTGCTCTCAGTTACTGGATAGAGAGACCTGGAGTACAGACAGTAGTGCCCCCACCAGTACAATCTATTTCCTAGATGTTGAGATCTGTTGATACTCCAATTGTAGGGAGAAATGGAGGGAAGCTTGTCTGGGAGTTTCCTCTCTTGCTTTCATTGATCTGGGTGGTAGCATATAGCCCCCCACCTTTAAATTCTTTTTTTGTTAGATATATTCTTTATTTACATTTCAAATTATTTCCCCTTTCCTGGTTTCCCACTCCCCAAAATCCCATAAGCCCTCTTCCTTCCCCCTGCCTTTAAATTCTGTAATACTCCATTTTGCTGTTCTTATTTTGTCTGTTTCACATCTAAGAGAAATTTTATCACACTTGTCTTCCAATGTGACATATCTCTTAGCATGATGAGCTCTATTTCCATTTATTTTATTTCAAAGAATTGGCTTTATTATCACTTAAAAAGTAATTATACTGGTGAGGTGGTAGATAAGTTAATTGGATGGATTGACTCTTTCTATAGTTTGTACAGGTACATTGTATTCCATAAAAATACAACTATTATTTGTCAGAAATTATAAGAAATACATTTAAGAAGTAAGTTCATCTGTCATTTCATTTTCTGATTTATTGATTTACAGTCATCTTTATGATGGATTTTATTTTTTGTGGTTCCATAAAAAATAGGAGATTACTTAAAGAACAAAACAAAACCCACTTGAGAGAGACCACTCTTGTCTTATATTAATTAAATAATTTAAATTTTTGGTGGCAGCTACTCAGAAACCTCAGATGGCCACAGTTAAATAGGTATACTATTCATCTATACTTTATCATGTTGCTATATATTATAAACTATGAAATATTATGTTTAAAATACATTAAAAATAGAAAATAATATTAAATAGAATATAATTTACATTTCAGTTAAGATTAGCACATTCTATATACATATATATCTTATAAAATATGTAGTGAATAAAGTAGTGGAGAAACTGTGAGTAACTAAAGAGAGCATGCATAAAATGAGTAAGTATACAACTCATGTACACTGATAGCAAAGTCTCTAAGTGTGTGTGGTTAACTTTGCTGTTTGGTATCAGCATATTTGTAATATCTGAGACCACAGTTCTTGGAAAAAACTTTGTAGGAGGTTCTTATCTATGTTTTCAGCTATGCCAAACCCCTAGTTGACTTGACCACATTTAGAAGTAGAAGTGCTTCATGCATCTTTGAAGAAAGAAGTGGGGGGTGGGGTGGGGAGGGGTGGAAATCAGTAGAACACTTCTGCCCCCTACTGGTATGCAACAGGAGCATTAGAGAAATTACCTAAAAGATCCTGATAGAGTGTATCCCAGTTAGCTTTAATTGACAACCTGAAACAACGAAGAAGAAAAGTCTCAATTAAGGAATAAAGTAAATGAGATTGCCCTGTGGGCACAGCTCTGGACAGCTGTCCTGTTAGTTAACTGAAGAAGGAGAACCCTGTTCATTGAGGGCCCATCTTTAAGCTATGTTTAAAGCTTATTACTGGACTTTATTACTTTAGAAAGTTAAGTAATTGGGCTAGAAAGATGCCTGGGGTTCAGTTCCCGACATCCACATTAGCCTTATAATGGCAGCTCATAATGACCTTTAACTCCAGGTTCAGGAGAGTCTGATATCACTAGCCTCCGTGTAATCCATTTTCACATACAGACACATACTTCACAAAACCAAAAATTAATATATCAATTAATTAATTAATAATTAATTAAATATTAAGAAATTAAAATAATAAAAGTATCACCCAAAGAGCAAAAGAGATTTCTATGCCATCTTTTTGCATTTTTGGACCCTTCTGATCCTGAATAATTTCTATTATGCAACCTAGGGAACAGAAGGAAAGACAAAAAGGAACTTGATGAAAAAGAACTCATTACAGTGGCTTCAAAAACTCATTCAGAATTTCTGCCCTTCATGGTGTTTGGAGCCCTATTATAGTAGGTTCCTCCAGGGAACAGGATACAAATCTCTGACATGCAAAGGAAACTGGAGTGTGTGTTAAGTTTAGATCCTGGGAATGCTAACCAGAATAAATGTTTTTCAGACTGTGGAGGAGGAGAAGGCAGGGAAGCTCTCAAGAGAAGAGCCAGTGCTGGGCATTTCTTCTATGGTAGGATACAACTCAATGCTCTTGGGCTAAACATCTAGGGCCCAAGAGATGTCTAAAAAGAGGTATAAATAAAGGCTCCAGATTTGTTGTTTAGGCTCTGGGAATCTCCTTCCTTTTGCTCTTTCTCCTGTTAAATATTTTCAGATTCAAACAGAAATAAGTAAGTACACAGCTATGTTCAATGGAAGCTTGCAGCAGATGAAAGAAGAAACTTAAGTCATGATTTCTGCAGATCTGACCCATAGAGTATAACACTTAACTCTGGTCAAGTTGGTCTGTAATGATGGTGTAGTTCTATTTTGAGTGATTTAGTCATCTGTCACAGTGTTTCCCTATTTATATTGTATTTATACAATGGCCTCTTCTTTTCCTATCAGGATTTGAATACAGGTGCAATAAATACCTGGTGGTTAAAATAAGGCTTAGTTGTTTAAAAGTTTAGTAAAGACAAACCTTATATATTCAAGAAGGAATTCATGAATATGTTCATAAAATATACCGAGCATTATAATATCAGGTACCAGTCCTGAAGTGTATTAAAAAGCTGAGACTTGGAGATATTAACTCTGAATGTGATGGTCTTACACTGGTAGGAACGGCAGTCTAATTTAAAGTAATACCTCCATCACTGGCTATTATATAAACAATTGATGATTTTAGACTGTAGATTGTTATAGCTAGGGTAAAATAATGTATCTTGTTTGGGGGAATATGTTATAAACAAATTTAATCTGAAGCCCAGAAAGTTGGATTTGTTTAAATTAGCAATTATTTTTATATTAATGTTGGCAATTTTGTAAGTGCTCTAATGTCATTTGTTGCTGAAATAGAGATTTATGTGATTTATGTAGCTATTATGCTGAAATGCTAATTGAGAATGGACTTATAATGGTGCTGAATTTTTAGGTAATTTATCCGCAAGAAAACTAAAGTTCAAGTAAGCAACAGTCTCTGTACACAGCCAAATACATCTTAACTGATGGTGTTCAGGTCCAGTTGTGTGCACCTTCAGCTAGACTATGCAATCAATATAGTCATAGTGAATTCCACAAGGAGCAAAGACCAACATTTTAAGTAATTACAAATGTTAATCCCACAGTGAAAGACAAAAAAATGTAAAAGATTAGTGGCAGCCAAAGTTCACCACCAACAGGGAAACCCTGAAGGGTGTGTTTGCCTCCCTTACATCTTTACACCATGCTTTTTCCCCCATGGAGATTGTTCTGCTTCCCAGATAAGTCCCATTTACCACTTGGTTTATGTGACTGGAGAAGATCCATAAATGTCCATTGTTTATAAAGCGCTCATGCCAACTTATCCTAAAGTCATATAGGCAGATACTGCCTTATGTATTTAACTACAATTAAATAAGCAGTGCCTAATATTTCAATCAGATAAAGGAGGCAATTTTACACATAGTAACAAAGAAAGGTGGAGACAATTTGGTGCCATGATACACAGAATGCTCAATTATAGTGAACAGGACACAATTGTAGTGGAATCAAGGTACAAAGGGCATCTGCTCCTCTGTTAGTTAACGTTTTGGTTAAGCACACACAAATGTGTCTTACTGTAACTTATTTACCCTGCTATATCATTATATTTAGTTATGACTATATCATTATATACAGCACCATCTATATCATTATACTTCGCATCCCCACTCTCCCTCCCATGCCCTGCTTCCTCCGCATCCCACGTGGCCAGATCCTTTCCTCTTACCAAAGGTTTCTACATATATTCGTGACATAGCTATTTCACAATCTTTTCTAGCACCATCTTTTCTATCTTTATATCACTTACTCCTCTCATAATACTAACTCTATTTTTATGACCTACATATCATATGCATATATACATCTATATGCAAATTTAAACTGACATTCTACACATGACAGGAAACATGCAATATTTGTATTTCTGATTCTGGCTTCCTTTGCTTAACATAATAGCCATAAGTGGCATTTACTTCCCTGTGAAAGTCATAGTTTCAATTATCTGACTAAGATACATCGAAACCTCAAAACAATTTCCCTTTGTATTTTCTTGATGGCTAAGAATGTCAAACATTTTCTCAAACATTGCCCTTTTTCTCCTGTTGATCACTGTCTATTCAGTCCAATAGCCAATATACTCAATTGATGACTTTCTTTTACTATATTTAGTTTCTTGAGCTTTCCATATTCACAGTATTAATTCCCTGTTGGATGTACAGCTGGCAATGGTTTTTCTCTATTAAGTAGACTGAGCTAATCATTTTGTAAGTCCATGAACAATTCTGGAAATAACGTTTTTTTGCCATCTGTATTGGGAGAACTTTGGAGCTGTCTATCAATTTGTAATCTCATATTGATGTCTATGTTGTGTGTTATCTACATGCACACATCACACACACACACACACACACATACACACACACACACACTATCTTAGTACCTTAGTCTGGAAATGTATTGGCTTTTTTTCTTTTATCACCTCATGTAAAACTTGTAACCAGCAAGACACCTTTCTTCTTTTATTAAATAACTATTCGTTCTCTACTGTGTGATAGGATCTATTTGATCTATATCTATCATCATTTGCTTATGTTCTGTATTTGATAATATTAAAGTACATTGTCTAATTTCCAATAGAAACTTAAGTTGACTCTTGTAAAAAATATTTTTGACTACATAGTAGTCTTGTTCATTTCAGAGCCCTGTAAAATCTGGAGTTTCAAATAGTTCAGATTTTTAAGAGAGTTGGGTAGTAGGCAGACAGGGAAGTAGTTAGTTCATTTTTGTGATCTCAATAGCTAATACAAAGCTTAGCATCAATCCATCAATAGAAGAGGTCTATAATGCTTGGAATCTACCTTATCAAACTTTATTTCATGAGTAACAAATCTCAATTTCATATCTGTTTTCTTCAGGGATGTGATGAGTGAGAGACTTTAAGGTACACACATTCTGTGTCTAGTTTTATTTTGATATATAGTAGTGGATAATGACTAAGATTAGAACTACAATTTTCTCTGCCTGAATATTTAATTCAGTGAGTTCTATGGAAAGAGACTGAAAGCCTATGGACTCTTTCTTTTCTATGTATGTGAATAAGAGTGTGATGCTATAAGTTAACACAGAGACCATTTTACAGAGACCATTTTAGTATGTCACCATAAGAATTTTATAAGCATATATATATATATATATATATACATAGCGCTAAAGTTCATATTAAATATTTTTTATTTGTTAACCATTTCTTTCAAGATGCAATAATTAATTGCTTGATTAAAGGTGTGCATGTGTAGGCTAGTTAATTCTCTTTAATTCTTTCACACAGATGCAAATATTGGGGAAGAATATGATGAGATCTTATTCAGCCTGGGCTGTACTCCTCAATCATTAATGCTGTAGTGCATGGTGTATACAATGAAGGTGGCCTATTCCTTTCACAATCACACCAATCCACAGGATGTATGGTATGTTCTGATTGGAATCCCAGGACTGGAAGATCTACATACCTGGATAGCCATCCTCATCTGTTCTATGTACATTGTGGCTGTCATAGGCAATGTCCTCCTGATCTTCCTGATAGTGACTGAACACAGTCTCCATGAGCCCATGTATTTTTTTCTCTCCATGCTGGCATTAGCAGACCTTCTGCTCTCCACAGCTACAGCTCCCAAGATGCTGGCCATCTTCTGGTTCAATTCCAGGGGCATATCCTTTGGTAGTTGTGTGTCCCAAATGTTCTTCATACATTTCATCTTTGTGGCAGAGTCTGCTATTCTTCTGGCCATGGCATTTGATCGCTATGTGGCCATCTGTGACCCACTGAGATACACCACTATCCTTACTTCCTCAGTCATTGTCAAGATTTGTACAGCAGCTGTGGTCAGAAGCTTTCTCATCTGTGCTCCATTCATCTTCCTGGTATATCGACTTCTCTATTGTGGGAGACACATAATTCCGCATTCATACTGTGAGCACATGGGCATTGCCAGATTGGCATGTGACAATATCACTGTCAACATCATATATGGGCTGACTATGGCCCTCCTATCTACTGGGCTGGATATACTACTCATCATTATTTCCTACACCATGATCCTTCGCACAGTTTTCCAAATCCCTTCCTGGGCTGCTAGATATAAGGCCCTCAACACATGTGGCTCCCACATCTGTGTTATTCTTTTGTTCTACACACCTGCATTCTTTTCATTTTTTGCTCATCGCTTTGGAGGCAAAACCATTCCTCGCCACATCCACATCCTAGTGGCCAACCTCTATGTGGTGGTTCCCCCAATGCTTAACCCCATCATTTATGGGGTAAAGACCAAACACATCCAAGATCGAGTGGTTTTCCTTTTCTCATCAGTGAGTACATGCTAACATGACAACAGATGCTAAAGATAGCATATTCCAAAATAAAACTCCTTTTAAATGTCAGCTCTTTGAAAAATAGAAATAAATGAAATTTATTTACAGTGCTTCACTTTGAAAACGATAGTATGCATGCAAGTTTTCACTACATTATCTAATACATCCAGAGAGTATGGGAAAATACCTTAGTGATTTCCTATTAGTGTGGACTTCCAATTATTTTATATTTTATATAGATAACTGTGAAAGATACAATTTCTTATGTAAAGAAAGTAAAACCAGAAAGCCATTGAATATCTTAAAACTATATTTATTAATACCCTGAGAATTATTACATTGTATTTTGATCATATTTCAAAGGATCTCACTTTCTACTAAAGTTTAAAGCATTTCTCTCCCCATCAGCAGATATATGTGGAAGTAGAATAAAGCCTTTAAGTACAGATATTTTTTTATTTTTTTAATTTAGTGAAAAGGGAAGTAAAAGAACGGGGTATAATTATTTTAGTCAATGTAATTATTATATTAAATTGCTAACTCTAAAATTATTTGTTTTAATATTCCCTTATATTTCTTAAGTTCTATTTTTTTTCCTTTGGAGTCTAGGTTACATGGAGATCCACCTGCCCTTTGTAACTATTGTTACTGCCTGCACTTATAACTATATATATTTTTGAGGCAATTGTAAATATATTTATATCTATCTATCTATGTATATATACTTTTAAAGTATAAACTTGTACAATATATATTAAAATTAAATACATTGTCAATAATAAGTTAAACATATTTACTAAGATAAAGGTAGCTCTCAGTATCACCTGAGTTTTTAATTTTCCTCACATGTGTTGGGACTTTTATTCAAAGATACTAGGGACAATCTTGGTGTCCACAGAGCTTCTGTAAGAGTAAATGACAAGAAAGTCCCATGCTCAATAGTTAAAAGGAAATTCCAAAAGAAATTTCATTGGAATATTAAAAAAGAAACTTCCACTGAAAAAGTATTTAACCAGACAAAATACATGTGCGTGAACACACTTGCAAAAATCCTTCCCCTTTCTTTTAAAAACCTAAAGAATTCAAGAAAATGTAAAAAAAAAGTCCTGATATATATAAAAAAAAGACAATTCAGTAACATTTGGAAGTCAGAAGTGAGCTTTATAACTTTGTAACCTGATCAGATTTTGTTACTATGCCATTTGTATGTGTATGTACATACGGTTATTTATCCATATGTATGTACAAGCATTTTCATATATCTACACCAGACTCTACACCAAACACTTTAAAAAGTTGATAATGAACCTTTATGTATTATTTGCCTTATAAGAAGACAGAAGACAAACAGCTCTAACCATAATACAATGTACTATGGGCCACACTGCTGACAAAACTGAACTCCATTTCGCTCAATGGCAATTACCTGCCTAAAACTCTTCAGGTAGGGTGGGATCGAGCCCCTCTCTTGTCTATATCCTATCATTCTGTTCACAGACTTATCTAATTTGACTTTTATATTGGTAGGAAAATTTCCCTATTTGCCCAATATGTTGAGATATATCATAATTAAAGGGTGACAAATTTCATAAGATAAACTTCTACATGTATTAATGGGAGTGCATGAGTGTATCTCTGATTTATTTACAAAGTGTATTAAATGAATTCATGTGTGAACATCAATTAATCTCTACATCCTCTGTATAAATCCTGCTGTATTATAGAGCACTATTCCTTTAATGCGTCCTTTCATCATTGGTTGTTAGTATCTTGTTGAGTGTATCGCTGCATCTCTATCCAGTTGTGGTATAACTATGTTTTCTTGCAGTGCCTTTGTCTTTTTTGTCCTCAATAATGAATTTGTTACATATATTTTCTACTTTTATTTTGTTAAGAGGCTGGGAAACATTGATATTTAAGTGTTTGATATAACGCAGATTGAAACAAAGCCATCTAGTCTCAATTTACTTTTTTACATTCTTTCTCCTCTTATTTTGTGTTGTTTTGTTTGTCTACTTAAACAAGATCTCATTCTGTAATCCACGTTTTCCAGAGAGTCATGGCAATCTTCCACTTCAAGTGAACCACCACACCCAGTTCTGAACTATATTTCTGTCTGCTGTTTGATGGAATATTTTATTTTATTTTACTTTATTTTATTTTTATTTTCTATATTCTTTGTTTACATTCCAAATGATTTTCTCTTTCCCAGTTCCTTCCTTCCTGTAAGTCCCATAAGCCCTCTTCCCTCCGTCCATTTCCCAATCAATCTCCTCCCACTTCTCTGTCCTGGTAGTCCCCTACAATGCTGCATCAAGCCTTTCCAGGACCAGGACCCTCTCCTTCCTTCCTTCTGAGAATAATTTGATATGTGAGTTGTGTCTTGGGTATTCAGAGCTTCTGTGCTAATATCCACTTATCAGTGACTACATTCCATGTGTGTTCTTTTGTGAATGAGTTACCTCACTTAGGATGATATTTTCCAGTTCCAACCATTTGCCTAAGAATTTCATGAATTCATTGTTTTTAATTACTGAGTAGTATTCCATTGTGTAAATATACCACATTTTCTGCATCCATTCCTCCATTGAGGGACATCTGGGTTCTTTTCAGCTTCTGGCTATTATAAATAAGGCTGCTATGAACATAGTGGAGCATGTGTCCTTATTGCATGCCAGGGAATCCTCTGGGTATATGCCCAGGAGTGGTATAACAGGGTCCTCTGGAAGTGTCATGCCCAGTTTTCTGAGGAACCACCAGACTGATTTCCAGAGTGGTTGTGTCATCTTGCAATCCCACCAGCAGTAGAGGAGTGTTCCTCTTTCTCCACATCCTTGCTAACACTTGCTGTCTCCTGGGTTTTTAATCTTAGCCATTCTGACTGGTGTGAAGTAAAATCTCAGGGTTGTTTTGATTTGCATTTCCCTAATGACTAATGATGTTGAACATTTTTTAATGTGCTTCTCAGCCATCCGAAATTCTTCAGGTGAAAATTCTTTGCTTAGCTCTGTACCCCATTTTTAATAGGGTTATTGGCTCTCTGGAGTCTAACGTCTTGAGTTCTTTGTATATATTGGGTATTAGGCTTCTGTCGGATGTAGGGTTGGTGAAGATCTTTTCCCTATTTGTTGGTTGCCATTTTGTCCAATTGACAGTGTCCTTTGCCTTACAAAAACTTTGTAATTTTATGAGATCCCATTTGTCAATTCTTGATCTTAGAGCATAAGCTACTGGTGTTCTGTTCAGGAAAATTTCCCCTGTGCCCATGTCCTCAATGCTCTTCCCCAGTTTCTTTTCTATTAGTTTCAGTGTGTCTGGTTTTATGTGGAGGTCCTTGATCCATTTGGACTTGAGTTTAGTACAAGGAGTTAAGAATGGATCGATTTGCATTCTTCTGCATGCTGGCCTCCAGTTGAACCAGTACCATTTGTTGAAAAGGCTATTTTTTTCCTACTGGATGGTTTTAGCTCTTTTGTCAAAGATCAAATGGCCAAAGCTGTGTGGGTTCATGAATGAATTCATGAAAGTCTTAGGCAAATGGTTGGAACTGGAAAATATCATCCTAAGTGAGGTAACCCAATCACAAAAGAACACACATGGAATGCAGTCACTGATAAGTAGATATTAGCCCCGAAGCTCTGAATACCCAAGACACAATTCACATATCAAATTATTACCAAGAAGAAGGAAGGATAGGGTCCTGGTCCTGGAAAGGCTTGATGCAGCAATGTAGGGGATTACCAGGACAGAGAAGTGGGAGGGGGTTGATTGGGGAATGGGCAGAGGGAAGAGGGCTTGTGGGACTTATGGGGAGGGGGGAACTTGGAAAGGGGAAATCATTTGGAATGTAAACCAAGAATATAGAAAATAAAAAAGGAAGCTAAGCAAGCAGAAATGGAAAAAATGTTTATTCATGTGAGGGTATTAGAGAACATGCTTTTTCTTATCTATACTTATAATCATTCACTAGAAGAAAAATAGTATGTTGTTACATTGTAACTTCTATATTGCACAGAAGATTTTTCTGGGTATATATGGTAAAAAATAAAGTTGTGGCTTTGCTCAACCCACCCACAAAGTGTGTAAATGAATGTGCATGTATGTATATGTGCAAAGCTGTTGGAGTTTACTGAAGCTTGATTTACCCACCCAGTGTGTGTGTGATGTTTGTGTGTGTGTGTGTGTGTGTGTGTGTGTGTGTGTGATTCCTCCTTTTCTGTTGGCTCCCAAGGAATTTCTTCTGCTGACCCCAATGTATCAAACTTTGCTTCCTCAGAGAAAAAAATCTGCTGATGGGTTAATCGCCTACTCTATTCCTGGCCTCAGTTTATCCTAGATGTTGAAGATGGTCTTTGACAGAAACAAGTTGGAATTTGTGATAGGGTAAAGAACAAGTAGGAGATTGATGCAAAAGTAAATATATGGGAAGATAAATATGTAGGTGAACAGTGTCTCCAAACCTCACACATGAACTAGAACTATATCTTTGTAACTCTGAAGAAAAGGTGAAGTGATCCCTGACCTTTCAAGAGTATCAAGCATGAGCTAAGATTAGATTGGGGAAAGCTGACTCTTTGGTTGGAGCAGAGAAACGAAATGTGTCTAAAACTCTAGCAGTTGACAGCATGGGGGTGGCACATGGCCTGTGTATATAAAGACTAACACTTTGGGAGAGCTTGAGACAAAGGACCTGGACAGAACTTCATCTAACATTATTGTGAGTCAGTCAAACAGGTGAAAGAACTAGTATATTATTTGTTGATGACCAGATTTTAAATTGTGGATTTTTCCAGAGGC
The DNA here is from genome assembly GCF_947179515.1 of Apodemus sylvaticus. Classification (NCBI taxonomy): domain Eukaryota; kingdom Metazoa; phylum Chordata; class Mammalia; order Rodentia; family Muridae; genus Apodemus; species Apodemus sylvaticus. The sequence goes on from NC_067472.1 coordinate 102,230,732, forward strand.
CAACCTTGTCCCCAAATCAATTAAATTAAGTGTAAACAGTATAATTATTTCCTGTTGTGCTAAAAGTTTGTCAGACTACTGCCCTCTCATCTTTATCTCTTATCTACAAACGAATACACCTGGAGTGGCTTTCCTTCTTCCCACTTCTCCTAAACTTACTAATATCTAAATATTATGTCATTTTCTTCATGGCTACAGACTGGACATTATAGAAAAATTTTTTGACAAAGAATGTTCAAGGAAAAATATCTGACATAAGGTTTTGAAAAATGATTTTATGATTCGTTCTTGTTTGATGATTTATTAATTTATAAACTTATAATATGATCGATGATTTAAGCATTGCTCTATTTCTTTTAAATCCAGAGGACATCAAGTGATTCTGAGGAGACAGATCATACTGCTGTTTTGAAATAAGATAAAGAAGGAAAAGAAGGAAGAGAGAGAAGGCAGAAGGTGCAGGAGGAAGGGAGGGAGGGAGAGATAGAAAGACAGAGAGGGAGGGAGAGAGAAAGAAAGAGTTTTGAGATATGTCTGTACAATTGAACTCTCTGGAAATGTTACTGAGATTGTGAAGTAGGGAATCAATGAAATAAGGTTGGGGAGTAACAGAGGTTAATTACAGATACAGGATTTTTGATTTTTGTTTTTGAAAAAGATACAAATACTTTTGTCAAAAGAAGGAAGTGACCCCATTTAAAGAGCATTAGACTTTAAGGAAAGTTGTGTGTCTTATAAAACATCGAATGTATTAATACTAAGTCTTGGATTTAGATTATTAGGAAAGATAAATGAAGATTAAAACAAAATATACTACTTTTCATAGTCTTTCTAAAGATCTGGAAATCCTTCAGTCTGTGTTTGTAACTCTTCCTTCCCTTCCTCTTCCTCCTCCTCCTCTTCTTCCTCATACTCAGCTTATATTCTGGGACTAGGCAGAGGCTTGTGGGAATGAAATATCCTTTTGAGATATTCCCCCATATCACTATTAACCATCAAAACCAACAGGGTTTTCAGAATAATTCTTGGCTTGGAGGTACTGCTTGCAGAAGTCATCTGTATATTGGAATAAATGAGAGCTATATTTATGTTCATGGCTAACTGATAGTCCTCTTAAAAACAGAAATACCCAATTCTACTCTTGAATGTCACAGGCATGTCTCTGGCTAAGCCATACTTTTCTGTGATTCCCCATTTTTTATTGAGTCAATTCAGACATCTATAAATAATATGAGACACTCATTCACTTACCGTTTCAGAGGCCTACTCCATGATCATCATGATGAAAAGAATGGTGGGAACTTGGCAACGCTTGTGGATCTAAAGAAGTAAATGAGAGCTAAATCCTGACCCACAGAACAACCAGGAGACTGGGCCTGGCATGGGGTTTGAAACCTCAGAACCCACCTCCTCTGACAAACGTTCTCCAACAAGGTCACACATACTCAAACAAAGTCACAATTCCTAACTGTTCTAATGCTTCTCAAATAGTGTCACTCCTTGATGACTAAGAAGCATTTATATATAGGAATCTATGGAGGCTGTTTTTACACAAACCACCACAGTGTTTCTCAATTGATATAATTTGATGGGAGGGGGCATATATCATTTGGTCAAAATTTTTTGTAAATGCCAAGGAAGTCTTCTGAAGAAGACAAGACATGGTGAGACAATGAACTTTGCTGAGCTCTCACTCCTGTGATCTCTAAAACAGAACTTCAGAGCTCAGGGCCAGCAGTGTATTTTCTACATAAGCAGAACAGGGGAATCTTATTCATTTCATCTCTTGAAACCAAACTTTGCTATCCATTTTTAACTCAAAGGATATGAAAACACATTTTAAAACATGCAATTTATTGTGATCTCTGTGGACAGTATAGACTGAAAATACCCACACATTGAACATGTGTATATTATTTATAAAAATATCTGAAAAACCTGGTTTCTTATCAAATTAAAATCACAACCTGCTATTCTTGTCTTTAGTCATCTTGAACTTACTAGACCTGCCAGTAAAGTTTTTGTCTTTTGTGATAGATCTTCCCAATTTCACTATCCACCCAGTCTCTAGTAATCAATATTTTACTCTTAATTTTGGAAGTTCTACTTTTAAAGCCTTTTCAAATGTTCACACCATTCTTACTGTTAAGTGAATTTTGGTCATGACATTCGTTCTGAGTGTATGGATAGTATAAGTGTTATGAAAGTTTGATCAAGTGCCTAATAGTAGTTAAAAATTTTGAACAGCACAGTGAAATCCATGTTAAATACAGAAGGGCTTCCAGTCATCCACATTCAAATGGAAGACTTTCTGGGTCTGAAAGTAATTGCTAGTGATTGCACCAGAATCACATTTAAAAGTGTCCTATTTCTCAGTATAGTTGACACTAGCTCACTTGCCCTCAAGCTCCTTCTTGTATCCCCTCCCCCAGAGTGTGGACAAGCTTTACTTGTGAGCCTCCATCCACAACACATTTAGGAAGGTCAAGCAGAAATTCTGTTGGCTTTGGGACAGGTGAACCTAAAATTCACTCCTTTGTAATTCAGGCAGGTGAGAGATCTCCATAAGGAACATAAGTGTCCCTTCTCTCTGAAAACTGTCCAACATTTCTAAAGATGGCCCAGTATATTTGAAAGTCAAAGAAGTGTGGCACACTCAGAGAGCTTTGTTTTCATGTTCAAGTTGTTATTTTGTAAATAAGTGCCTGTTCTTGATGATGAGATCAAGGGACCTTGTCTTGTCATTAGCTTTCAAAATAAGAGTGATCTTAGTTCTATGATCCAAAGGGATAGAGAAGTCAAAGAAAAATGATCTGATAATGAGCACCTATTAGTTAATTAGTTACATAATTTATCAAACCTTTTCTGTTTTTTTCACTGTTGGAAATAAACCCATAGTTTCACAAATGGCAGGCAGCTCTTCCCCACCACGCTGCATGGAGACTTGTCCGCTTACTTTTACACTTTTGTTGTAGGGTGACCTTAGATGCACTAGGGAGTAGAAAACCACAGTTCCACAGAGAAAACACTATCACATAAAACCAGCAGCCTTCGCTGATTGAACAAAGATCCTACACTGTGATTGCTGTGTCTCACCACATGGCTCTAGGTAAGTGAAGGAGCTTAAGGTTCTGTACCACGGTGAGAAAGTAGAAGAAAAAAAGCAAGCTAGTATCCTACCAACTTCCCTATCTTCAGTATTCATCTAATTCACTCAGTGTTAGCAAGAATTATAACTATATACCTATTCATTGACAAACCGTAGTTTATTCTATAGAAATGTCTAAATCTATGCTTGAGTTTAACATGGTAAGTTTTCCCACAATCCCTCTGTTTTTAGGGATTTAGAGAATTCAGAAAATTTCATAAATAATAGAAGTGTAATAGACAAGCCTATTATATATTTTTCTCATATCATGTAAATGTGTTTGTTCTTTCTTGAACTTAACTATTTATTGTTAAAAGTTCTCACAGGATTGGCAGGACATGTAAAATAAAAGATTGGGTTTAGGAAAACATCAACTTTTTATGATTTTTATTTATTTTTATTAAACTAATAAAACTTATTTTAAAATATACAACTCAGTATTGACATATTTAAGTCATCAAAATAATTTATAATCATTAAATGGCTCTTAAATATACATATCTTCTGAAGCTAAAAGTGATATGCACTCAACCAGTTTTTAAAATCTATTTAGAAAATTAAACATGATAGAAGTAGAAAATAGTCTATTATGAAGTTCTCTATGAAAAGAAATTGTGACAAGTTCCTGATTAGTCAGAAACTGTTCCATCTTCAAAGGAGAATACTCAGCATAACTGTGGTTTCATAGAATGAATTGGGAAATGTTCCTTCTGTTTCTGTTTTATGGAATAGTCTAAAGAGTAGAGGTATGAGTTCTTCTTTGAAGGTGTCATAGATTTCTACACTAAACCCGTCTGGTCCTGGGCTGTTTTTGATTAGAAGACTTTTAATGACTGCTTCTATTGCTTTAGGGGTTATGGGCCTGTTTAGATGGTTTATTACATCCTGATTTAACTTTGGTATTTGGTACCTGTCTAAAAAATTGTACATTTCATCCAGATTTTCCAGTTGTGTTGAATATGGGATTTTGTAGTAGGAACTTATGACTTTTTGAATTTCCTCAGTTTGTGTTGTTATGTCTCATTTTTCATTTCTGATTTTGTTAATTTTGATACTGTCTCCGTGCCCTCTGGTTAGTCTGGCTAAGGGTTCATCTATCCTGTTTGTTTCTCAAAGCTGCTGATTTTGTTGTTCCTTTTTTAGTTCTTTTTGTTTCTACTTGGTTGATTTCAGCCCTGAGTTTATTTGCCACCTTCTACTCCTCTTCAGGTGCATGTGTTTCCTTTTGTTCTAGACGTTCATGTGTGCTGTCAAGCTCATAGTGTTTGCTCTCTCCAGTTACTCTTTGGAGGTACTCAGAGCTATAAGGGAAAACACCAAATTTTTAAAAGATGAATTTGAGTGGAACTTTAGAGAGGCTTTCAATAGAGACTACCTGAGACGCCAGAAGTTGAGTTATAGACCTGAAAGATGTTCCAGAAAAAATGAAAACAAAAACAAAAAATATCTAGCCTTTTTTAGAAAGACAGAATTCTTCGATTCCGATACATTGTCTGTTTTTACTATAAATACAGGTGATATATAATATCTTCATTCTATGAATTTCACTTGGAAGTCCATAATGATGTACAAAAAACAGATAATAAGCAAAAAAAAAGAATTTTGGGGAGCAATGTTCTTGGGGCCGAGAAAAAGACACAAAGCAATTTTGGCTTCAATAATTCTAAATTTGTAAAGCAATGATAAATTTAGAACTTACTGGCTAATTTTTAAATCAAATTGGAAAGGAAGGCAAAATTAAGAGGAGCTGAGATAATAAAGAGAGGGTGATATACTACTAACCTACTTTATATTATGTTTTGCTAACTAATTTCTCTTAAATTTAACACATCTAGTCTTAGCATGGAGCAGAAGTTGAAGCAGCAATACTGCAACAAATTTCTACTGAGCTCACCATGATCAAGTTCAATGGCTCAGTCTTCATGCCTTCTGTGCTAACACTAGTGGGGATCCCTGGCCTGGAGTCAGTGCAATGCTGGATTGGCATTCCATTCTGTATCATGTACATCACTGCTTTGATTGGGAACTCCCTAATTTTAGTTATAATCAAAAGTGAGAAGAGCCTCCACATACCCATGTATATTTTCTTGGCCATTTTGGCAGTCACAGACATTGCCCTTAGCACATGCATTCTTCCCAAAATGTTGGGCATCTTCTGGTTTCACATGCCATGGATTTCCTTTGATGCTTGCCTGCTGCAGATGGAACTCATCCACTCATTCCAGGCCACAGAATCAGGCATCCTCCTGGCCATGGCTCTGGATCGTTATGTGGCCATCTGCAATCCCCTGAGACATGCTACTATCTTCTCTCCACAGCTTACAACTTGCCTCGGAGCTGGTGCATTACTCAGGGCTTTCCTTTTTGTATCCCCATCCATACTACTCATCAAATGTCGTCTTAAGTACTACAGAACTACCGTTGTCTCCCACTCTTACTGTGAACACATGGCCATTGTGAAATTGGCAGCTCAAGATATCAGGATCAACAAGATATGTGGTCTCCTTGTTGCCTTTTCCATCTTAGGGTTTGACATAGTCTTCATTACCTTCTCCTATGTGCGAATCTTCATCACCGTCTTCCAGCTGCCCCAGAAGGAGGCTCGACTCAAAGCCTTCAATACCTGCATTGCTCACATCTGTGTCTTCCTACAGTTCTACCTTCTGGCCTTCTTCTCTTTCTTCACACACAGGTTTGGAGCTCACATACCCACCTATGTGCATATCCTCCTGTCAGATCTTTACCTGTTAGTCCCACCTTTTCTGAATCCCATTGTCTATGGTGTTAAAACTAAACAAATCCGTGACCAAGTCCTGAAAATAGTTATCTCCAAGAAACATTAGTGACTCCCTCTGTTGAAAAGTTGTGTGGTTTCTAATGAACAACTTTAATGAGTTAAACTATTCATCTTCCTCAAATAAAAATATATGCTATAGCATGTGATTTCCAGATATTTTTAATGTATAGAGGTCTATGTTAAATATTATACAATCTTTTAAAATCACATATATTTGGGATAATTTACTGACCTTGTGATTGAAATTTATTATTCGTTTTGTATTTTGAGATGATGATGTAATCGCATCGTTTCCCCCTTCCTTTCCTCACTCTCTGAGCTCCCTGACTTACCACTTCTTGCTCACTTTCAGATTCATGTCCTGTTTTTAAGTTTGAATCTGTCAATTTAAATTTTCCTATTCTTGGAACAGGTTGACTCACTAACAGTAAACTGCAGTCAACTGCACATGCTTCATGCAAACCCTAAAGACAATTTTTTACATCAGAACCCTTGAATTTCCAATCCACCAAGCACCTGCAGTTTGGACTTTGTTCCATTTCCTGATGGTGTTGCTAATCTATAGTGTGATAAATTTCAAATCATTTATCTTTTTACTACTTTATATGAATGTTTATCAATATAAAGGTAATGTATATCCAATGATGCATACAAATTTATTCGTTAATACCCCTAACTTATAAAAGATACCATGCTATTTGTATAGGAATAATGGGAAAAAGAGATGGAATTAACATGTTCTTAATGACACTTTCATAAAAACAGAGACAATGTAGACTTATGTAAATAATACCCTTGGAGCCACAAACATTAGTAAATTTTAATGAAATTTTAGTTTTAATTTATTTCACTAAAGTTTATAAAAGAAAAAGCAATTAAATATGGAGGCAGTATTTAAAAATTGCCTAATATCAGCATTTGAAGATTGTATGCTATCTGCTCTTCTGTCTGAGAAGTATAGTATTGCTCAGACACTGTTTAGAACACACGAAATATGTTTCCTGGTGTTAGTCAAAGGTATTTCATTGAGAAGTATCAAATCAAAAGCTAATTAAACACTGAAATAGTCCATATAGAGATGACTTTACTTCATTATTTTAAGGTAAAAGAAAAATACAGACTTGAAAAAAGTAGTAGGAAGCCAGGCTGGAGAGGAAGGCCAACACAGAGAAAATATATATAAAAGGCAGCTAGAAGGCTGCTATCTCACCATCCAATAAAATAAAATAAAATTATTGGAGGATAACGGAACAACTGGGAACAAGCAGTTGTTTAAAGTGACATAATATGATCAAAATACATTGCATAAATTTCTCAAAAATAAATATTATTGAAATAATTGTACTTAATAATAGAATATTTTTTAAATAAAAGTAGTAAGAGTATATTTGGGATTAAGAGAGTAAACTGGTATGGACATGGGAAAGGGGTAAAGGGCAGAAAAGGTGCGGGTTATTGAAAACTAAGGATGTATAAAAAAAGACTTATGGAAAACCCTCAATGACTAAACTAATATGTAGCTGGACTTCGGCTATTTTGTGAGTTCTTCTTTCTTCCCTTCTACGCTCTTTTTACACTGTTTATCCCCCTAATGGTTGATAGGAGAAGAAAAATGGATAGAAAGGAAAGAGTGAAGTTATCATTAAAACTAATTAAGGGCAATGAGTTCCTTGATGCAAGTTTGATCTTTGTCACTGGGATATCTAATTTCTTCTTCTTATTTCTTCTTTGAGTGTGACTACTTAACAAACTTTGATCAAGGTCAAACAACAACCAGCTAACAACCCACAACTTACCCCACCTCCTTGAACTCTAGCATTTATACACCCTCTGAAAAGTGTCCAGAATTCCAAACATCACACAATAGCAGAAACTACCACACCCATACTAGAGCATTAGGAAAATCATAATCAGCTGCTGTGGACAATCTGAAGCAGCCCCATATCCCACACATGGGATTAAAATGAAAACATATTCATATAACATTTCTGTGTTTTTTAAAGAAACCAAAATTCCAAAATTGTCACTACATTTCCCCTCTTCTGTTTTAAGCCATTGTGTTGTGTGTAGTGAGAAATTATAAACAGAGACATTTATTCATGAAATAAGTGCTTTTTGGATCAATGGTTTTCAGACCTCTCCTGCCAAATTCTAAGCTTTTTCTGTTTTGATGGTATCCACAATTTTTTCATTTTCTGTGGAAATATAAACAAATCTTTGACTCCAACATAAAACTTTTGCAGGCTTCCATTGTGATTTAGTGGATTATCAAAAGAGGGAGTATGAATTTTGGAGGGGAACATATGAGAGGAAAATGGAGAATTAGGGAAGTTGGAGGAAGTGAATTTGAAGGAATTCATTATATACATGCTTGAAATTCTCAAAAATAAGGAAAATTTAAAACAAAAATTATTCTCAGTTCCTGAGTACCAACGTGAATTTAACACAATTGACTATGTGTTATTCCCTGATTTCAAGGTCCCCAAAGACCACCAGAGACAACTAGAAGTCCAACTCACATGCAAAAGCAAAGAGTATTTATTCAAGCTCAAGCTTAGGCCCTGCACAGTGGAAGGTGTGGATGGTACTAACCTGGTAGTCACCTTGCCTTTTATGGTAGCAGGGTGAGGGACATTCCAAATTGGCAGTTACATAATTGGTCGACATTTATTTGGTACACTTTATTGGCTAGTAATGATTTCAGCTTGGTTTGAGCAATGGTTGCTAGCTTAATCAATTTACTTTAGATATTAGGTACTTTCTCCTTAAGAACTGAGTGGTTCACAAATTGCATAACAAATGACGCCCATGAAGAAATATGGAGAGGTTCCTGATCCTGGAAGGGAGTGATCTAGCATGGGAAGGGAATATAAGGACACAGAAAAAGGAGGGGGGTGATTGGAGAAGGGATGGAGAGAAGAAGATTTATGGGACATATGGGGAGGAGGGATCCGGGAAAGGGGAAATCATTTGGAATGTAAACAAAGAATATAGAAAATAAAAATATTAAAAAAAAAGAACTGAGTGGTTGTTGCTAGGAGTAGAGTGGATATTTGACCAAGGGAATTATGATTGTTAGCAGAGTGACATGGCTCTCAGAACAAGTTGGTATTTTTCCAGTAGCTGAGTTCATTCATAGGGCAAGCTAATCATAAAATGGAGTCTGAAAGCAAAATGGAGTTTGTAATGTTAAACTGGGCTCTTAACTATGAGCAGGGCATCCGGATTTGTCTTCACACTGTTCTACATTTTCAAATTTTCTTGTATGATGTACCTTCAGATATCATGTTCAAATTTTCTTCAAAAAAGAATAAATGTAAAATATTAAGCACACAGAGAAAGCATTATAGATGGGGAAGTCATCTGGATTCCACATTTTGGATAACTAAAGCTTCAGATGCATAATTAACGGATTGCAGAATTTCTCTTTATCTTTCTGCCTCTCACTTATGTATACACTCATATATACATACACACATAGAGAGACACATACATGATACAATATTATTTAATAGAAAGTGGTAGACTTTAATTAAATTAAAGAATAGTTGAAAGCTGAAAAAACCCAAACATGTTTTAAAAATAAAATTTATTGGTGCTAAAGGGATGGACCAGATGTTAAGAGTTTGCTGCACAAACATGAAGACTTGGGGTTGTTCCAAGGCATCCATTTACATGCTCAGTGTTCTGTCTATAAATTTAGACTTGAAAGAAAGGTACAAAGTATCCCCAATTCAAACTGGAGAGCAAAATTAGCCATGCAACGGTGTTCTTGGTTTGATTGAGAAGCTAAGCTTTAATATAGACATGGTAGAAGAACAATGAATGATGATTGGCTAAAGTCAGTTTCCTTTCTCCACACTCAATGCACACATGTGTATGCACATCCACAAATTCTTTTAACACAAGAAAGAAATGAATGTACATAAATGCAATTAGGGTTTTTTTGCTTCTATGTTCCAAAGGCACAGCAGGGTTAGATAAAGGAAAGAATTTGATCTAGACCCTCTTTTAGGCAACTAATTGTCTAAGTACTCAGCAATGCTCTTTCCCCTTTTTCTGTTTGACTTTTTAAAAATTTCTTTTACTTTTTTATAGTCCAGTCATTGCCCACCTCTTGGTCTACCCTCCCACACTTTCTCATCCCATTCTCCTCTCCTCTGTCTCCAAGAGGATGTTGTCCCCCCCCCACCCCCCTGCCCAGGCCTTCCAACTCCCTGGGGCCTCAAGTCTTTCAAGGGTTAGACACCTCTTCTCCCACCAAGGCCAGACCAGGCAATCCTCTGCTGGTCCAGGCAGGGGCATCTGACCAGCTAGTGTATGCTGCCTTATTGGTGGCTCAGCATCTGAGAGATCTCAGGGGTCTGTGTTAGTTGAGACTGCTGGTCTTCCTATGGAGTCACCCTCTTTCTCAGTTTCTTCAGCCTTTCTCTGATTCAAACACAGGGGTCCCCTGACTTCAGTCCAATAGTTGGGTATACATCTGTCTCAGTCAACTTCTTGTTGGGCCTCTCAGAGAACTGTCATGATAGGCTCCTGTCTGTAAGCACACCATAGCATCAGTAATAGTGTCAAGCCTTGGAGACTCCCCTTAACATAGATCCCAAGTTGGGCCAGTTACTGGACCTCCTTTCCCTCTGTCCCTTCTCCATTGTTGTCCCTGCAATTCTTTTAGACAATAAGAATCTGGTCAGAGCCGGGCGGTGGTGGTGCACGCCTTTAATCCCAGCACTTGGGAGGCAGAGGCAGGAGGATTTCTGAGTTCAAAGCCAGCCTGGTCTACAGAGTAAGTTCCAGGACAGGTGGAATTACACAGAGAAACCCTGTCTTGAAAAAGAAAAAGAATCTGGGTCAGAATTTTTGTCTGTGGAATGGCAACCCCATCCCTCTACTTGATGCTCTGTCTTCTACTGGAGGTGGACTCTATAAGTTCCCTCTCCCGACTCTTGGACATTTCATCTAAGGTCCCATCCTTTGAGTCCTAAGAATTTCTCACCTCTCTGGTCTCTGGTACTTTCTAGACGCTTCCCCCCGCCCCCCAACTCCAAGCCCCAAGATGGCATATTTCCATTCTTTTCCTTGCTCTCAGGGCTTCTCCTGTGTCCTCTCCCATGCTTGATCATGTTTCCCATTTCGCTGTACCTCTCCTCGCCTACCATAGACCTTCCCTCCCTCCACCTCCAGTTATTGTTTCCTTCTCCCTCCCAAGTGAGATTGAAGCACCCTTACTTGGGCCCTTCTGCTTGTTAATTTTCTTGAGTTCTGTGGCTTGTATCCTAGGTATTTTGTATTTTTGGTTAATATCCACTTATCAGTGAGTACATACTATATATACATTTTGGGTCTGAGTTATCTCACTGAGTTATGGTATTTTTCTAGTTCCACTCATTTGCCTGCAAAACATTATGATAATGTCCTTATTTTTTTTTTAAATTTTTAAAAATTTTTCTATATTCTTTGTTTACATTCCGAATGCTTTCCCCTTTTCCGGTTCCCCCTCCCCATTGGTCTCATAAGCCCTCTTCCCTCTGCTTATTTCCCAATCACATCCCCTCCCATTTCTCTATCCTGGTACTCTCCTAAGATGCTGGACCGACCAAGTCTTTTCAGAACCAGGGCCCTCTCCTTCCCTCTTCTTGGGTATCATTTGATATGCTAATCGTCACTTGTGAATTCAGAATTCAGAGTCCTCATTCTTAATAGCCAAATAATATTCAATTAGTGTAAATGGACCACATTTTTTACATCCATTCTTCTGTTGTGGGACATCTGGTTTCTTTCCAGCTTCTGGCTATCACAGATAAGGCCACTAATGAACATAGTGATGTCACAAATAATTGACAGGTTTCTACCATGGAGCCACCTGCCAGCTATGCTGTGCTCTCTTTTCACTCTTCAGATTCTCCAGGGACTAGGAAACTCATTTCCACAGAGACACATTATGGTATAAAACACTAGTCCTTCCCTGACTGAATTACCACAAAGTTCCTATTCATGAGCTCTGCGTACAACTCATTAAATGGCTCCAGGTAAGTCTATGGGCATAGGATTTTTGTACTATGAGTGGGAGGTACAGGGTTGTATCCTGGAAAAATGCATTTGATACACTGTGATGGTAGATGGATCAAATGCAGTTGATTGTTTCAGCTTTAGAAATATTTTCAGTGATAGGATTCTGTATACTTTGAAATCTTTCAGAAACTGTTAATAAAGTATGATATTACAAAATTAAAGCAGTATTTTTTGCAAACCAGAGGACCCTGACAGAGCAATATGAATGAGAGTGAAAAAATGAGTACAAAATTTAATTACATGGCTAAAATAGCTTTATTATACTTAGACCTGAGAAGAATTGTGAGAAATTATAGGGTCACCAGGGCCACTAATTCTGCAAATATCTGCTATTTACTGATGCAGCAATGTGTTTTCTTTTTTGTTTTTCTTTTCTTTTCTTTTTTCTTTCTTTCTTTTTTTTTTTTTTTTTTTTTTTTTTTTTTTTTTTTTTTGAGATCGGGTTTTTCTGTATAGCCCTGGTTGTCCTGGAACTCACTTTGTAGACCAGGCTGGCCTCAAACTCAGAAATCCGCCTGCCTCTGCCTCCCAAGTGCTGGGATTAAAAGCGTGCGCCACCACCGCCCGGCTAGCAATGTGTTTTAAAATCATTTCTATTTGTGACCTTTTTCAATGTGTTTGTAGATGCTATTCATATTTTACCTATGTTACAAATGAATAACTTAATTTATTAACTAGATCCAGAGCTTGAAGAATAAGGAGCAGTTTAGGTAGTCTTGCCCAGCTACATATTTTAAGCAGTTCACTCTTCACCTTATGGGAAATGACTGTGATGGGAATGTGGATTTAAAATGTTCATGGGAAATAAAGAGGTAATTTGAAGCCAATTATAAAGAATATCCACTTGACTTGAGAGCTGTTCTCCAAGGCGGAAGACTGCACCAGAAAATAACAAAAGTTTACTGATATTGGCAGATATCACATGGTGAACATCAGAGGGGTATTTTAGGGGAAGGGGATCCTTGAGATAGTAGGGAATGAAGCTTAGGCTTCATAGGAGTTTGAATTTTGATTCTTAAATTCTTACTATCTTGGGCCCTGGAAAATACAGACTTAGGACAGGAGCTCTAAGTGATCCTGCTTTTTGGTGTATTTCTACATTAAAGAGCCAAATTGCTGTAGGGTGTGTACTGGTTCAGCTGTATCAATGGGTATCAACCAAAGAAAGACTTTTCTTTCTTCTTGTGTAACTTGTAGCCACACAGTTATTTCCAGACTGCCCTTTTTCATCTTGTCTAGTCACTCTTAACTTTTACATTGTTACATCACATCTTTGTGTGAATAAACCACTGTCAAGTTTTATTTCCATTGATACCACATTGTAGCTATGTATACTGGCTCACCTGTAGGCTAGTGCTTGACAGAGACAGGAAGGTTAATCCAATTTCTGATCAGTTCTATTTGCATAGTCAGTTTTAGACTAGCAGTAGTTATAGAGATGGACACTGTGACTTGCCCCTCACTCTCCTCACTCCCACATATCAGAGAGAATTGGTGCTAATACCACAATCCAAATAAAGAAAACAATTAAAATATTCATAATTTATGCAGAGTAATAATATTTAAAAAATCTTTAATGGACTGTAGATGCTATTATTTGAATTCCAAACAACAAAGATAACATTGATCTTTATAAAGGTAGAATAAATGAACTTTTATTTTTCCCCAAATATTTCAAAGAATATTTGGATTTTATGGAGAATGCCTGTTAATAAAATTGGTAGTATATAAAATTATAATTTATGTATATTAACACTGCCTTCTTCAAGAAGGAAGACAGTTTAAAACACTGTGATTTAAAGAAAAATTCTCTGTAAGAAAATTCAGAAAGAAGAGTCTCTGAGAGTTAGATGGGGCTGAAAGAAGGAATGCAGACTGTTCTTTTTTGTCTGAGCCGAGAGGAGGCCCCTTTCTCTCCTCAGAGATAAATTATATTTATAATGCGAGAAAAGAGCAACAGCTAACATATTTGCAGAATGGAAGGTAAAGCACATTTTCATGTCTTTTTATTGAATTGCTGTTTTAATCCATCCTCATAGCATTGAATACTTAAAACCATCTCAGGGAACAAGTGTGTGAACTGCTGAAAGGAAATAAACATCCTTTCTAAATCATTTATTATGTTACATCTTCTGGAGTGGAAACACTTCTTGAAGGAATTATAGATACAGGTTTCAAGTAACCATGAGGCAAGACACACACATTCATGGACCACTGGATACATGACAAGGCAAAGATTTTCTGCACAGAAGCATGCCTTTAAGCCTGACAAATGTCCTAAGTGAGAATGATAAAAGAAGAGGAGAATAAGGGGCAAAGAACTTGTATGAAAAGTGTCTCCCAGAAAATAGTGTAAGGGCCAAAACAAAAATGTTACCACCATAGAAATATTTTTCCACTGTAGAAAAATGATACATTAAAACATTAAAAATTCCTCTCCATAGAGCTTTCAGTATTAGTCAGTCACCTAGGCAAAAATGCATGGTAGCTTTAGGTAGGTGAATTAGTTATTTATAAAGAAGACTGGATAGCAGAGGCTGCAGGTGGGGACTTGTTAAATATAAATGATGGGCAAATGCAGAAAAGAGAAGATAAGAACCACCTGTGGCCAAAACGGAAAAGACCAATGGGTAAAAGAGTAACTGATAGGTTCTTGGACAATAGGCAGTAGAAGTATAAAATAAACAGTTGGGTTTGAGGAAAAAAAAATGAATGTCTAAAAAAATAACTTGCATACAATCTGGTAGATTCTTATGGAGGAGGATCAGACTATTAAAAGACCCACAACACCAGTTACAGAATGAGAGACATAGAAGATCTTCCTGACAAACCTGCCCTGAGAGAACTGAATAATCTCCCATGCTGGGGGATGATTCATATCTAGATACAGGTAAATTCAAGATCTTATGCTATCTTCATTCTGTGAATTCCAGTTGCAAAAACACAAGAGCGCATAGAGGACAAGAATCAAATGAAAGGCATTTTTGATCAAATGCTTTTGGTCTTGGAGTAGAAGCAAGCTATCTACTGAATTTAACTTACAGAAATGATTCTGGTAAGGACAAAATGTGACTGATATTTAAATCCTTTTGGGGAAGAGAATGGCTGGGGTTGAAGAAAAGATGTTATGTTCATTACTTACATACAGTTTATTGTGCTAATGAATTAATTTCTCTTAAATTTAACACATCTAGTCTTAGCATGGAGCAGAAGTTGAAGCAGCAATACTGCAACAAATTTCTACTGAGCTCACCATGATCAAGTTCAATGGCTCAGTCTTCATGCCTTCTGTGCTAACACTAGTGGGGATCCCTGGCCTGGAGTCAGTGCAATGCTGGATTGGCATTCCATTCTGTGTCATGTACATCATTGCTTTGATTGGGAACTCCCTAATTTTAGTTATAATTAAAAGTGAGAAGAGCCTCCACATACCCATGTATATTTTCTTGGCCATTTTGGCAGTCACAGACATTGCCCTTAGCACATGCATTCTTCCCAAAATGTTGGGCATCTTCTGGTTTCACATGCCACGGATTTCCTTTGATGCTTGCCTGCTGCAGATGGAACTCATTCACTCATTCCAGGCCACAGAATCAGGCATCCTCCTGGCCATGGCTCTGGATCGTTATGTGGCCATCTGCAACCCCCTGAGACATGCTACTATCTTCTCTCCACAGCTCATGACTTGCCTTGGAGCTGGTGTCCTACTCAGGTCTCTCATCCTCACATTCCCAATGATATTGCTCATCAAATGTCGCCTTAAGTACTACAGAACTACTGTTGTCTCCCACTCTTACTGTGAACACATGGCCATTGTGAAATTGGCAGCTCAAGATATCAGGATCAACAAGATATGTGGTCTCCTTGTTGCCTTTGCCATCTTAGGGTTTGACATAGTCTTCATTACCTTCTCCTATGTGCGAATCTTCATCACCGTCTTCCAGCTGCCCCAGAAGGAGGCTCGACTCAAAGCCTTCAATACCTGCATTGCTCACATCTGTGTCTTCCTACAGTTCTACCTTCTGGGATTCTTCTCTTTCTTCACACACAGGTTTGGAGCTCACATACCCCCCTATGTGCACATCCTTTTGTCAGATCTTTACCTGTTAGTCCCACCTTTTCTGAATCCCATTGTCTATGGTGTTAAAACTAAACAAATCCGTGACCAAGTCCTGAAAATGCTTTTCTCCAAGAAACCTCTGTGAACATTAGTGACTCCCTCCATTCCTATGTTGTGTGGTTTCTAATTAGAACTTGAATTAAACTCTAAATCTTCTACAGATAGGAAAATGTGTGATAGCATGTGAGTTTCATGTACTTAACATTTATGAAAGTGTAGGGTAAATAAAAAAAAAAACCTTGTTTATCTCTGTTTTAATTTCAAATTGTTTAACACACTTTTCTCCTTTGGAACTATGATTATCGTCTTGTATTTTCTTTCCTGACACTGTGTAATCATATTTAAAAACAAAATTCAAAATTAGCATTTCCTCAGGTAAATTTCAGAACAAGTGCTGTGAATCACCATTCTGAAATTTCTCACTCAACACATACTCATAATTTTGGTTATGTTTTACTTTTTGGTATTTCCTTCTAAACTGTATTATGGAATGGCTAATCAATTATACATACTTTTATGAATAAAGATATAGTGATAATATAAGAAAGAATTCACAAAAACTTATTTAGTGCAATTCAAAACCCACTAAAGATTCCAAGAATCATGAATAGAGAAATTCCAATGAATGAGTAAAGTAATTAGCATATTCTCAAATAAACTTTTAGAAAACTGAAGCAATAATATAATCATATACATCAATTAGACCCTGGTATGTAATTATTATAATGTACTTTTGAGTTTACCTTATTCTCTACTAAAATTAGAGGTTTAAGAGTAACTGAATACTGAGGTATAACTTCTGTATTTAAAATTTGCCTACCCACCTTTATGTCATAAATTTTAGGACATGCTGTCTGGATCTTATTAGAACACAAATAAATTTGCATGTATGGATATTAATGAAATATACGCATCAATAATACAGAAAAATTTATACATTCAGGAGTTTATTGCACTATTATTAAGTCAAAGGAAACACTTATATCTGAAAGGATATGTATGTCTATTATTCTGAGGTTTATAAGAGCCACACAAGCTATGAGCAGAGACTCTGCATTTATCTTTACATTTTTCACATCTTCTTTATATCTTCATAAAAAAGTAATTTTTCCTGATGTAATTGCTGACACAGAGGCTTACTGCTGAAAAAGCTCACCCTTTCTAGTTCTTTTTTCAAATCTGGCTGGTTGCTTCAACTGATCTGTTAAGACTCAAATGCCTCTCCAATCTAACTGATTTCATATGGCTTCTCTTGGCTTCTCATTGAGTTGCTCTGCTTGGCCTCAATCTAATTCTGAAAAGTAGTTTTAATCTTCTGGATCTTTTTTGTTCTCTGACTTCAACCACTTCTGCTGATCTTCATGAACTCAAGTATGAACTCAACTCCACTGCACTGCACTCCCCTCACTGACTCTCAAATCACTCTCTCTCCCTGATCTGTTCTTAAAATGCTTTGCTTTCCTGTGCTGTTCTTGTGAGACTTGGACACATCCTATCTCTGACGCATGATGTCAAACCTTTCTCTGATTTGCCATTTTGTCTGCCCCTCAATTAGATATTACTTTCAAACATGGCTGCTTTCTTCTATAAACTAATTTTACATTAAAGGCCCATTCTTAGTGTGTCTGTAATCTATCCAGAGGGACTTAATGTGTGTGGCATGTCTGCATTCTTGCCAGATCACGCAGACCAAAGTCTTTGACTGTGATCCCTTGTCAGAGCAGCCATGTTGCTGGATTAAAATTCTTAAAATTTCTCTATATCTTCAATTTATTATTTGTTATTATCTATGAATATCATGTCTAAATTTCAACAAAAGAAAAAGTCTTAGAAATAGTAAGTTGATTATAAGCACTAAAAACATTGTAGATGGAAAGTCATATGGATTCCTTATTTTGGATAAACAAGTGTTTTAATAAATAAGAGAAAAAGACAGAGATACAGAAAGAGACAGAGACATATAGACACGTACACAGAGACTGATAGAAATAAACAGACATATACAGAGAGAATTATTCAATATGTAGATTTAAACATTAATTTTTGAGAAGAAAGGGTTTTTCTTTTTTAAATTTAATTTAAATGTTTTTTTTTACACATATTTACTTGACATCCCACTCACTCCTCATCCTGGTCCTCCTATAATTCTTCCTCCATTACCCTTTCCCTTCCCCTCTGAGTGGGTGGGTTCCCTCTGGGTATCCCTTGCACCCTAACACTTCAAGTCTCCATGAGGCTAGGCACTTCCTCTTCCACTGAGGCCAGACAAGGCATCCCAGATAGAAGAACATATCCCACATACAGGCAACAGCTTTTGGGATTGCCCCCGCTTCAATTGTTTAGGACCCCAAACTGCATATATGCTACATATGTGTGGGGAGGCCTAGTTCCTGCCTATGTATGTTCTTTGGCTGGTTGTTCAGACTCCGGGAGCCACAAGAGTAGAGGCTAGTTGACTCTGTTGATCTTCCTGTGGAGTTCCTATCTTTTTGGGGTCCTGCATTCCTTCCTCTCATTCTCCCATAAGAGTCTCCAAGCTCCATTCACTGTTTGGCTGTGGGTGTCTCTATCTGTCTGAGTTAGCTGCTGGGTGAAGCCTCTCAGAGGACAACACGCTCCTGTCGGCAAGCATAAGAGAATATCATTAATAGTGTTAGGGATTGGTGTTTGCCCATGGGATGGATTCAGGATCACGTGTGGGGAAGGACAGGAGAGATGGCTACATAGCCATGAAAATGACGAATTTTTCAAAGAAACAAATAGAAACAAATTATTAAGTGTTTTCAAAATAAAATTTAGTAGCTCAGCAGAAATGGCTCAATAGCTTAGCCTTTATTACTCAAGTCCAGAATTCAGATTCCCAGAAACCCTTGTGAAATGCCGGGTGAGCATGGCAGACTGCCTGTAACTCTCTCTTGAAGATGACAACAGGGCTTACCCAGAGCATGTTGGCTAAGAAAGATAAGCCATGCAGGTGGCGTCGACTTACCCTGTTTCAGTGAGAAAGGTAGCAGAGGAACTAAGAATGAGTTTTGACCTCAAAGTCAGGCCTTCATCTTGCATACATTTTCACATTTGCCCACATATTTAAGAATTTGCAAAGCCACTCCCATACATCCACCACATACATAAAATATGAAAAAACAATAAACATGAAATATATTTATTATATAATAAATAAAACAGCCATAAAGACAGAACACAATGTTTCGGTTTTGGTAGACAATAAAAAATAAAGAAGTTGAATGAGATAGTAGAAGTGAGTAACTGAACAACTCATTTTAATACTGAATTGGATAAATGTGTTTGTGACATGTATTTCAGAGCAATTAAGCAATATGAAATCAACTTAAAATAAACATGATGAAGACAGAAATCTCATCATAGATATAAATTAATATATAATATAGATTAGATATTCCTAAATATAGAACCAATGATAAGACATGAATTAAACAACCTTAATTTTTAGGTAGTAGATATAAAAATATACTAAGCACACAAATTAATTTAGACTAGCATTTGTTGTTAACATAAGCAACTGAAAATGGAAAAACCTAACCTAATTGTAGCAGGAAAAAGTTAATGTCATTTATCTTTATGATATCAGGGATTCACGCATTATAATCTTAATAAGAGAAGTAATAAACAATAAAAACATTAAAGTGCAATTTCTAGTTGTACTTTGATAGTGGTGATTAAGTCATTTGTGGGTATAATTAAGCATGATTGCATGGATAGTTTAGCAAGAATTTCCTGTGTCTTAAGTGGGTTTGGTAAAGGAAAGCTATTGAGGGAGCAGACAATTCAAAGGGAATAGTCCTCTTACATGACTTGTGTGAGTTTAGTCTTTGATGTAGGTGATTTGAGACAGGAAAGTAATACAGCCTTTTATCATTATTTCAGGTATGTAATTCATAATAGGGAAAGGTCAGAAAACCCAAAGAAACAGTCATGAAAATATTACTAACTATTTTATAGGCGAAGCACTACCGACTCTTGAGAGTTCCTGCAATGCTCCTGTTATTACCATAAGTGTCTCATTTTCCCCAATGGCAAGCTTCACTGAAACATTGAATACAATTGCATGCTTTCTTCTTCTTTTTCTCTTTATTTACATGTGTGAAGTGCTAGTTCTACATTGCTGTTTTGATTGTTCAACATTTTGTGCAAATTGCATCACACAATATATAATTTGTATAGTGGAAAAAAGTGGGTTTTCCTCTTCTAATTTTCTCTCCTGAATAAGAGGTTACAGAAATACACACCACAGCTCACTTACTATCCTATGTTGATGTGCGCTAAAAGTTGTGAACTTGGTGTGATCAATACTTCTACATGTGTCCTCATTCACTCAGAATATTGATTTCTATGTCTAATCAAATTATCAAATCACGGGCCACCAAAATTCTCCAACATTTGTAGATGTTTTAAGTATTTAACATACACCTCTATCAACTAAAATCATCAGCAAGACACCAGGTGCTTGCATTGGTTGATGTCTTTACTAATGCTTGAAGGTATACCTTGTTATTTTGATCAGGTAGTTCATAAATAATGTGGGAATTCTGTTATCTTATTCAGCACTTCAATGAAATCAGAAATATTTAATTCTCCATATATATATTTCAATTGGCTAGTATTTTTTTTTTTACAATTAAAGACTATTCCTCATTGATCACTTGGTCATCTGTACTAGTTTCTACTAACACATATATTGAGTGATCCTTTCTTACCTTGTATATATTGTGAATGTGTTTAACTTTTCAGAAAAATGCCTAATGCATATTTTAACAGCAATTATCTTTATTTTGAAAGACCTAGTATTATCTAACTCTAAATAGAGCCTTGCATTTTCATACCTGTCCAAAATAGGCCTAATGTTTGTTTTTAATACATTCTCCATCAGTATTCTTTTTTCTGCACCCATTGAGAATGAGGGCAGGAAAAATGAGCACAGAACTGTATGTCCTCTAACTTTACATAAGACCAGTAAAATATAATACTTCACAGATTGAAGAGTTCCAGTTTCCAATGAATAAACACTATACTATCCTGGGTGACAGCTGGTAATCGTTGGTCCAAGATAGTTTTCCCTAGCTTGGTGACATAGGTCTTGTACAGCAGCAGGTAAGCTAGGGCTCTGTGTGCTTGGTCCCGTGTCAGTGTTCCATTGCATTTGATGGGCTCTGGACTCAGGTGACATATATGATGTCACCTTGTCCATCAAGCTTGCTTTGTTGCTTCCCATGATGCTGCCCCATTCTATTTCTCCCCTAAACACAAACATTACAGTACAGAGAAATCATTGTCTTTTTTTTTTTTTTAAAGTAGCTATCTTTAAGATTCTTCTCAGCCATCCGAAGTTCTTCGGGTGAAAATTCTTTTTTTATCTCTGTACTCCATTTTAAATAGGGGTATTTGGCTTTCTGGGGTCTAACTTCTTGAGTTCTTTGTATATATTGGATATTAGCCCTCTATCTTTTGTAGGGTTGGTGGAGATATTTTCCCAATTTGTTGGTTGCCAATTTGTCCTTTTGATGGTGTCCTTTGCCTTACAGAAACTTTGTAATTTTATGAGGTCCCATTTTTCTATTCTTGATCTTAGAGCATATGCTATTGGTGTTCTGTTCAGGAACTTTCGCACTATACTGATGTCTTCAAAAGTCTTTCCCAGTTTCTTTTCTATTAGTTTTAGAGTGTCTGCCTTTATGTGGAGGTCTTTGATCCATTTGGAATTGAGCTTAGTACAAGGAGATAAGAATGGATCAATTCGCATTCTTCTGCATACTGACCTCCAGTTGAACCAGCACCATTTGTTGAAAAGGCTATCTTTTTTCCACTGGATGTTTTCAGCTCCTTTGTCAAGCTTCAAGTGGCCATAGGTGTGTGGGTTCATTTCTGGATCTTTAATCCTATTCCATTGATCCGCCTGCCTGTCATTGTACCAATACCATGCAGTTTTTAACACTATTGCTCTGTAGTATTGCTTGAGGTCTGGGATACTGATTACCCCAGAATTTCTTTTGTTGTTGAGAATAGTTTTAGCTATCCTGGGTTTTTTGTTATTCCAGATGAATTTGAGAATTGCTCTTTCTAATTCTATGAAGAACTAAATTGGGATTTTGATGGGTTGAATCTGTATATTGCTTTTGGAAAAATGGCCATTTTAACTACATTAATCCTGCCAATCCATGAGCATGGGAAATTTTCTGAGGTCGTCTCCATTTCCTTCTTCATAGTCTTGAAGTTCTTGTCATACAGATCTTTCACTTGTTTGGTCAGAGTCACACCAAGGTACTTTATACTGTTTATTGTGAAAGGTGTCATTTCCCTAATTTCTTTCTCAGCCTGCTTATCCTTTGAGTATAGAAAGGTTACTGATTTGCTTGAGTTGATTTTATAACATGCCACTTTGCTGAAGTTGTTTATCAGCTGTAAGAGTTCTCTAGTGGAGTTTATTGGGTCACTTAGGTAGACTATCATATCATCTGCAAATAGTGATAGTTTGACTTCTTCCTTTCCAATTTGTATCCCTTTGACCACCTTATGTTGTCTAATTGCTCTAACTAGTACCTCAAGTACTATATTGAAAAGATATGGAGAGAGGGGTCAGCCTTGTCTATTCCCTGATTTCAGTGGGATTGCTTCAACTTTCTCTCCATTTAGTTTGATGTTGGCTATTGGTTTGCTGTATATCGCTTTTACTATGTTTAGGTATTGGCCTTGAATTTCTGTTCTTTCTAAGACTTTTAGCATGAAAGGATGCTGAATTGTGTCAAGTGCTTTTTCAGCATCTAATGAAATGACCATGTGTTTTTTCTTTGAGTTTGTTTATGTAGTGGATTGCACTGATGGATTTCCTTAAATTGAACCATCCCTGCATCCCTGGAATGAAGCCTACTTGATCATGGTAGATTATCGTTTTGATGTGTTTACAGGACATACATACATATATATGTCTATTTATGTGTCTGTAGATGTATGTATGCATGTATGTATGTATATATGTATGTATGTATGTATGTATGTATGTATGTATGTATCTATCTATCTATCTATCTATCTATCTATCTATCTATCTCTATGTATTTCTACATGAAAACATGCTTGTCATTGCTTGTCCTGATGGGTGTAGCAAAGTAAGACTATATAAGAAGTCAGAAAGATTCCATGTGGAAAAGGTTACCTAATATAACCATTTCTTCTTTGGAGGGAAATGAAGACATCGTGAGGCAACGTGTGGAGTGGATAGGGTCTCAGAACATTAAGTGCTTCAATATATGTTCTTCTGTGCTCTCTCTGTTTTTCCATCTCTGACTCTAGAGATCAACATATTCCATTATGGTCAACTATATAGTGATAAATTTCAGAATTGAAACAATCATGCTGTTCACAGGTGTATCTCTTTTTATTCGGTGTGGTCTTGTTACTGTCCTACTGTTCCACTGTAAGTAGACACCACTATATTCTCTCATCTAGTGAGACATTCAAAGTTGAACTTAAGGGCTAAGATTATCAGACAATTTGGTAGAGATAGGATAAATAACTGCTATTTCTTCTTTCATAATATATTCATGAATAAGTTAATCATTGAGTGAATGTTTTATGTAATGTTAGATTAAATCGACTTGATCTATTTTCTTGGTTAGAGATAGGTAGAATATTAAGAAAAGTGTCATGTTGGAAAATCAGATTTCAGTCATGAAATTGACTTTATTGCAAAATGATTTTGCAGAAGGCCTTCCAAGTAAATGAATCATATTATATCTGTTATCATATAGAATCAAATTTAGGTACCTATAGCTCTCAGATGTAGACTCTGCTTTTCCATAATCTAGGCCCCATCTGAAACTTTTCACTGTTCTCATATTTTCAGTGTAAACCCTTTTCTCATTACAGGTTGCATCATATCAGCTTTTCAAGACACAGAGACAACACATATTTAAGAATCTCTAGAGAATTCATTATCCACTATACTGAAATTGTGACATCCTGCCATGATCTGGTTGGTAGTAGTGCAGAAAAGAATGAGAAATTGAAATGTTGGCACTGACAGGGTTACAGCTTCTCTCATGCTTATATGCTGATTCCTCTCTAAGGACTTCAGGGAGCCTTATTAATTCAGCCTGCTTCTGTTCAGAATTAGAATGGTCTTTTATAGGGGAAGAACTCCTCTACAAAGTATGTGAGATTGAGAGAAAGATAAATGGGGGGATATAAGAATACACAGGAAGGATGCTAAGAAGCAAAAGGGAGGAGGGGGGAAGGCATCAAAAAATAAAGACAAGAGGGCCAAGAGGAAATATTAGATATTATTTTAGCGATTCTCTCTCTCCCTCTCTCTGTTTGTTTCACTGTTGTCCCATTGTCTCAGTGTAACCAATTTCTCATTCCAGGTTGCATCACATTAGTATTTTTCTTTTTTCAGACACAAAGGCAACAAATATTTAAAAATCTCTCTCCTTGTCTCTCTTTCTGACATTCTCTTTCTCTCTCTCTCTCTCTCTCTCTCTCTCTCTCTCTCTCTCTCTCTCTCTGCATGTGTGTGTGTGTGTGTGTGTCTGTCTTTCTGTCTGTCTGTCTCCCTGTATTCATTTTTGTACATCAAATTTGAAATAGAAAAATTCAGAAAATCAGGATGCCCCATATTTTCCCTTCAGGTAACATCTGTTCATATACTTGATTACAGTGAGGCAAAGGGTTATTTCAAATGTAACTTCCGCAGACAACTTTAAAACTCCCACTCCAACTCAAATAAGAGTAACATTTAAATATGTTTTGTTTCTCAAGTCTCAAATCCACTTTGGAATTTCCCTAGACTTTCAAATTTAAAAAGCAACAATAGCGACTCCTTCTCCTCTTTCTCCTCCTTCTCCTTCTTTTCCTTAGGAAAATGCTGAAAACGATGCCATGCCCACATAGGTGAGTTACTCGGTCAGAATCAATAGAAATCGGACTGTCAAAATAAATGAAGCAGGACGAAGGGTTATAAGATAAAAGGAGTAGCAGACTCTAGCAAATGTGTAAAATTGGGAATATAAGAATACTAATGTGGCTTTACATGCTCATAGTTTGCTAAAGTTTCTAGGATTTCATTTGCACCCTACCTGGAAAAGTTTTCCATTTCAGAATTGATACTGGATTGAATACAAAGCACATCATGTAGTCCATAGTACTGGAGGAGCATGGTGGTAGAGAAAAAGATTAAAAGGTGATTTATATTTTGATATATTGGGACATCACTATGTGACAAAGAGATGAAACTGATACATCCTCTATGTGTGTGTGTGTGTGTGTGTGTGTGTGTGTGTGTGTTGGGTTACTATACAGAGTGATGAATTTGATCAAGGAACTTCATACTTATGTATCATTAAACTTTTCTGTCATTCATTTTCCTACTCAATCTCTTTTCCCCGGTCAGTATTTCCAAGTTGATTCACACTCTTTCTCAGGTAATCCCAACATCTGTTGTCATCTTGTTGTATTCTGCTGCTGCTCTTTCAAGTCCCCTCTTAAGATCTCTTCTTTCACCCTCAAGATCAGAGAGAGCTTTAATGGGCTTGCATTTGGGAATCTGAATGGAAGGACTTGATGGCAGTAAAGTAGGTAATGTACTTTGATGTTAACTAACAATGAAATGGAGATGATGAGGTAGAAATGAAAACTGGATTGCGGAGTGAATATATAAAAGCACTGAAGACTTTTTTTTAATTATTGCTGTTCTTATCCTTTGCTGTTCTCTCCCTCTATCTCCTACACAGATCCTGGCCTTGTCAATGCCTCCCACATTAGAGAATAACCCTGGGATTGAATTGCACTCTAACAGTCAGCCCAATGGCAACGTCAAACTCCAGTACCATTGTGTCTTCTACGTTCTACCTCACAGGCATCCCTGGCTATGAGGAATTTCACCACTGGATTTCCATTCCATTTTGTTTCCTTTACCTTGTTGGAATAACAGGCAACTGTATGATCCTGCACATTGTGCGGACAGACCCCAGACTCCATGAGCCCATGTATTACTTCCTGGCTATGCTTTCCCTCACTGACATGGCCATGTCCCTGCCCACCATGATTTCACTTTTTAGGGTGTTGTGGTCTATTTCACAAGAGATCCAGTTCAATATTTGCGTGGTCCAAATGTTTCTGATTCATACTTTTTCCTTCACTGAATCATCTGTGCTCTTGGCCATGGCCCTTGACCGTTACGTGGCTATCTGCCACCCCCTGCGATATGCTACCATTCTCACGCCAAAACTTATTGCCAAGATTGGAACTGCTGCTCTGCTCAGAAGTTCTATTTTGATAATTCCACTTATGGCCCGTCTAGCCTTCTTTCCCTTCTGTTCCTCCCATGTTCTTTCTCATTCCTATTGTTTGCACCAGGACATGATCCGCCTGGCTTGTGCTGACATCAGATTCAATGTCATATATGGCCTAGTCCTCATTATTTTGTTGTGGGGCATGGACTCCCTGGGCATTTTTGTATCTTATGTCTTAATCCTTCGCTCAGTGTTAAAAATTGCATCCCGTGAGGGTAGGCTTAAGGCACTCAACACATGTGCGTCCCATATTTGTGCTGTGCTCATTCTATATGTGCCCATGATAGGGCTGTCTATTGTTCATCGTTTTGCCAAACATTCCTCTCCCCTCATTCACATCTTCATGGCACATATCTACTTATTGGTTCCACCAGTGCTTAACCCAATTATCTACAGTGTGAAGACCAAACAGATACGCCAAGGAATCCTCCATTTGATTTGTTCTCCAAAAATCAGTTCTATTACAATGTAGGCATATCACCAAGACAGACAGGCATCAGCGCTTGCAATGTGAATCATGAAAAATTGTTTGCTCCAGCTGTATTGCATGTAGAGCTGTCAACAAAAGCAGAAACAAGTCAACAAATAATCACAGGAAGAAACATTCCCTGTCCAATGTGTTTGGAAAGCCAGTCTCCACATATACTTCATAAATCTTCTTCAGTTATGGATATGTTAGAGATATGGATATGGATATATTGGTAATCATTGCTAATTATTCTTTCCCACTTCCATCCTCAAACTTTATTGCAAATGATTTATCTATAAACATAGTGACCTGACATTCCTTTGCCTCTTGATATATCATTCTTCTGTAATTATTATGTGTATGAATGTGCTGAAAGTTAGTGAATTCTTATCTAGAAATGAGTATTACTGTAGCTAAGAGTAGACATTAATCAATACTCATGGAATTAAAATGTTTACTTACATGGCTCTTTCATACTAAAGATTTAGTTTCCTAAGGAACAGAAATGGCAGCCTTGAATTTTTGTTGTTTACCTTTGTTTTTTGTTTTCTTTTATTTTTGTAATGCTTGAGACCAAGCCTAGGCCATGGTACATGCAAAGAAATGCTATTAACTGCAAGCTAACTCACTAGCCTAATAAGTTCAATTTTAAAGAAAGCTGAGAGGGAATTTTGACAATTTTCTAATTATTATGTGATCATGTGAAACTAATATTATCCATTGAATTAAATATGTCCTAATCATAATTTAGAGTAACTATTACCACAAATATAAGTTCTTACAAGGTTTGTTATCACGAAACAGGTGACATAGGTCTTTAAATATTCATCTAGACCTCTCCCCAATGTTCAAAGCCAATAAGTTTTATAAACTTTTTGAAGTTGTCAAGTCTGTGTCAAGTATGTGTATGTTCATGCATACAGTAGGATAATAATACTTTCATGGTTAATTGGGATTTCTTACATCCTGTGTTTACACTAGCAAAAAGAGGCATACAATCAAGCAAACAACCAGATAGAAAGATAAGTTAAAACTCATGTCCTAAGAACCAAAATTCATAATATGATAGATGTGAATAAAAATATATAATATATTTTCATATACATTTT
Source organism: Apodemus sylvaticus (assembly GCF_947179515.1). Classification (NCBI taxonomy): domain Eukaryota; kingdom Metazoa; phylum Chordata; class Mammalia; order Rodentia; family Muridae; genus Apodemus; species Apodemus sylvaticus. The sequence continues at coordinate 102,258,772 of NC_067472.1, forward strand.
TTCTAGCTATTAAATAGGAATTGATGCAACTAGACTGTGCTTGTTAATGAGGACTTAAAGTTCCTGTATGTAAAATGATTGTGAAATAAATTAGTACTTGAAAAAAAATGACTCATTTGAATATTCATTTTAGTATCTATAGTTGTCAAGAAGACACATTTTATATAAGACCTATTTTAATAATTTAAATTTAAAATCTTCAAATATTAAGCACCTAATATCACCCAGAAAAAACCACAATCTTTTGTTTGTACCTTGATTTTGGTTTGATTGCATCTATTTACCCTATTTATTCTTATCTTGGTCTTGTTTACTACCCAATCATGCAACGCACTGATGTTGACAACTGGAATATAAAATAAAGCAAGAGATATAAAGATCAAAATGTAATGATTCACTTTACTTTATGATACATCTTTAAAATCAAATTGATTTCATGAAGATATTTAAAAACTTTGATGTCTATGAATGCCTGCCTGCATGCATGCATATGCACCTCATAAAAGGCTTGTGACCACTGAGGCTAGAAGAGGGCATAGAATTCTCTGAAAATGGATTTATAGATAGTTTGAGCCACCATCTGCATTCAGGAAATCAAACGTGGTCCTCTGCAGAACAGTAAGTACTCTTAACTGCTGAGCCTCGGCTCCTTTAGGGATATTATTTACAAAGAATATGATTCATACATATATATAATATATATATATACATATATATAATATATATATATACATATATATATAATCAATAATATTTTATAATAATCATTATAAAAGTAATGCCTTCAAAGGCAAACTTATTTTTAAATTGTGTATGTTGAGCACACAGAATGCAGGGAGAAGAAGCAAGATATGCCAGTACACATGGAAATTTCTTAACAGTAGCATGTTAAAGATCAATGTAACAACAAATACAAACATTAAAATGCTCTGAGTTTCAAAATCTTGATGGACTTATTATTTTCTTTCATGGACACTAGAACTGAATGTTTCTAGTCCCGTAAAAAGTCTTGGATATCCTGTTAATTTTAAGATGTATATTTTTACTAATCTTATCTTTTGGTATTCATATATTATTGTATATAGTTTAAATCTTTAATTTACACTCTGCTACAGCTGAACTGCATGGAACTATCTCTAGTGAGTATACACTGTGAAATGGAAATATATTAGTTCAATTTTTAAATCAGCATTGGGAAATCTACAGGGCCACATGTGTCCTTTTATGTCCAGATGTTTGCACACAACTGTAACTGATCTTTTTTCATGTTTTTAGACATGAGATCTTTCTGTCTTCCAAAGAGCAGTGACACAACTCATCATTATAACTAACTGCAGAGTTCTATTATTACCAAGTTTTCTACCAAGGACTTGATATTCCAAAGTCACAGCTCTTTTATATTTCAACCATTCCCAGGTCGATGGCTTGAAGTCAACATCTCAGCAATCTTCTCAGATTTATGTAGAATACAATTTATTTTAGTTATTATGTGAGGTACACACATGGCAATGTAGTTGAAAGACAAGTGAGAAAAATATATTTGTAGATAAAAATTACCACTATGTCCTTTAAGTATTCATCAAACTTAAGAAACTCATCTAATAAAATTATTAATTAATTCTTTGTGGTAGAGCTCAATAGCTCATTTAGCACTATCAGATTTATTAAAAATATGGAGACCTTAAAGACTAAGAGCTTGTGTTTGAAAATGCCACTTATAATAATAGCAACCACTGACTAGGTGCTTTCTTCCTGTTCTATGCCCCACAAAACATTTTATAACATGAAACTCAGTAGGGGTTTGAAAAAAAATGTCATGTTTCCTCAGTTCATTATTATTATTATTTATTATCTTTAATCTTTCCTCACAGTCCAGTCATTATCACCAATCCTATTCCACCCTCCAACAGTTCCCTATCCCATCCTTCTCCCCTGTTTCCAAGAGGATGTTCCCATACCCCCTATATCCCCCATATCCCGCCAGACCTCCACTCCCTGGAGTCCCAAGTCTCTCAAGGTGTAGGTGCATCTTCTCTCACTGAGGGCAGATGAGGCAGTCTTCTCTGTACATATGTTGGAAGCTTTGGACCAGCCAGTGTATACTGCCTGGTTGGTGACTCAGAGTCTGAGAGATCTCAGGGGTTCGGGTTCATTGAGACTGCTGGTCTTCTCATGGGGTCACCCTCCACCTCAGCTTCTTCCAGCCTTTCCAAAATTCAACCACAGGGGTCCCCAACTTCAGACCATTGGTTGGGTGCAAGTATCCGCTTCCATCACAGTCAGCTGCATGTTGGACCTCTCTGAGGGCAGTCATGCTAGGCTCCTTTTCTGTAAGCGCACCCCAGCATCAGTAATAGTGTGAGGCCCTGAAGCTGACTCCTAGGTCAGACCCACGCTCTGCTATTATAATATGCTGGTACATTTTAATTTATTACATTTGGTAGTCATCAGTGAAAGCAAATCTTGAAGTAATGATTTCAGTTCCCTTAGGTACTTACATGCTTATACAGACACATAATCAGACACAGACAGACACAGACACACAGACAGACAGGCAAGACAGACAGACAGACAGACAGACACACACACACACACCATAAAAGTAAAAGTAAAAATCCCCTAAAAATAAGAGAATAATAAGAGAAGCAGAGTAATAAATCTGAAACAATGACGAGAATGCAAGCCTCAAAGTCTGGAGCTGCACATCAACCAGCAAGGCTCTGGTTCTACAGAACTCTAGAACAGTGACAGTCTCTGACTAATCTCAAACACATAAGCTTGTGGGGGACATATTGTATCCAAACCATAATATACTTATAAAAAGAAAAATTAAGCAAAAATCATAATTTATAGGATTGAAGAAAGATAAATGAGGATACTTTTTCTTTCAAACCTATTAATTTTTCCTAATAAACTATAATGAATAAACAAAACAATTAGCATGATATTGTAAAGATTATAGCATAAATGAATATAGAAAACAACTCATCTATTCATACACTGAACTTTTAAATTCCATTTTTAAGAATTTTAGAAATAAAATTATATTTAATAAAAGTTGACTTTTGTTCATATGTGTGTGGATGCATGACACATGTCTGCAGGCACTTGTACCATCCAGAAAGGGTATTGGATTCCCTAGTTCTAGAGTTATAGACGGTTGTAAGCCACTCTGTGTAGATGCTGAGAATCAAATTCCAGTCTTCTGGAATAGCAGTACGAGCTCTTAACTTTTGGAGCACCTTCCACCCCTCAGATTATATTTAGTAAAAATGTCAAGAAATAAACTAAAATTTGAGCTTTGGGGGTTTGAATTTAAAGACTGAAATGATGTATGGTATATAAAGAGATTATTGAGTCTCATTATAGACTTATTTAGACTATTGTTTGATTGCCATCTTAGAGCCTCATTGACTGAACAACTTTGCAAACCAATGGTCTCTAAAGGAAAAGGACTTAAAAGCACTCCCCATCAGAGCTCTGGAGGGGTGCAGATTACAAGGGTAATATAGCTACACCTAAGGACATCACCTCCACCTGTGTTTGGCTCTGTCCCACATCTCCATTTCTTTCCCCGCAGGCCATGTCAGAGAAAAGCAGCTAAAGAGGCCAACAACAGAGAGGCCAACACATAGCCACACCCACTGCACACACCAAGCTTCTGAGATCAGGTGACAATCTAGGATAATAACCATCTTCTTCATTCTATGCTGAAACTGCTGGCTTGGTTCCTCTACTTCATGTACATACCTTCTCTCCTCAAGGGCTTTCTTTTCCACTTAGTCTCATCATCTCTGTCCTTCATGAGTTGTTCAGGGGTAGTATAAGAAGGAAAGTAAACTGTGAATAGAATTTTATTATTTACTTTTTCCAAAATAATACTTTTTGTGCCAGCATTAGATATATAAATTTGAACAAGGCAGTGACCCTTTCTAATTTACAATGGCCAAGGTGTGATCACACAGCAATTACAATGAGTGGACTTCATGTATGTTCATTTCTCCCTACCCAAATCCTCCTTAAAAATTCCCATCTCATTAATATAACAGAGGGAACAAAGTTAATGAAAGAGTTACAAGAAACACACATGAAGAAAGGGTGTAAATTCCAGATTATAGTTTCCTAAATAATTACAGTTCAGTTTAAAATTTAAAATGACATTTATATCTTCATATAGCATAGTTTAAATGTATTGACTTTTAATAAAATTGTGTCTATTCTCTGTATGATGGTTTTATTGGCAGGTATATAGGCGTGCTTCATGCATGTCAGAGGAGGAAAGAAGCCTGAAAGATTGTCATATCTCTGTAATTGGAGTTACAGATGGCTGTGAGCATCCATGTGGGTGCTGTGGACTGAACCCAGGTCCACTGCCAGCCATTGCTCTTAGGCATTGGGCATCGCTCCAGACCTTGAATGTATAGAACTGAAAGAAACAGCCAAATCCCAAGAGGAATCTAACCCTTCTATTTGTGAGAAGTGGCCCAAAAAATGTAAGTCCAGTTTGGGGGAATGATGCTCATTAATAACCTACAGGTTTGTGGAATTTACAGGGTTAACATGGTTGTGCAGGGGACATTGTGCTGTCCTATGTTTTCATCCATCCATTCTGGCTTCTTTGATCTTTTGTCTCTAAGGACCAACAGCTCTCCAAATCTGAGAAGCCTTCTGGGAAGTGGGCTACTATATTACAAAGCAACCATAGTGACCAAACAGACTCAGAGTCTGCACTGTATTATGAAACAGTTCTTTCTAAACATCTTCTGCATCATAGGAATCAAAGCAGTATTCAAGATACAGAAAAGTAGAATAGAAAAGAAGGAACTACACACACATAAGTGGCAGTACAGAGCTTAATAATTTCACTTGGCAGAGCAGTATTACTTAGTACTATTTGGTATCAAAAGAACAAAAGGATCTTGTTAATTTGTCATAAGACTAAATCAGTTCATTAATTTATGATAGATATGATTTGGATAGAACACAATATTCCAAGAAGACAGTTGAAGTGAATGGTGTTTAGACAATAACTGAACGAATGGGTCATTTATAGGGAAGCAGAAACTTTAAATACAAGGTAAAATGTCCATGAAATTATTATCAGAGTATATAAGATACAGAGATTTTCCCTGAGAATTTGTTTTGACTTTGTTTGATTTCTGTAAATCCTTTTGGTGTATAAATCTGAGGAATGAGACTGAAAACAGACAGGAATCAAAAGGTAAGAGCCAACCAAAGATTTGGAAGGATCCACGGCTCCAGATACATATGCAGCAGAGGATGGCCTTATCTGGCAGCAGTGGGAGGGAAGGTTCTTGGTCCTGTGGAGGCTTGATGCCCCAGTGTAGGAGTGAGGTGGGAGTGGGTGGAGGAGCACCCTCACAAACGCAGAGGGGAGAGGGGAAAGGGGATGGGATGGAGGGTTTGTGGAGGGATAACTGAGAAAAGGGATATCATTTGAAATGTAAATGAATAAAAGATTAAAAAAAAAGAATTCCAGCAGAAATAGAGTGGACAGCTGCTGAGGAGAAACTGGCATCAAGTAAACCCAGATAGAAGTTTCTGAGTAGCTTCTTCTGCCACAGAAGAAAAAGTAATGTGGTTTTAGGAATGTGAGATTTATGGGATTCAGAAGGGTTATGCATGTTGTTATAATACATTAAGATAAAATGTATATTAGTTTAAAAACATGCTTTTGCCTTTTAATTGACTATTAAGAAAGAGTTTCAAGTAAGAAATTTGATTCAGAGACTGAGAAACTGCAAAGAGTGGATGCTGGGAACTTGGTGTGAAAGTAATTCTTGTGTTTGTGTTCCAGTAAAAGAAAGAAAGAAAGAGTGTGGATTTGGGTGAGTGGGTTAGTGGGAGGAAACTAACCACAATGTATTGTAAGAAAAAATATTTTCAATAAAATCAAGATTGTAGAAAAATGGGAAATAGTTGAAAAATTGTGTGAGCAGAAATTTAGAGGCAAGGGCAGTCCACATCCAGTACTCTGTCTGTTGACCTCCACAGTAAATGGCCATGTCCAGGTTCCATTTGAAGGAAGCGTGAGTGACAGAGGTAATCTGCTTAGGAGGCGAATGATGCTCAAAGCAGACCATGTCTAGGTCGGTAAAGACACTTGTCCTAGCGGAAATCACTTTTATTTTTAAGCAGATTGCACATATTGTCTTCATGCAGATAACGTTATCAGAAAGGAAATAAGTTTTTATTGTAACAATGTGTTTTTGGCAAGGATAAATACACTTATTCACATTTTATCAAAGTTTCCTTGCTGGGTTGTATGGCTATGTTTCTAGGGGAGCTAATATTTTCCTCACCGTCGCAAAGAACCATGTATTGGCTTATCATGTTCTGTCAGCTACCATTAGCCTCATGATGTTTGATTCTTCCAGAGGCATGAGCAGAGTTGACCACACCTTAACAAGTCTCTCAGAGAGGACTATGCCATATGCAGGCTTACAAATTAGAAATTGGTGAAAATGCAGCAAGACATTGTTCCGTGACTTGTATTTTGGCATTAACTTTATGTGCTGCTATAAGCTTCATCTGCTGTGTGATAGTTCTAAAAAGCTTTCCTATTATGATGAAAAAATATTTTCTAAGGTTTTTGATGTGTTTGAGATATCCCTGATAATTTTTCAATTCCTCCCAAAAATACCCCAGAAACCAATTTTCATTGGCTCTGAAAAGCAAATGATTAAACACAGAATGCAGGTACCATGTTAGAGTTTTTCTCATAAAACTATTATTTAGATATACAGATATGAGTACTTCCCATCGAGAATATTTGAAAACTGTATTATGAAGACTTCTAGTTAATATTTCACAGTTTGACTGGTAGGTGGAAACTAGAATTCAAGAATGATAGACAACTGTGCTAGAAAGGTCAGAATACAGTCAGGAAAAGAGCCTTAAACAGTTAGTGTTGTTGGAGAAAGTAACGCTGAATTGCTGGGGCTTTGATCCCCACCATCCCCACTGTCACTACAAAAGTTAAATGGCAGAGCTGGAGGAAGGGCCTGTGCCAAGCAAGGAAACTGATTAATTTCTTTTGGCTAACTAATGTGCTTATAAACAAAAATTTGAGACTATCTCACTGCACAAAAATAAATAATTATTTCCTGATTTTATATTTTTAGAGTAACTTCTCCATCAGGAGATCTTCCTATGGAGTTAATAGTGCTATAGAAATTTTTATCAGGTTGCTATTTGAAATGAAGATCTTCCTGTGCTTCAATCCAGATTGAAAATCACCAGGGTATCTCTTATGATAAACTTCCAAGTCATCAAAATGAATGCAAAACTAGGTGGATATCAGACCTTCAAGAAATAAGTACTGGTTAGAAAGCTCAGTGGGTAAAGGTTCCTACTCTTACACCAAATGACCTACATTCAATCCCAGGGAACACATAGATAAAAATGACTTCTCAAAATATGCGCTGTGCCACATGCATGTACACTACACAGAATAAAATAAATATAGTAAATGCTTTTTAAAAAGAACAAAGTAGCAAAACAACAATAAAAATTTCCAGATAAGAGTCTATGATCAGCATTAGTCATTACTAAAATTGTCAGACTGTGGTGACCTAATGTCCACTGATGAGTGATCTGTCTTCCTGTCTTCATCTTCTAAGGAAAATAATGTTGAAATAACCAATCTAACTTTTTCTGTTTCTTTCTTCGCCCTTTTCTTAGCATAAAATGATCCTCCTCTGCTGAAGGAATATTCATTCTATTTATATAATGAAGCATCACCCAGCTCTGAAGTGAAAAATGAAATAAAGAGGATCTTTAAATCTTCATAGTGGTCACCTTTGACAACCTAAAATATATCTAAATTTACCTTTAGTGGATTATGAAGCACCTGCTTCTATAACTGGATTTTCTTTATTCTTATTAGATCTTTTTGAGTTTCAACAATGGACCTAGGTTTCCTAAGGATAAAAGTGTCCTCCGATAAGTGATTTCTTAAAATGTCTGCTGTTTGTTAGTGTGTTTGCATTCTATATTTATGCTTATGCTATTCTATTAACTGCCCATGTAATAGCAAATGAAATATTTGTAATAAGATTTACCTAATGATAATATCAGGAAAAAACTAAGTAAATATAACATTTTCCTTTGCAAATGCCGATCCCATGCCTCCAAATGCAGTTCCCATGCTACTAAAAGTTAAAAAAAAAATTCAGAGGATTTACAAAGGTTTTGAGAACAGTTTGGTCTTCAAGGTGAGTTGTACAAAGTGACTCTAGATTACCCAAGAAAGACATTTAAAATTAGCCTAGCACTCATATTTTTTGCCTGTTGGGCTTTTTTCTGCTTACCATGCTGTTAAACTTGCACTTGCAACATCTGTAGGTTTTGTTTTGTTTTTTAGTAACACCCCTAGTTTTAACATGGCAGGCAATGCTACTCATCAACAGATTGCATCTTTCTTCCTGGTTGGTATCCCTGGCTTGGAAAATGTTCACTGCTGGATTGGCATCCCTGTCTGTCTTCTGTTTGTCCTGACACTGCTGGGGAACAGCATAATCATTGCTACTGTCAAGCTGGAGCCAAGTCTCCGCCAGCCCATGTATTTCTTCCTTTGCATCCTGGCAATGAATGACATGTGTCTTTCCTCTTCTGCAACTCTTAAGATGCTTGGCATCTTCTGGTTTGATGCACATTGGATCAATTTTGATGCCTGTCTAACTCAAATGTTTTTTATCCATACACTGTGCATCATGGAATCTGCCATCCTAGTAGCCATGGCATTCGATCGCTTTGTGGCCATTTGTATCCCACTGCATTATACATCAATCCTGACAACACCCATGGTGATTAAAATAGGTCTAGTTGGCCTAAGTCGAGCTATACTCATGATTATGCCATGTCCGCTTCTCATTAAAAGGCTGTTGTACTACACCAAATATGTCATCCATCACGCATATTGTGAGCACATGGCTGTGGTGAAGATGGCTAGTGGTAACACTCAGGTGAATAGAATATATGGAATTTTGGTGGCCCTTTCAGTGACAATATTTGACCTTGGGCTCATAACCACATCCTACATAAAAATTCTCCAGGCAGTATTTCGGCTCTCTTCCCAGAATGCCCGCTCTAAAGCCCTGGGCACCTGTGTTGCCCATGTGTGCACCATTCTTGCCTTCTACACACCTGCATTGTTCAGTTTCCTAACTCATCGTTTTGGCAAGAATGTGCCTCCAAGCATCCATATAATCTTTGCAATCCTTTACCTGTTAGTGTCTCCCACAGTCAATCCCTTGGTGTATGGTGCTAAGACTAAACAGATTCGTGACCGAGTGGTGGGCCTTCTGTTTTCTCCAAAGCAAAAATTTTGAATACTGAAACATGTCGATACAATTTTTGTTGGAGGAATGTTGTTTTCACAGTAGTAGTGAATTTGCCACTTTCCCCTCAAAATGCTAATTAATAGAAAATATTATACATATATCACATTTTGTGTTTATATTCAATATTTAATTTTATTAAAACTGCTGACAAAATTATTTAATATTTCATTGGGTATCTTCAAATTTTTAGTTCTGGTTTCTTTTTGAGAAGGGTTCATGCTCTGTAGACATGCGTGTCCTTCAACATGCAGAGATCCATTTGCCTCTGCTTCCCAAGTGCTGGGACCCAAGGTGTATGAAACTATGCCCGGCTACATCTGTCCATTGCTAACTATCTTCTTGTCTATTTCACTATATCTATAAATATCGATAAATGGATGCATATCCAGCAGGCTATTTCAGAGTAAAATAAATGTAGCAATGATAGCTTTGATTGCAGTGTGTTAAAATTTGTCAAATATCATCTGTAATCTTATGAAAATATAAAAAAAAAACACTGAAAGTAAAAGTCAACATTTTTTCATTCATCAAAAAATTGAGGTTACACGGGAAATTGTAACTCCAAAATGTGGGAAAAGAAAACAGAATCGCAGTTGGTATGAATTCAACTGAAATAGAATGCTGGCCTTAGATGAATGTTCAAAACAATGCTTCTGACATGTGGAAATTAACATAGATCAAAAATACAAATCAATACAAACAGAGTCAATCAGAAAGGAACACAGCTAAAATATTGATTTCATTTTTCATTATGTAATGTGTATTGCACTGTTGAAACAACTAGTGCTAATGTGGCAATATGTAGACATCAATATGATAAGCCAGCAAAAGAAAGACATGCCTTGTGCATAAATTGTGATATGTTGACTTTCTTTTCTTTTTTTCTTTTTTATTAGATATATTATTTATTTATATATTTACATATATATTATTTACTTTATTTCAGAAATTGTGTTTAATTTATCTTCATTTTGCTTTGAGGATTTCACACATGTATACACTGATATGAATTTCTCCTCCTCTTTTATGGGATAGTTTGAAAAACACTGACATCAGTCTGGTTTTAGTTCTTCCTTAAGGTCCAGTAGATCCCAGCTCTGAGTTCAATTTGCATTGGGCTTTTCCTTATTATAAAACTCTCCATTACTACTTTAAAATTATGGCTCCTTATTATATACTTGTTTAATAGATTATATCAGTTTAGTTTGATTTTGGTAGGTTACATATGTTTGAAAATTTACATATAGCTTATATTTTCTAAGTTAATTGAATACAAGTTTTCATATATTTACTAATGATTCTATGGATTTCATTTTATCTTCAGATATTTCCCTTTTCAACTTTATTTTATTAACTTGTATTTTATCTGTTTGGGATTACTTTTGCTAAGTCAGTTGTAATTTTTTCTTAACATTTAACACACTATTTGTTTTATTACTTCTTCACATCATTGTCTTAAAATGCAGTTCTTTAATTTCTACCATATTATTTATTATTTCTTTTTATTTTTTCAGCAATTTTATTATTCACTTTAAATCCTGATTGCAGCCTCCTATTTCTTCTCCTACCAGTATCATCCTTCTACCTACTTTCCTGTTTCCTTCCCCCTCTTCTCCTCAGAGTACCAACCTACCCTGACACGTGAAGTCATAAATCACATCAAGGCTAAGCACTTCTTCTGCCACTGAGGCCAGACAAGGCAGTTAGCTACAGGAAAGGGAGTCAAAGGCAGGCAACAGAGCACCAGTCAGAGATGTTCACCTCTCCAGTTGTTAGGGGACCCACATGAAAACCAAGCTGGATATCTGCTACAAATGTGTAGGGTGCCTAGGTCCAGACCAGCCATGTTCTTTTGTTAGTGGTTCAGTCTCTGTGAGCACCAATGTGTTCAAGTTTGTTGGCTCTGTAGGTCTTCTTGCCGTGTCCTTTAACCTTCCAGCTTCCTCAATCCATCAGTTGACTCTTCCACAAGTCTCCCTGAACTCTGCCTAGTGTTTGGCTGTGGGTCTCTGTATCTGTTTCAATCAGCTCCTAGAAGAAGCCTCTCACAGAACAGTTATGCTAGTCTCCTTTCTAGAGGTATATTAGAGAATCAATAGTGTCAGGGTTGGCTTTCTCCTGTGGGGTGGGTCTTAAGTTGAGGCAGTGATTGGTGGCCATTCCTTCAAATTCTGTACCATCCTTATCCACGCACATCTTGTAGGCAGAGCAAATTTTTGGTCAAAGGTTTTCTGGGTAGGTTAGTGTCCCTTTCCTTCCACTGGAAATCCAGCCTTGCTATACAGAAGGAGGCCACTTCAAGCTCCATATCCCCTGCTGCTAGGAGTTTCAACTAGGGTCACCTCCATATCCTCCCAGGAGCCTCCCCCATCTCAAGTCTCCAAGGTCTCCAGCTTGTCCCAGAGATGCTTCCCTGCATTTCTCTTCTCTTTCCCTGTTCTCTATCTTCTCATCCTCCACCCTGATCCCAACCCCTGTTCACCTTGCCATCCCTTTTCCCATCAAGTTTCCTCTCTCCATCCACTTCCAATGTCTACTTAATTTTTCTTTCTGAGTGCAATTCAAGCATCCTCCCTTGGGCCATCCTGATTACTTAACTTCTTTGGATTATAACAAGGTTATCTGTACTTTATGGCTAATATTATGTAATACATAAAGTAAGTGCAGTGTCTTTATGGATCTAGGTTACCTTACTCAGGATGATATTGTTTCTGTTCCATTGATTTGCCTGCAAATCTCATTTTTTTGAGACAGGGTTTCTCAGTGTAGTCCTGGCTGTGCTGGAACTCACTCTAGAGACCAGGCTGGCCTCGAACTCAGAAATCCACCTGCCTCTGCCTCCCAAGTGCTGGGATTAAAGGCATGCACCACCACCAGCAGGCCATGCCTACAAATTTCATGTTGTCCATGTTTTTAATAGTGGCATAGTATTTGATTCTGTAAATGTACCACATTTTTTATCTATTATTTTTCAGTTGAGGGATATCTGAGTCGTTTCCAGTTTCTGTCTATTATGAAAAAAGCTGCTATGGAGATAGTTGAGCAAGTATTCTTGTGGTATGGTGGATCATCATTTGGGTATGTGCCCGGGAGTGGTATAGGTGAGTCTTGAGGTAGAACTACTCCCAATTTTCTGAAAAAGCACTAGATTGATTTCCCAGGTGGATGTAACAGTTTTCACTCCAACCAGCAATGGAGGAGTGTTCCCCTTGCTCCACATCCTTGCCAGCATGTGCTGTCATTTGAATTTTTGATCTTATCCATTCTGACAGATGTTATGAAGGAATCTGAGAGTCATTTCATTTGCATTTCCCTGATGACTAAGGACATTGAATATTTCTATAAATACTTCTTAGTCATTAGAGAGTCCTATGTTGAAAATTCTCTGCTTGGTTCTGTATGCCATTTTAAATTAGATTATTTAGCTTGGTTGCATAAAATTTTTTGAGTTCTTTATGTATTTTGGATATTAGCCCTCCGTTGGATGTAGGGTAGATGAAGATCTTTTGCCTTCTTGCAGGATGCTGTTTTCTGTTCTTGACAGTGTCCTTTGACTTACAGAAGCTTTTCAATTTCAGGATGATTCATTTTTAATTGTTGTCTTTAGTGCTTGAACTGTTGGTGTTTCTGTTAAGGAAGTTGTCTACTAAATCAGTGAGTTCAAGGTTATTCCCCACTTCCTTGTCTATTAGATTCAGTGTATCCTTTCGTGATTGGGTTACCTTACTTAGGATGATATTTTCCATTTCTGCCAATTTGCTAAGAATTTCATGAATTCATTGTTTTTAATAGCTGAGTAGTATTCCATATTGTGAATATACCATATTCTCTGTATCCATTCCTCCATTGACAGACATCAGGTTCTTTCCAGCTTCTGGCTATTATAAATAAGGCTGCTATGAACATAGTGGAGAATGTGTCCTTATTACATGCTGGGTAATCCTCTGGGTATATGCCCAGGAGTGGTATAACAGGATCCTCCAGTAGTATCATGCCCAGTTTTCTGAGGAACTGCAAGACTGATTTCCAGAGTGGTTGTACCAACTTGTAATCCCACCAGCAGTGGAGGAGTGTTCCACTTTCTCCACATCCTTGCCAGCAAGCACCTCTGTCTCCTAGGATTTTGATCTTAGCCATTTGATTGGTGTGAGGTGAAATCTCAGGGTTGTTTTAATTTGCATTTCCCTGATGACTAATGATGCTGAACATTTCTTCATATGCACTCACTGATAAGTGAATAATAGCCCAGAAGCTCAGAATGCCCAAGAAATAATTCAAATATCAAATGATACCCAAGAAGAAGGAAGTAGAGGCCCCTGGACCTGGAAAGGATCAATTCCAGGACAGGGAAGTGGGAGGGGGTTGATTGAGGAACAGGGGGAGAGAAGAGGACTTATAGGACTTTGGGGGAGAGGGGATCCAGGAAAGGGAAAATCATTTGAAATGTAAATAAAGCATATATTTAATTTTTTTTTAAAAAATGTATTCTGTGGGGCTGGAGAGATGGCTCAGTAGTTAAGAGCACTGACTGCTCTTTCAAAGGTCCTGACTTCAAATTCCAGCGACCACATGGTGGTTTACAACCATCTGTAAAGAGATCTGACGCCTTCTCCTGGAGTGTCTAAAGACAGCTACAGTGTTCTTACATATAATAAATAATAAATCTTAAAACAAAACAAAACAAAAGATTCAGTGTATCCAGTTTTATGTTGCCATGTTTAATCCATTTGGACTCAAGTTTTGTGAAGGGTGATATGTATGTATTTATTTCCATTCTTCTACATTCAGACATCCAATTTATAGCACCAGTTGTCAAAATGCATTCCCCCCTCCCCATTGTATTGTTTTGGCTTCTTTGTAAAAAAAAAAAGTTCATATGTGTGTGAGTTTATTTCTACGTCTTTGATTCAATTCCATTGATCAACCTCTGTTTTCATGCCAATACCCTGTGGTTTTTATTGCTATTACTTTGTAGTACAGCTTTAAATCAGGGATGGTGATGTCTCTAGAAATTCTTTTACTGTACAGGATTGCATTTGCTATCCTAGTTTTTAAGTTTTTGATATGAAGTTGAGAATTGTTCTTTTAATGTTTATAAAAATACTTTTGGAATTTTAATGGAAAATGCATTGAAACTATAGATAGTGTTGAGATGACCATTCCTCCTATGTTAATCCTACCTATCCATCTGATATCTTCTCGAATTTCCTTCTTCAGAGATTTAAAGTGTTTGCCATACAGGATGTGCATTTGCTTTCTTAGAATTACACTGAGGTATTTTATATCATTTGTGTATATTGTGAAGGGTGTTGTTTTTCTGAATCTGTAATAAAAAAATAAGGAATCAAAATTAAATGAATCCAAGGACTGTCTGCCTGTGTGGCCCTCAGTGATCAGTGCAGCAGCTTTGGCTCTGAACACCACCATGTGCAATTTGTTCTATGCATGCACTCATTCCGTGAAGTGCCAGTGAAGGTTGCCTGGAACACCTCACTTAAGAATTAAGATCTATGCATATATTGGATTATATGAAAAGTTTCCTTCTTTTATATAAATGACATGCTTTAATTCAGAAAATAGACTTTTACAGTTTCTTATTACCATCCTTCAGGATTTAACTAGTGTTTATTTAAGCGTATCGTGTTAAATTTTTTAAAACTTTTTTTTTCGGCATTGGTACTTTTATAATGTCAGAACACAATTATAAAAAATAATGTATGAAAGTAGCAAAGCTGAAATACACTCAGTTTTTCACACATATCAGAGAATATTATGTTTTCCTGCCTTCACTATTACATATAAGGTAATAAATTTTATCTTAGAACAGCATAATAGCCAAAACCTGGCAATATTATATAGACAGAAATATTCTGTTTTCTACTCCATTCATATGGTTGTCTTCTTTTGTATTGCATATTTTCTTATTTTTCTTGTTAATTTTTTTTATTCTTTAATTCATTTTTACAGTCCAGTTTTTGTCCTCCTTCCAGATCTGCCCCTGCCCCATCTGCTCCCCATCCCATACCTCCTGCCTCTGTCTCCAAGGGGATATTCCCACCCCTTTACACCCACTCCACCAGACCTACACACTCCCTGGGACCTCAGGTTTCTTGAGGGTTGTGTGTATCTGAGGACAGACAAGGAAGTCCTCTGCTGTATATGTGTCAGGGGCCTCATATGAGCTGGTGAATGCTGTCTGCCTAGTGGGTCAGTTTCTGAGACATCTCAGGGGTCCAGGTCAGTTGAGAAAGCTGGTCTTCCCATGGGGCTACCCTCCTTCTCAGCTTCTTCCAGATTTTCCCTAATTCAACCACAGGGGTCAGCAGCTTCTGTCCATTGGCTCGGTACAAATATCTGCATCTGACTCTTTCAGCTGATTGTTGGACTTCCTGGAGGGCAGCTATGCTAGGCTCCTATCTGTAAGCACACCATAGCATCAGCAACAGTGTCAGGTCCTGGGCCTCCCTGTGAGTGAGATCCCAATTTCAGCCTGTCACTGGACATCTTTTCTCTCAGGCTCTTCTCTATTTTTGCCCAAGAAGTTCCTTCAGACAAGAACAATTCTGGGTCAGAGCTTTTGACTGTGGGTTTGCAACCCCATCCCTCCACTTTATGTCCTGTCCTTCCACTGGAGGTGGACTCTACAAGTTTCCTCTCCCAACTGTAGAGTCACTTCATCCAAAGTCCCTCCCTTTGAGACCTGAGAACCTTTCACCTCCCAGGTCTCCCACACATTCTAGAGGGCCCCCCTCAAGGTTGCATGTTTCCATTCTTTTTGCTGGCCCTCAGGGCTTTAGTCCCCTTCTTCCCCAATACCTGATCATTTTCCCCTTGCCCTCCCTGTCTCCTCTTCCACCAATGTTCCTCCCCTTGCTCCCAACCCCATGATTGCTTTCTTCTCCCTCATAAGTGGGATTGAGGCATTCAGACTTGGGTCCTTCAGCTTATTAACCATCTTGAGTTCTGTAGACTGTATCTTACAAATTTTGCTCTTTTTGGCTAATACCCACTTATTAGTGAGTACATAACATGCATGTCCTTTTGGGTCTGAGTTGCCTCATTCAGGATGATATTTTCTAGTTGAATCCATTTGCCTACAAAATTCATGATGTCCTCGTCTTTAATAGTTGAATAGTATTCTATTGTGTAAATGAACCACATTTTCTTTTTTTTAATTTGATATGTTTTATTTACATTTCAAATGTTTTCCCCTTTTCTGGCCCCCCACTCCCCAAAAGTCACATAAGCTCCCTTCCTTCCCCCAGATCTCCCACCCATCCCTTCCCACTTCCCTGTTCTGGTTTTGCCTTATACTGCTACACTGAGTCTTTCCAG
This sequence comes from Apodemus sylvaticus, assembly GCF_947179515.1. Classification (NCBI taxonomy): domain Eukaryota; kingdom Metazoa; phylum Chordata; class Mammalia; order Rodentia; family Muridae; genus Apodemus; species Apodemus sylvaticus. The sequence goes on from NC_067472.1 coordinate 102,275,472, forward strand.
AACCAGGGGCCACTCCTCTGTTTGTCTTGTACCTCATTTGATGTGTAGATTATGTTTTGGGTATTCCAGTTTTCCAGGCTAATATCCACTTATTAGTGAGTGCATACCATGATTGATCTTTTGAGACTGGATTACCTCATTTAGTATGATGTTCTCCAGCTCCATCCATTTGCCTAAGAATTTCATGAATTCATTGTTTCTAATGAATGGCTGAATAGTACTCCATTGTGTATATATACCACATTTTTTGCATCCATTCTTCTGTTGAGGGATACCTCGGTTCTTTCCAGCTTCTGGCTATTATAAATAGGGCTGCTATGAACATAGTGGAGCATATATCCTTATTACATGCTAGGGAATCTTCTGGGTATATGCCCAAGACTGGTATAGCAGGATTTTCTGGAAGTGAGGTGCCCAGTTTTCGGAGGAACTGCCAGACTGATTTCCCGAGTGGTTGTACCAATTTGTAACCCCACCAGCAGTGGAGGAGTGTTCCTCTTTCTCCACATCCTCGCCAACACCTGCTGTCTCCTGAGTTTTTAATCTTAGCCATTCTGGCTGGTGTAAGGTGAAATCTCAGGGTTGTTTTGATTTGCATTTCCCTGATGACTAATGAAGTTGAGCATTTTAAAAGATGTTTCTCTGCCATCCGAAGTTCTTCAGGTGAAAATTCTTTGTTTAACTCTGTACTCCATTTTTTAATAGGGTTATTTGGTTTTCTGGGGTCTAACTTCTTGAGTTCTTTGTATATATTAGATATTAGCCCTCTATCTGATGTAGGGTTGGTGAAGATCTTTTCCCAATTTGTTGGTTGCCAATTTGTCCTTTTGATGGTGTCCTTTGCTTTACAGAAACTTTGTAATTTTATGAGGTCCCATTTGTCAATTCTTGATCTTAGAGCGTACACTATTGGTGTTCTGTTCAGGAACTTTCTCCCTGTACCGATGTCCTCAAGGGTCTTCCCGTTTCTTTTCTATTAGCTTCAGAGTTTCTAGCTTTATGTGGAGGTCCTTGATCCATTTGGAGTTGAGCTTAGTACAAGGAGACAAGGATGGATCAATTCGCATTCTTGTGCATGCTGAACTCCAGTTGAACCAGCACCATTTGTTGAAAAGGCTATCTTTTTTCCATTGGATGTTTTCAGCCCCTTTGTCCAGGATCAAGTGGCCATAGGTGTGTGGGTTCATTTCTGGATCTTCAATCCTGTTCCATTGATCCGCCTGCCTGTCACTGTACCAATACCGTGCAGTTTTTAACACTACTGCTCTGTAGAATTGCTTGAGGTCAGGGTTACTGATTCCCCCAGAATTTCTTTTGTTGTTGAGAATAGTTTTAGCTATCCCGGGTTTTTGTTATTCCAGATGAATTTGAGAATTGCTCTTTCTAACTCTATGAAGAACTGAGTTGGGATTTTGATGGGTATTGCGTTGAATCTGTATATTGCTTTTGGCAAAATGGCCATTTTAACTATATTAATCCTGCCAATCCATGAGCATGGGAGGTTTTTCCATTTTTTGAGGTCTTCTTCTATTTTCTTCTTCAGAGTCTTGAAGCTCTTGTCATACAGATCTTTCACATATTTTAAGCCACATTTTCTGTATCTGTTCTTCTGTTGTGAGACTTCTGGTTTGTCTCCAGATTCTGGCTATCACAAATAAGGCTGCTGTGAACATAGTGGAAAATATGCCTCTGTGGCATGGTGGGTCAAAGTTTGGGTAAATGCACAAGAGTGAAATAGCTGGGCCTTCGGGTAGATGTATTTTCAATTTTCTGAGGAACTGCCAGATTGATTTCCAGAGTGGTTGTACCAGTTTGCAATCCTACCAGCAATGGAGGACTATTCCTCTTTCTCCACATCCTCACCAACATGTGCTGTTACCTGAATTTTTTATTTAATCCATTCTGATTGGCATAAGGTGGAATCTCAGGGTCATTTTGATTTGCTTTTCCGTGATAACTAAGAACTTTGAACATTTCTTTAAGTTCTTCTCAGCCATTTGAGATTCCTCTGTTTTGAATACTCTGTTTAGTTCTATACCCCAATTTTTTTTATTAGACTGTTTAGTTCTTTTGGTGGTTAGCTTCTTGAGTTCCTTATATATTTTAGATATTAGCCCTCTATCAGATGTGGGATTAATGAAGATTATTTTTCCCAATCTCTAGGCTGCTGATTTGTCCTATTGACTATGTCCTTTGCCTTATAGAAGTTTTCCAGTTTCACAAGGTCCCATTTATCAACTCTTGATCTTAGAGCCTGAGCCATTGGAATTCTGTTTAGGAAAATCCCCCTGTCTCAATGAGTTTGAGGTTCTTTTCCACTTTCTCTTCTACTAGATTCAGTGTATCTGGTTTTATGTTGAGGTCCTTGATCAACTTGGACTTGATCGTTGTGAAAAGTGACAAAAGTGGCATTGATCTATTCTCATTTTTCTAATGCAGACTGCCAGTTAGACCAACAGCATTTATTGAAGATAGATTATTTTTTTCCACTTTATTTTTGGCTTCTTTTTCAAAGATCAAGTATCCGTAAGTGTGTGCTTTTATTTATAGGTCTTCAGCTCTATTCCATTCATCAACCTGTGTGTCTCTATCAAAAAATATCGTGCCATTTTTATCACTATTACTCTGTAGTATAGCTTGAAGTCAAGGATGGTGATTTCCACAGCAATTCTTTTATTGTTAATAATTAATTTTGCTCTTCTGTGTTTTTTGTTTTTCCAGATTAATTTGTGAATTGCTCTTTCCATGTCTTTGAAATATTTTTTTTTTGAATTTTGATGGAAATTGTGTCGAATCTGTAGAATGCTTTTGGTAGGATGATCATTTTTACTAGATTCATTCTACCAATCCATGATCATGGGAGATCTCCCCATTGTCTGAGATCTTCTTTGGCTTCTTTCTTGAGAGTTTTGAAGTTGTTGTCATACAGGTCTTTAACTTGTTTGGTTAGAGTTACTCCAAGATATTTTATATTATATGTGACTTTTGTGAAGGGTGTTGTTTCTCTAATTTTTCAGCCAGTGTACTAGCTAGTTTTGTGTGTCAACTTGACACAGACTGGAGCTATCATAGAGAAAGGAGCTTCAGTTGGAAAAGTGCCTCAATGAGATCCAGCTGTGGGGCATTTTCTCAATTAGTGATCAAGTGGGGAGGGCCCCTTGTGTGTGATACCACCTTTAGACTGGTATTCTTGGGTTCTATAAGAGAGCAGGCTGAGCAAACCAGGGGAAGCAAGTCAGTTAGGAACATCTCTCTATGGCCTCTGCATCAGCTCCTGCTTCCTAACCTGATTGAGTTCTAGTCCTGACTTTCTTTTGTGATGAATAGCATTGCAGAAGTGTAAGCTGAATAAACCCTTTCCTCCACAACTTCCTTCTTGGTCATGATGTTTGTGCAGGAATAGAAACCCTGACTAAGACAGCCAGTTTATCATTTGTATAAAGGAAAGCTACTGATTTATTTGAGTTAATTTTATATCCAACCACTTTGCTGATGTTATTTATCAGTTGTAGAAGTTCTCTTGTAGAATTTTTGAGGTTACGTAGGTATATCATATCATCTGTAAGTAGTGATTCGTTGACTGCTTCTTTGCCAAATTGTATCCCCTTGATCTTCTTTTGTTGTCTTATTGCTCTAGCTAGAACTTTGAGAACTATATTGAGTAGATATGGGGAGAGTGGTCATCTTTGTCTTGTCCCTGATTTTAGTTTGACATTTGCTGTTGGTTTGCTGTATATTGCTTTTACTATATTTAAGTATGGATCTTGAATTCCTGATCTCTCCAATATTTTTAACATGAAGAGGTATTGAGTTTTGTCAAATGCTTTCTCAGCATCTAATGAGATGATTGTGTAAATTTTTTCTTTAAGTTTGTATATAGAATGGATTACTATAGTAATTTTTGTACGTTGACAAACCTTGCATCCCTGAAATTCCACTTGATCATGGCGAATGATTGTTTTGACGTGTTCTTGAATTTGGTTGACAAGAATTTTATTGAGCATTTTTGCATCAATATTTATAAGTGAAATTGGTCTGAAGTTCTCTTTTTTTTTGTATAGTTTAGGTATCAAAATAATTGTGGCTTCATAGAATGAATTAGGTAGTGTCCCTTCCTTCTGTTTCTATTTTATGTATTAGTCTAAGGAATATTAGTATTAGGTCTTTTTTGAAGATTCGGTAGAATTGTACACTAGATCCTTTGAGCCCTGTTTTTTTTTTTTTTTTTCTTTTCTTTTTTATCCTTTTGTGGTTGCGAGGTTTTTAATGACCTCTTCTATTTCCTTATGGGTATGGGCCTATTTAGATAATTTACCTACTCTTGACTTAACTTCAGTATGGTTATCTGCCTAGAAAAAAAATCCATTTCATCTACATTTTCCAGTTTTGTTGAGTATAGGCATTTGCCGTAGGATCTGATGATTTTTTGAATTTTCTCAGTTTTTGTTGTTATATTTCCTTTTCATTTCTGATTTTGTTAATTTGGATGCTGTCTCTCTGCCCTCTAGTTAGTCTGACTAAGGGTTTATCTATCTTGTTGATTTTCTCAAAAAACCAGCTCCTGGTTTTGTTGATTCTTTGTATAGTTCTTTTTGTTTCTATTTAATTGATTTCAGCCCTGAGTTTCACTATTTCCAGCCTTAAACTCCTCTTGGGTGTCTTTTTAAAATATTTTTTAAAACCATAATTTCTTTTTATTTGTGTGTATGTGTGTGTGTGTGTGTGTGCACGTGTGTGTTTATGTGTGTGTATGTGTGCATGTACATGTGTACTCACGTGTTTCAGCCTGTCAAGACCAGAAGAAGAAGTCACTGAACCTGGAACTTGGGCTACAGTGCTTATGAGATTCTTGATATGGTTGCTGAGCCATTTTTCCGGCCCTAAATTTTTTGATGTTAAAAATAGTATTTGAATTGCTGACTTGAGTTTCATAAGAAACTGTTCAAAGACTTAGGATTGGAATTAGAAGCCAACTTCCAATGATTTCTGAAATGATCCTAATTATTTTTTATTTTGTACTTTATCTGAATCAGCAATGTCCACATTGTTGATCAGAAAATCAAAATATAGATCAATTCTGAAAATCAGTGATGATACTCTATGTCTTATAATAGCAGGTGTTCAGCCAAGTTTTAATGTTTTATGCCAATTTAAGCAACCATATCCTTGTTAAAAATAAGTAATTTTGTCTTACTCTTTAGTAACTAGCAAATTTTTGGGAAAGTTGTGTTTGAATAAATATATGATTTCTTGGATTAATGTTTGATTGAGAAGCCTACTATATATACCTATGTGAAGGTAGATTAAAAGTACTTGAAATAAAAAGTTAACGAGTAGAAAACATTAAGAAGCACTGATCTAGGGAATAAATATAGCCAATTAGCTAATGTACAGTTCTTGAGGGTATCCTCAGAACTAAAGTGAAGAACTTGGTGTAGTTTTATGGTAGTCTATGAGTCTATGAGTCTGTGACACACTTGAAAATCTATATCAGTTGGAGGCAGTAGAGTTATTTAAAACCTTGTGCTGTAGTGCTGACAGTATAAGTCATCAAAGGTTCATAGATGGAATACCGTAGTTACACACAGATTCTAAATATATTACTCCATCCCAAGATAGTTTCTAATGAGAGAAATATTATAAAGACATTAATATGTGCACAATATAAATGCCTTAAATCTAAAATTGAAAGTATCATATATAGTATATTCAAGGCACTGAAGTGAACTTTGAGAAGAGGACTCAGAATTCAGGTTTCTTCTTCACAGTGATGTTGGCAACATGGCAGAGGAGGATGGAGTGTTTTATTTGTGAAGCTGTAAAAGAATCCTTGGCCAGAAGAGATGGTAAGCTTGGGAGTCTATAATTCTACAGCCACTCTTACACACAGAAATGCCCAGCACAAGTACGTCATGTATGAATTTAATTTCCTAGAGGTTAGATTATTATCAAAACCTTGAGTATTTGTTGAAATATTCTTAGATGCTAATTTTCAGCGATAGGTTTTCTCCCAGTTGATGTCTAACTTCTATCCTCAAGGGGAAGTCCAGGCATTCCAAATATCAGTTTGTAGTTTCATCATATTTATTATTCATTCAAAACCTTACAAGGGTAGTATAAAATTTAATGAAATTTTATTTCTTTATTAAAAGTATTATTTCTGTATAACTGTTGAATGAAAATGAGGGCATGACCACTCTTAGGTATAGTTGATTTTGATTGTAGATATGAGAATCTGAACAGCCAGGGGCATCTGGAAAGTACAGATTGAATATGGCCATCAGAGTATTCCAGGTTGTAAGAGGAGAGGAAGAGGAGTGAAGGGCAAGAGATGAAGAGAAGAAGGGAGATTAAAGAAGATAGAAGAGTAGAGAAAAGAGAGCCCATGGTTAGAATGGCTGGATTATATAGGGAAGAACATGGGGAAATGGAGGGAAACTTGGGAGCTACAAAAGTTTAAGGTAGGGTGCTGGGATGAGAACTGCGGAGAGGAGCTAGAATGCTATAACAGGTATTTGCAATGCTGGGAGATGTTGGGAGAATCTAGTAGCCAACATCCACTTTGATATGTTAATAGGTCCCTCAGTTAGTCCTTTGTCCTGAATTTCCTCAGGACCTAACAGCATGAGATACAGGGTTGAATTTCTGCCTAATTTTCATTACTTGTTGTTTGTTTACAACTGTCAGGTGGGTATGCAAAGAATTCTATTTTCTTAAATATTCATTCATCAGTAACACAGGTATATTTTATCTATGCATTCTTCCCCCAAAAGTCATTTTTATCTTTTATATTTCTTATTTCAGGAATTATTAAGTAAGAACACTGAGGCAAACATGAGAAAGTTCATTCAAGGCATTACTTATTAGGTGACACTTTTATGAGAAAAAGTGTGTGATACTAAGTTTCAATATTTTATACACTTTGAGATTTATTCAAATTACAGAACGGCACACACATATTGATATAACATAGTTTGACTACAGAATGGAAAACAATGGATGCTGAAGATCAAAATAAAACCCAATTTCTCTTGAGAGAAATGACCACAACAATAAAAATATAGGTAGCAAGAGATACGACCTAGTGATTAAGTGTGCTCCTGAGGAGGCCTTGTGCTCAAGTCCCAGCACAGGTCCTATGGCTATCAACTGTCTGTAATTCTGGTTCCAGAATTCTGACTCCTGATTCTGGTCTCTGTGGCCATGAGGTATGCATGTGTCAGAACACACACACACACACACACACACACACACACACACACTCACACACACACACACACACACACACTCACACACACACATACACACACACACACAAAGTAAAACAAAAACAAAAACAAAACAAAAAAACCAACAACAATAAACTAGTCTTAGAGAATCAGATTGTTTCACTAATATCACACCAGGGTAAGGAATTCCTGGTAGAGGACACACCAAGTAAGAGTTAAAACATCTTACTGAAAACACTTCCTTTAGAGAACAGCACTTTCAAATGATGCCCAAGTAGAAAACCACTTTTTAGTTCTATTGAGGCCACTGAATTCTTTTAGATTTAAAGACAGTTTCATTTATGGTAATTTTGAAACAAAAAATAAATCAGGTATGACAGATGGTCATAAATGCACACAACAATTATAGTTCTTTGGGATGAAGAGATGGTTAAGTGGTTAAGAGTAATTTCTATTCTTCTAGTGGACCTGTGTTTGTCAGGTTGTCTGCCTGCTTAGCAGCTGGGAGTGCCACTGATGGTGCCCTCAAGGGAGATAGGACTCATTCCGAGGATTCCTAGCCTGACTGGTAAAGCCAAAACATTACAGCTCTCTAAGGGGGAGGTCTAGCAGCGGCAGACAGCTACTGTTGCAGCCAAGAGCTGGGACAGATGGCCAGAAGCTGCAGCAGGAGCCTCTAAGTGATGGACTGGCTGTGGCTTCACCCTACAGTGAATGGCAGCCAGTAGCCACAGTGGCAAGCAGTTGCAACAAGAGCAAGAGCCAGGCCTGCTGGGTGGAGTGGAAGTCCAGCAATGAAGGCTTTGGGAAAGAAAACTCTTCCCTTTAGTGATACCTCTCAATAAAACAGGCACCTTCAAATGATTCTTGGTGAAATAATTCATGTAGTTTATTCCATGTGGATAGGGATCTTATAAATATCTTGAGGGTAAGGTGGGATCCAGGGGTGGAGGCTTCCATTGATTCAGTCTGAGCTGTTAGGGATGCTTTATTTGCATGGAGAAGCACTTCAGGTGTTATCACTACATGACTATTGTTACAGCTCTCTCAATGGAGTTGAGAGGTTACATGTTCCAGAACATGTAGAGCCTGGCAGGGAACGGGTTCCAACATCTTCTGTTCTCAATTATACGATTTACAACCTGCTTCAACCTTAACAGTTCTTCTGACTGGTGGCACAGTCCACTTGCTCCACAAGTGATGGCTCAAAACTCTGTTTAGGGTATCTGATGCCTTATTTTAATTTCTATGGGGCACCAAATGCTAGCATAGTACATAAACATACATATAAGCAAAACAGTCATATACATAAAACAGATATGTAAATCTCTTTTTAAAAAATGAAATAATAAATTAGAAATTACAAAAATAAAAATCCAAACTCATCATTTCCTATATACTGAAAACACTATTTTATATGGAGGTTTCTGGAACCACATAAGTTTTATCAATCATTTTGTATATACATATAACAAGATAAAATCAAAAGCATAATATAAACATATAACAAGGAAGTAAGATACAGAATGAGGACAGCTGGAGTAAGCTTATCAAATACCCCATGTGTTCCAATTTGCTTCTAGGTGACTATATAATTGAACCACCATCTTTGCTCTGTCTCCCCTTTAATTATACATTTAAGCTAGTTATTTATTTAGAGTTGTGTTTTTTTTGTTTTTTGTTTGTTTGTTTGTTTGTTTGTTTTTTTTGGTTTTTCGAGGCAGGGTTTTTCTGTGTGGTCCTTGCTGTCCTGTAACTCACTCTGTAGATCAGGCTGGCCTTGAACTCAGAAATCTGCCTGCCTCTGCCTCCCAAGTGCTGGGATTACAGGCGTGCACCACCAAGCCCGACCCTAGAGTATTTTCAAAACACATCATACTACCATGTGCAAAAATATTTTCAGCAAACCTCATTTTAAGAAAAAAAATTATCTAACAAACACACATACTCCCTACACATTTATGCAAGTGTGGTAGTTATTTCAGGTTTAAGATCTACGGAAATATAAAACAATGAAGAAATCAGAAACATAAACATGGAAATATCTGAATTTGAGTACCTCCTATTTTATCTGTGAACTAATAATATTATGTTTCCTATCATTCCTATTTAATTTACCTTTATATAAAAGTTTTGTGTAAAACTAACCTATTAATTAGTGATCAGATTTACTACTCTGTGCCTGACCCTGAACACCTAAAACGGCTTAATTTTATATTAATAATTTCATTATATGTGTGTCATAAGCCACATCATATATGATCTTGAAAAGAGAAGAGTACAATTAAATATAAATGTATACATTAAAAAATATTGTTAAATTAATATTCATTTGTTGGGTGTAGTTTTACACACATGCTGCTGCCTGTGCCCTGGAGCTGCTGTGCCGCCGGCTCACTCCTGGCTCCCTTGTGTCCCGCTCGGCAGCCAGCACTGACTTCTCTTTCCTAAGGACCCTAGAATCCCCAGATAAAGGACACACAGACAGCTTTTTTCTTTTAGAACTTGCAGCTAGGCACAATTGCTGGGAGCAGAATCCCCTGCCTAGAAAGGCATGCCCTCACCAATTACTATCTCTGTTTCTCCTCCTGCCCTGAACTTAGTGGCTTGTATCAGCTAGCCCTCACGAACCTCGCTGGCTTCCTACTGGTAGCACAGGCTTCAAGCCCTAGCTGCAATGAGACCTTATATGACTGCTGCTTTCTACTGGTTCCAAAACATGGCAGAAAAAAAGTCCCTCTCTTTCCCTGTGTGTCCTTTTCCTCTTGGGGCCTAGAAGTCTCACCTAGACCTTCTGTCCAATAATTGGCTCCCAGCCTTCTTTATTGACAAATCTAAGAACCAATTATGGAAGTAGACCTTAGTATCAGCACATCTCCTTATACTCACTTCACAAGGATACAACTAATGAGCTACACTTAACCATCCTAATTGTGATGCTGAGTGTGATTCAAAAACTAAAAGCAAGTGATAACTTAAATACATTCAAATGAAGTACATGCGCAGTGGTATCATTGCCATTTCATACTTTTTAGAACTTAAAATGTTTAGCATATAGTGTTACTTTTCTGAAAAGCATTCATTATTAAGAGTTTAATTTGTATGTAAATATAACTGTCTTTTGTGGGAAATTAAGATTAAACATAATTATATTTGTTTCAATTATATCTATAACAGAAATAGATTGAATTAACTAAGATGTAGTCAAACTTTTACCATACTGTGAGAACAAATTTAAACTAAAATTATTATCTGCTCAGAGGGAGCTAACTTAAACACTTATTAGGAGCAAAGGTTTGAGTTGTCAAGGTAGCTCAGTTAGCTAAATGCTTGCTGCTCAAACATGAATTCAATAACTACAACATATGAAAAACTTGGGTGTGATGGCACACAGTTTAGTTCAAGGACTAGAAATACAAATGAAGACTTCTCTGCCAGAACAATCTAATTGTGAACCCCAGGTGATAAGAGGCCAGTCTCAAACAAGTAAGATAGAAAAAAACAACAACCAAGGTAACAAAGTAGACTGTATCTTTACCTGTCTTTTACATGTTGTTGCACGCATGTGCACATACACACACACACACACACACACACACACACACACAGAGAGAGAGAGAGAGAGAGAGAGAGAGAGAGAGAGAGAGAGAGAGAGAGCGCAAAATCAAAGAGGTTTGACTGAGATTTGCTATTTGAAACAAAAGTATATAAAATATCAAGAAGAATACTAACAAGACACAATTTTGAATACTTGATCTCGAATCTGTTTGGTCTTCACACCATAAACAATAGGATTCAGCAAAGGTGGGACAAGTAGATAAAGGTTGGACAGGAGAATGTGAATGTAGGATGGAACATGGTAGCCAAACCTATGTGTAAAGAAGGAGAAGAAGGCCAGAAGGTAAAACTCCAAGAAGACACAAATGTGGGCAACACATGTGTTAAAGGCTTTGAGTCTTGCTTCCTTTTGACGGAGCTTGAAGACAGTTACAAATATTCTAATGTAGGAGAGTGTTATGAAAATTATGTCCAGTCCAAGTATACTGAAAGCCACAAACAGACCATAGATCCTGTTGACATGAACATCTTCTGCTGCCAGCTTCACAATGGCCATGTGCTCACAGTATGAATGGGAAACAATAGTAGTCCGGTAGAATTTCAACCTGCATTTGATGAGAATGAGACATGGAGCTACAAGCAGGGCTGCTCTGAGTGTGACTCCTACTCCTATCTGAGTGAGGAGTCGCTGGTTAAAGATGGATGCATGTCTTAGAGGATCACAGATTGCCACATAGCGGTCCATTGCCATGGCAAACAAGATGCCTGATTCAATACCCTGGAATGTGTGAATCAGCCACATCTGCAAGAGGCAGGCATCAAAGTATATGGTTGGAACGTGAAACCAGAATATTCCTAGCATTTTCGGTAAGATGGAAGTGCTAAGAGAAATGTCCGTTGCTCCAAGCATTGCTAGGAAGAGGTACATGGGCTCATGGAGGCTTCGTTCAACTTTGATGACAACTAGGAGCAGAAAATTTCCCAAAAGTGCAATGATATACATGATACAAAAAGGAATCCCAATCCAGAACTGCACAGACTCCAAGCCAGGAATCCCAGTCAGAGTGAGCACTGAAGGCCTGAAGATGGTGCTGTTGAGATGGGGCATGCTGCCTCAGGCATATGGCTTCTCAACTAGACTGGCAGCTGGTGCTGGGAACATTCCATGTGTGTTCTGTTCTCACCTAAATTCACACAATCAGACACTAAATGGGATTTCACACAACATCTTTCAGATACAGAATTTTACTGATAAGATGATAAGAATGTTTTATGTAGATCCAAGAGTGTCTGCATATCTTTTCTATGTGTGAAAGTTTGATTTCAAGGGTTCAGTTTTAAACCCATCTCCCTCCCTCATTTTCTTCTCTTTGTATATCTATCTCATTACAAACATACACAATAAATATACACATCAGACACATAAAACTTTCCCAATAAAAGCTTTTTAAGTATATTCTATAAAGAAGATATTTCTTTATACTTTTGAGAAATATTCGGGTGAAAGTGCCATTTGTTTTCCTATGTTAGCTTATATATGTGTGTGTATGTATACATTCTTTATTTCATTTAAATATATACATATTCTTTGTTAAGTCCTCTTCAGGAAACATTTACATATTTAATAAAATATCAGAAAAATGTGCGCTCACTCTGTGTGTATATATATATATATATATATACTGAATGAGATACTCTTATGTGATTAAAGTATTCATTTTCATAGGTTTCCTATTAAATTGATTATTATTTTTAGCCTATAATCTAACATGGTTTTTAATATAGTGAGGGAAATTGTTTTTAAATTCTAACGTAGTTCTACTTGAATAACCATGTAAGGTAATATCATTTTGGATGAAATAATATATGAATTGAGTAAAGAGAAGTGAGAAATGTAATTAAAATTCAATCTCAAAACAAACAAAATTGTATATAAAGAAAATATTAATATTATGGGTGTTATTATTTTGATTCAGCTTACAGAATTTTAGGGTTTGGAGAATTTATCTTTTAATTCTTTACCATATTCAAAATAAAACATCTTTTTATACTTTTGTGCATTCCTTCTGTATTTTACCTGATATATTTGTTTCTTATTTAAGTCCCAGGTCAAACATCTTCTCTATGAATTCTTCTAGTCTTTAATTAGAAGTTAAATTTATTAAGAAGTTAGTATTTCTCTGTGTTCTCATTGAAGGAGTATTGAGTATAATCTTTTAGAGACCTCTAAGTTAATTGTAGTTTAGTTTTCTCTCAATTGGTTAAGTTTTGAAATAATATAACATTCATATAGATCTATGTTATTGCCAGTTGTGCACATGCAGGGAGGACAAGAGGTGTGGATTAGAAAAACAAAAAGACCAATCTCAAAAATGCTAAAAACATGTTAGTTTCTTTTTGTATAAGCATTGTGAGTTTTTATTACCACTTACTACTACTATAGTGAACAAAAGTTTCTTACATACCTGTATCTATAAATGGCTACAAGAAAAGATGGGAGAAATACCTTCAAGACTGAGAAAAAAATCAGCATTTCCCGCTAACACTCTGCACATCTAGGTCAAATGGTATGGAAATCTTTTCTTTCTTTACATAGTGTCTAGTCTAAGCTGAAATATAACTAGAAGTCACCTTATATGTGCAGGTGCAATTCCCATAGTCTCTTCTCATATTACCTTAATGTTTCTTTTGGAAGCTCAGAGTCTCACACGGGAACACAAACGCTTAATTTTTCCAATCTCTTTGTGTGAGTTCACACATTAATGACATTGTAGCTTTCCAGAGATAACTAAAGAACATGATTCATTTTCAGCATCCAAGCAAAGAGTATTGTGTAATTCTCATGGGATGGAGGAGTGACCAACTAATCTTTTCTACAAGGCCCAAAATTAATCAATCTCTGTCTTGGTACTTATACTGGTCTTGCACATATGAAGAACTACAGTGGTCCACAAGTACTCTTATATTCTGGTGACTCCTGTAAAGACCATGTTGATTTTAAAGAGTAAATTTCAGTCTCAACAAATGACTGGACAAAAATTTCTATAGGTAGTTAACTTAAAAAATTCACAAAGTAACTTTTGTGTTCAGAAAGACTCCTAAGATATAATACAGTAACAGCAGTGGCAATCTGGTCTATTTCTGCTACCATAGTGCCTATACATTCAGGAATTCTCAGTTCGACTTTACAAAGCTGAGAATGGCTTTAACAACAGCTATCTAACTATCACTGAGACATAGAGCTAAGCCCTTTTGATTTTGCAAAACTTACTGCCAACCACTTCTAGAAAACATCTCTGGTAGTCATAGGCTTTGACTGACTAGGTTTTGTTAGGCAACCACAAGTACATATAATCAATCAACTTTTCCAAATGTGCTGGCTCATGTCACAGAGGCATTTACACTGCATAAATAGTCAATAAGTGTCAGTTTTCACAATTGCATTTCCCTGAATTGCAATCTTTTTGTATTCACCAACATGAATATTTAAAGCTTTATTCATTTTGATATTCTGATGTATAAAAGGTTGAGGGATATAGCAGTTAATGTTCTACAGAGAAAAGGTTTTTAATACATAAATAGTTCATTCTAATTTCTGAAGGAATATTTCCACAAAATGAATGGTTATCACCTATTTAAAACTAATTAACTATGAATATAAATGTCTAAACTCAGTACAGATTTCTTAAAGGCAGAGCCCTAATAAACATGTGAAGAGATCAGCTCAGAAACTTTGGAAAATTTCACTATCTCCCCTTCTGAAAGAGGAGGGTCATAAAGAGCATAGGCACCCCCTCCTCCAGAAGGGAGGGGCTAATTACATTCCTCAGACCACTGGGAGGGGGCACTGACCTGTGGATAGGGAGGCCCAGGTGACCATTGACCACCTACCTCATTCCCTAAAGGCCAATCACATTAAGAGTCACACTGTTCTGCCAATCACATTGTGCCTAGTGGACGCTGCCTTGAGAACTACATAAAGGCTTGCTGGATAGTCTCTCTCTCTCTCTCTCTCTCTCTCTCTCTCTCTCTCTCTCTCTCTCTCTCTCTCTCTGTGCAGGGCCACCCCAACATGTTGGAACATTAAATTCCTCTTGCTTTTTGCATCAATTCCCAACTTCAAGTTGTTCACTCACTCAGAGGGTCCCTGGTAAGCTAAAACTTGCCAGAGTCTTACACAGGTAATTAACATCTCTTTTTCTGTATTTCTGATAACCAAAGTGCTCTTGACATCTCTATACATTCAGAGACAAATATACACCTCGCTTTCTATTCTTTGGGTCTTGCCTTGCTAATAAAATTAAAATAACTTCTTGAATTTGAAACTCTCTATTACTGTAACTTTCCACTCTGCAACAGAATATCATAATGAACGTAGTTTTAAATATGCATTTTGGTGAATATAAAAGGATTACAATTCAGGGAAATGCTGTTGTGAAAATGACACAATCTTCAGATGACTATGGGTGAAAGTCTGCCCTAAACTCTCTAAGACAGGAATGTAACAGAATATGTACAGATACTCAACTATGAAGGAGAGAGTGGTGGAATGGGGCTGATTCCACGGTGTTTTCCATTTTCATTATTTTTAAACACATTTTTATCCTAACCATAATTACTGATACCAACTGAGAAAACAGATATTCTTAGATTGAAATTTGGTATAAAGTAGGAACACTAGCTTTAAAGGGGAAACAGCTTTAGAATTAAAGAATGAGTGCAATTATAGAAGCTGAAGACTGGCTTTCCTCCATTTTGATAAACTTTTGTATTTCTTAAGAGGCCAAAGCATCAAATAGAAGGTGTGTTTGGAAGTGAGATGCCCAGTTTTCGGAGGAACTGCCAGACTGATTTCCAGAGTGGTTGTACCAATTTGCAACCCCACCAGCAGTGGAGGAGTGTTCCTTTTTCTCCATACCCTTTTCAGGCTAGACAAGTGAGGGCATAAACATTAAAATTTGATTTGATAAAAGACAACTCCTCTAGATTGAGAAAAATACAAAGTATAATTTATATAGATGAATAATTCAGGTAAGAGCTAAGCACCAAAATGCTCACCAAAAAGTACAGACTCAGCTAAGACTACTTTGATTCTTTTTTTCTAGTAGTTTAGATTCTAAAACAAATATGTTATTTCAGCTGGTCTGTTTCCATAGGGATCATTTAAGACTCAAATATGTGTACACCTTTTGTGTACTTGATGAATTTATAATATATGTGAGGTCAAAAGGAAGATATACTTAATTATAATAAATGTTAGTTATAAGATTGAATATCAATTTGAACAAAAGAGAAAAATAAACGGCAAAATAAAGATTTATGGAAGGGAGACCTGGAATGGGAATAACATTTTAAATGTAAACAAATAAAATGATTAATTAAAAAAAAAGACTTGAAGGCAGTGGAAGGTCCCTCTGTAGTGCCACTGAGGAAAATTTCCCATGAATTTCACATTCTTCTGAGGAGTATACCAACCATGACCTCACTGTGAATAAACATTTATGTCCTGGAGGATTGATTCTCAGAAGTGCAGTAGACAATCTAAATCCCCTGAGTCCATAGACATTATTGTTTCAACATAAAACTCCCTGCTTTCCTGGTATCTTTTAACACTAGGTCTGAATAGTCTATGTCAATACAGGTTTCTATGATGATACACAACCAAGGATCAGGTTTCTATTTATTTGCTTATGGAAATTGATATTTTTCTCAAACAAATACACATTAATAGAGTATATGATATGTAATATAGAATAGCACTCCAGAAATATTTTGTACTTTCTGTCACTGTCGATTTTCTTGATGTCAAACTTAAGTACTTCTAGATTTGTTCTCACTGGATTTCCTGGCCTGGAAGTCTACTACATCTTGTTTGCCATTCCTTTCTCAATCATCTATGCAATGGTGTTCCTGGGAAACTGCATGGTACTTCATGTGATCCGAACAGAGCCAAGCCTGCACCAGCCCATGTTCTATTTCCTGGCCATGTTAGCCCTCACAGACCTGTGCATGGGGCTGTCCACTGTGCACACAGTGCTGGGAATCCTTTGGGGCTTCCTTCAAGAGATCAGCCTTGATGCCTGCATTGCACAGTCTTACTTCATTCATGGTTTGTCCTTCATGGAGTCCTCCGTCCTCCTGGCCATGTCCTTTGACCGCTACATTGCCATTTGCAACCCTCTACGCTATTCCTCCATTCTAACCAATGACAGAATCATGAAAATCGGAGTGGCCATCTTATGTAGGAGTTCTCTGCTCATTTCTCCAGGTATCATCCGCCTGAAGTTCTTAAATTACTGCCGGCCTCATTTCCTCTCCCACTCTTTCTGCCTGCACCAAGACTTGATTCGAATGGCATGTTCAGATATCCGCTTTAACAGTTTCTATGCTCTGTCTTTGGTGATTTGCACTCTGTTGCTGGATGCAGTGCTCATTCTTGTCTCCTATGTGATGATCCTGCACACAGTTCTGTCCATTGCATCCCGGGAGGAGAGAATCAAGTCTTTGCAAACATGCATATCTCACATCTCTGCTGTTTTGGTTTTCTACATCCCCATCATTGGTCTGACCATGGTCCACCGCTTTGGGAAGCATCTCTCACCGCTGGTTCAGGTCCTCATGGGCAACATTTACATCCTTTTCCCGCCCTTGATGAACCCCATCATATACAGCATCAAGACTCAACAGATACGAGTGAGAATTCAGAGACTGTTTTCCTTGAGTGGAACCTAAGTCCTCAGATCCACAGTGATTGTATTTAAAAGTAAAAAAGTGCACTCTCAGAAGAAGACTGCCATGAACTGAAACTTAACTAGTTAACACATCTCTTATTGACAATTTACATTTTACAAATAATTTTTTCTACGTTTTACCACAACCATCATAAATAATTGACTCATAAATAATATATATATATACACACACACATATCAGATTATGAGCTTATAATATGCTGACAAATATATTTACTGTAAAATCTTTTCCATATTATGGACAGTAGATGTAGGATGCATTTTTCTTCCTATTAGGAGAAAAGTAAATTTTTATGGATATCCATTAATGAAATTATTAAATTATATTTTTTGACTCTTCTTACTCCAGTTGACATATTAAATTTGTACACATGATCTGTGATTCGCAGCTTATCCAAGTGGCATTATAATATGTGAGTATGGTGGAGAGGTTGGGCTTATTTAAAAAAAAGATTTATTTTAATTTTGTATATGTGTATGATAGAATAGGCTCATGTAAGTAAATGTGCTTCCTGATGCCAGAGTCTTTAGACTCTGAAATCAATTCATAGGAAGATCTGAATAGCTAGACATAATCCTTTTTAATAATTTAAAACATAATAAAATAAACACAATAGATATCTTTCTGTGTCTTCAGCAAAATATCTACCTTATTCTATCAAACGAATAATAATGAAATATAAGCCGCTACTTAAATTGTACTAAATGATAGTGTAAGGCAGAGTAGACATTTGTGATTATCAGCTTTGCCAATATGTAATAGTGACATAATAGTGACTGGAAATAAAGAGTTTGGTGACTTGAAACATTTTATCTTTAATTCATATCTTTGTCTTATTTAATTTAAAATTTGAATGTATTTAAATAAATATCTTTATTATATATATATCTATTGAATAAATACCTTTATTGTACTACATTATGAATATTTATATGTTCCTAACAACATTTCCCTCAAAGTTCTGTTATAGATAATATTCAAATGTCTATATGTTTCTCATGTAATATCTCCACTGAGGTTTTGATATAGATGCAATTTTGTTTTATAAAATTGGATTTCTAAGAGATGAAGGTGTCATAAAATGTCAGATGTTAGAAAATATTCTATCAGTTTTGTATATATTATCTGTTTCATTATCAGGCAGATTATAATTCTTTTCTACTTTCCATTGTCCTTGTTTAACAGAATTTTTAAATGGATAGGAGACCGATGTAAAATGTAAGGAGACTAGATGGCTCCGAGGCGGAAGGCAGTTGCTGCATTTGCGGTTGACTTAGCTTTGTTTCTTAGCACTGACATAATGCCTCCCATCTTTGAACCCCAGCTCCAGCATATCCAGTATCATACCCTGGCCTATATGGGCACCATCCATGTATGAGGTACACTTTAGAGATGTAAGAATACATTCACACACAAACTATAAAATTAATATTAATTAAATAAATATATGGTTAACAAAAAGTAAAACCCACAAAAGACTATATTTTTAAAACTTTTATTAGAATATTATTAACATATATATACTCAGTGTGATTGCTAATTGATAGTATGATTATCAAAGCACAATCAACAAATGTGATTCATCCTTGTTAGATGCAAATCATGCTGTGGTGAGCTTTGAAAGACACTTTTAGTGCTGTAGTAACTACCAAAATGAAAATTTAGCATATTCTACCATTGTTGTAAGCTTCTTTGCAGTTGATTTTGGTTTATTAACTCTAATAGCCTCTAGCCCCTGAGCACCAGCTCTCTCATTCTATCCTGTGGGTTTGTCCTTGTGAAGTCCTATGTAAGTGTAAACTAGTCAGCTAGCTAACTTTACTTGCAAGAGACTTTCTGCTTAACAATACTAAAGAGATTATTTTTTAATATTGTGGTATTATTTTATATTTTAATACTCCATTTTCTTTTATGTACTCATTGTTATTTCACTATCATCATGACTTTCAATAGATATGTTTGAATCATATAAATGCAAAAATTCCCCCTAGTTGGTAGAATACATTACTTAGTGTGTACTTATATCCTTCTATAATGTTGTTGAGACAAGGATTTAACACTGTACCTCCGAGGAAATATGAAAGTAAACCTCTAGCTTCAGTTTTGCATATTGCCTGGCCCAGAGTATTAGGTGAGATTGATCTAGTAAGCTTTTCTCTAGGTTCTTTCCCTTCTGATTTTCCCCCATTCTAATGTGTTAGTTTTTGTTTTATCCTACTTTATTCTATTATTTTGCTTTAGAAGTCTGTTTGATTTCTAATGAGAGACAGAGAGGGGGTTGATTTGGAGGGAAGATGCAAAGTAACTGGGAGGAGAGGAAGGGGAAGGAGTAATCAAGATATATTATTTGAAAAAAACTATTTTCAATAAAGGAAAAACAACAATTAAAAATTAGAAAATTATATATCTCTTCATCTGTATGGAATTGAATCTTTATATCTATTAGAAAAGCACATTGTAGTGGCTGAAGTTGGATTGGGAGATCCACGATTATCTGTGCTCTGAGCACCAATACCAGTACCAATACTGACATATGATGGGGTTAGTTATGCCCAGGGAACTCATTGTAAGTTCAAAATAAACTTGTTTGAAAGTGCCTTTAGTCTATCTAACCCACACAACCAGAGAAGCTGGCTCTCCTGTGTGCTAAGAACTTTTCATTAATGTACTGTTGAACAAAATCACCTGGTACAAAGGCCATTTTATAACAAAATGCTTAATGTCCCATTTGCCTTAATAAATGCACTGAAAGTAAACTGCCTCACCCAAAAACTAAAAATTGAGAAACATGGGCTTACACAACTAAAAAAACCTTAGGTATAGCAAAGGATACCTTCATTCAAGTGAGAAGCCAGCTTACAGGAGGGAAAAGTTTTTGTAGCTATATGCTTGTTTGAGGATTCAGATCCACAATACATAAAGTACTTAAACGTTTAACACTAAGAAATAGTTAATTACCATATCCTTATATATTTACATATATTTATTTTTTGATATCCTAAGCCATCAGAGAAATGTAAACTGAAACTACATTCACATTCTATTTTACCCCAATCAGAATGGCTAAAGGTAAAGGGAAAAAAAAGATATCACATTCTTCTTTTTTCTTTTGGGTGGTGGTAGAATGTGTTAATAATGTTAAAAAAGAAATTTACAAATTATGCACATAGTTGCCATTTGTATGTATGCTCATGTGTGGTTTCATGGGTATACGTCTCTCCTCTCATTTAATTAATTAATTAACTTCCATCATAATCTTAGCATCCCTTTCTGCCTAATGTTTGGCTGTAGGTTTCTGCATATATTCTCATCAACTGCTGGATGAAGCCACTCAGATGACTGTTATGTTATCCTCTTGTCTGTAAGCAAGGCAGAATATTATTAAGAGTTTCAGGGGTGTACTCTCACAGCATAGGACTTGGGAGGGTCAGTAATTGGCTGGACACCCCCTAACTTTCTGCTCCCTCCCTGTCCCCGCGTGTCATAGGCAGAAATAATTGTGGGTAAAAAGTTTAGTATCTGGATTGATATTCCTATGTCTATCAATGAATGAACGGTCATTGGTGAATATGTATATTTGGTTGATTAGCAGTAATACAAATATTGGTTATGATTTTATTATCTTAGGACTCATGATTCAACAAAACCATTCACTTGTTCTCTAATTTATATGTATTTCCCATTTTACATGGATAACTGAGATTTCTAAAAGATGGTAGAAAATATACCTTCCCCCAAACAGTTTCAGTCCAGACTACTAATGCATATGTTTGGTTTCCATATCTTAATAGAGTTAAATTACAATTCTGTCAGTAGGCTCAAGTCTAAACCCTGATATATACAATGGACTTGGACCTGCTAATAAAAGTTTCCACAATCCCAAAGGCCAGAGCACACAAGGGAGGGAACATGGAAGGAAAGAGAAAGATAAGGAGAAAAGGAAAGACAAGAAAGGAGGGGCAATGAGTGACTTAATTTACAATTGATCCCTGAGGAGACACTTCTGAAATAAATGCTCATACCAGCTAGGCTTCTGTGCAGTGCCTGATGAAAAATGTGGTATGATCAAATTCTTCATAAAGCTAAATATACAAAGCTCATGATAATGTCATTAAAGAACGGATAGAGTCTAATTTTCAGGTTAGTGGGGGAATGTAATGTATTTACTCTTTGAGGATTTACAGGTACCGGAATTAGGGCAAATAGGAAACAGGTACCTGACCTTTCACTAAGAGAAATAGCATTCTCAACCAAGATTCTATGGGTGATGGTTGTGGGTCCTAAAGACTCTCCTACACCCCTCCAGCCTGGTTTCTTGAGGGGTTGTCTATATGATGTCTATATTCAAAGAAGACATCAAATTGGGGTAAGGGAGTTTTGGCCATGGTATGAAGGAAGTTGCTGTGAATAATTAAGAATGTATAGTTCATTAGATACATTATAAAATTCTATAATAATAATAATAATAATAATAATAATAATAAATAATAAATAATAATAAAACAATGGTACCTGCAAAGAAGAATGTGAGAGCAAACCAAACCAGGCGCCACTGAGATGAATTGTGTATTCTGTTTCCCTTTGAGTTTTATTCTGTTTCCCTTTGAGTTTCTGTCTGAACTTTTAATTTTTCAACCTTTAGATTTCTAACTCTGTCATTTTCTTCTTTGAAATTATTGTGTCTACTTCTCTGACATGCTAAAAGATTGATTTCCCTATTTTCTTAGTGCTGGGATCAATGTAATCTTCAGAAATGTCATGATTTCTGACTCACCTTTCCTTACTAGCTGGGCACAAGTCTTCTGCTCAATTGAAATCCAGTGTAATATGTTTGCTTAAAATTTTAAGCCTCCCTGTAGTATTTCATTATTTTTTATAGGTTTCCTAAGAGAATAGGATCACTTGAAAACTCTCAGGATGAATAATACAGATGTGTGTTCACTGAAATTTTTGTAATAAAACATTCAAAATAAGGAAGTCATTCTCTTTAGCAATTCTAATTCATTCTTACACTTAATGTTAAAAGCAAGATAAAGACAGATATCATTAACATCCTCCGTAAACGACAACCACAGATCTTAAGTGGATCCCCAGTTTCAATACCATTAGAAAGAAAC
The DNA here is from genome assembly GCF_947179515.1 of Apodemus sylvaticus. Classification (NCBI taxonomy): domain Eukaryota; kingdom Metazoa; phylum Chordata; class Mammalia; order Rodentia; family Muridae; genus Apodemus; species Apodemus sylvaticus. Next base: position 102,298,129 of record NC_067472.1, read on the forward strand.
AGCTGTGAGATGGCATGCAAATCTTGAAGAGTGAAGTCTAGTGATCGTGGAGACATGTTCTCCTGATGAAAGTAGATCATGTGAGTAATGTCTGAAAGTACACTGAGATACAGTGGGATGAATATTCCATACCAAACAGATAAGAATGTGGCTATATTTCTCTGGGTGATGCTGAGAAACAACTGCCTGTATGTGTCCAATGGTACCTTACAATTCTGAGTCCCAAAGACTTTTCAGTACAATTAAATACTATATAATACCATAGCTTTTATAACAAAACCAACATGCATGTATGAAGTTTTCATACAAGTATATTCATGTGAGCATGTCTAACCAGTTTCTAGTTGTGCTTCTCTAAGTAGGTGATGTCATAGTCATATATCTTCATATGCCTTCAAGCAATCATCTTCTCTTTTTACTGCATATACATTATGAAAATTAATAAATATTATGAAATATGTTAAACAATATATATGATAATGTATTTTTTGGAAAAGAGTTTATGAGAAGCTAGAGTATACTAGGGCAGTGTTCTGTTCAAAAAGAGATATTTGTTAAATTTAAAAGTGATGACACACATAAAATTCAGTTTTCTGCCATCTTGTAACCTCCTCCCAACTCTAGAATTTCATCAACTGAATAATTCTAAACATTACAGTGCATTTACCAATGTCTACACTTAACTGTCTTTTATTTATTTGTTTATAGGGTTATATTATTTTGCAATTAGTTGCCCATACTTGATTCTCAAACAATGCTTAGATACTTTCTGATTTTCTAGGTCTCATTTATTCTGGGAAATCATTAGGTCAATTCTCAACACCTTCAGTAAAGAAGAATGATACCATGAAACAACCTTAGTAGGCCCCAATACTGTCCAAATGACTTGTTTTATTTGGAGTATTGGATTTATAAAGACCTCATCTACATTGATAGTTCTCAACCTTCCTAATGCTATGAAACTTAAACAATTTCTCTTGTGGTGAGCCCCCAACCATTAAATTATTTTTGTTCCTATTTCATAACTGTAATTTTGCTACTGCTATGAATCAATATAAATTTCTGATATGCAGGGTAACTGAAATGGGACTCCCACAGGGTCACAACCCACAGGTAGAGAACATCTGATATAGATCTATTCTTCATACATAGCTTATCTCTAATGTACACACCAGCAATCTTACAGTAATCTCCAAATAAAGTATAGAGCTGCTTTTTATGTGTCTTGTTTTTTCCATGTCTAGAAAGTCTCAGGAATGATTAAATTACCATTGTTGTTGAAAAGCAATACCTCGGAACATCCACACAGCAGGTAGCATCTTCAAGAGGCAAACCCTAAGGAACTGTTTCCTGTCATTTTACCTGAGGGGAATTCTATCTCTGCAATGCCTGTAATTTGGCTCAACACCTCAACCTACCCATTCCTGCTCACTGGCTTCCCCGGTCTGGAGAAAGCCCATCACCTGATCTCCCTCCCATTATTGGTGGCCTTTATCTCCATACTGCTTGGCAATGGCACCCTCCTTTTCCTCATTAAGGATGACCATAACCTCCATGAGCCTATGTATTATTTCTTAGGTATGCTGGCAGCTACAGATCTTGGAGTAACATTGACCACCATGCCCACAGTTCTCGGTGTACTATGGTTAAATCACAGGGAAATTGGCCATAAAGCCTGCTTCTCTCAGGCATACTTTATCCACACTCTCTCTATTGTGGAGTCAGGGGTCTTACTTGCCATGGCTTATGACCGTTTCATTGCCATTCGCAACCCATTAAGGTATACCACCATCCTTACTGATTCTAGGGTCATCAAGATTGGCATAGGTGTAGTGACAAGGGCTGGTCTGTCAATCATGCCAATAATCATTCGCCTACACTGGTTTCCCTATTGTCGATCCCATGTACTCTCCCATGCTTTCTGTCTACACCAAGATGTCATCAAGCTAGCCTGTGCTGACATCACATTCAATCGTCTCTATCCAGTTGTGGTCGTATTTTGCATGGGGCTTCTGGATTTTTTGGTTATTTGTTTTTCCTACATTTTGATTCTCAAGACTGTCATGGGCATTGCTTCTACAGACGAGCGGGCCAAGGCCCTCAACACATGTGTCTCCCATATCTGTTGCATCCTGGTTTTCTATGTCACTGTGGTTGGTCTGACATTCATTCACAGGTTTGGAAAGAATATTCCTCATGTTGTTCATATTACAATGAGCTACATCTGCTTCCTTTTCCCCCCTTTTATGAACCCTGTTATCTTCAGCATTAAGACCAAACAGATTCAGATTAGTTTGCTTCGTTTGTACTCACTACCTTATTCTAGAACTTGACTCTGATTACTCTCTGAGAACTATTCCTGAAATTTGATCAAGTCAACCATATTTCAGGCAGGAGAAACCAAGCAAAATATTTCAATAGAAAGCTACTAATGTGCCTGATACTTGATTGTTGTTTATTACTGATTTATTTTGGCATAATATATTCATAACATGAAACACTAAGTAAAGATTTCACCTTGATGTTAACTGATTCACTAAAGTAAGTTACTTGGTTTGGTGAGCTTATGGTCCCTGACTTGTATATTCATATGTAGTCTTTGAGATTGTAGTACACAAGTGTTTGAATCAAAACCATAATTTTCCATGTTGGTTGTCACTTACCTTGGGCAAAGTCTTTCAATATTTTTGCTCAAATGGAACAGGTTGCTCTTTCTAGAAACCTGCAGAGTCAAATGAGCTGGACACAGAACTCAGTTATTCTTGGAAAAGTATGTTCATGAAAAGTCTGGCCACATATGCTTTTGGAACATGATTATCAAATAATAAAGTCAACAATAGAAATTTAAGCCGGAAATGTAATTCTAGTGCTGACAACCACTATCTTGTTAAGTTTGATTCCAGACACTGCTGCGAAGGAGCAGGCATTTTCATTCAGTAAAATGATATAGAGTCCCATTTGAAGACCAGCATAGGTAATACTATCTGGGAAATTCTGGCATATAGATTTTTATAAGTTGGCTTGGCTGGTCATTTTCTTGCATGGGGAGGAAGAGAAGGGGTGGAGTCAATGGTTATAAATAAAAGACAAATGATGTTTTCATTCAGAATTCCCTTTGAAATTGATTTGGACCATCTCTTGGCATGAGTAAAGTGTGCTTATGAGTCTATGGCCTCTTAAAGAACAAATACTTGCTCTGTGATGTTCATAATTACCCTATTCACAATATCAAGGGATTGAAAAATAAAAACCTAAGCATTCTTAAACAGATGAACTCAAACACACATAATGGTGAAAATATTCAACTGTAAATAAAAGTAAAATAATGGAATTTGAAGGTAAATGAGCAGACCTTGAAAAGATTTTAATGAATGAGGGAACCCAAACCCAGAAACACAAATAAGATCCATTCTCTCTTCTGTGATCCCTTACGCCCAGTTCTCAGATATAGTAGAGTAGTGTAGTTACCATCCATCACCAAAGAAGCTCTTCTTCCCACACCAAGTGGAGACTATCAAAGAAAACCTCAACCGGACACTTCAGAGAGATTAATAGTTCATCAGGAGCTCAGCCCCAGAGGATACATCTACATCACTTCTTGCGTATCTATGACCTGGGAGCATCCCAGAAAACAAAGTGGAAATATTTTAAGAGCCTGGATACAAGAAATTTTGCCATGAAAAATCTATCTTAGAAATGGTTCTATAAACAAGATATAAGTAATAGCTATATATATGGCCATATAAATATAGAAGGGGGAAATTTTTCAGGGTTTCACCCCAGATGAAGAACTACAGGCACTTAATGACTGTTAGTAGAAGGAGAGTTAGCATCTCTTAGGGAAGAATTCCCTTACTGTTGTCCAATTCAGAGTGGTCTGTCTTGAAATCATATAGAATCAAACAACAAAAATGGACTGAACAAGAAATAAGAGGACTCAGATATATACAAATTTTTGTATATATTTGTGTGTGTGAAAGAGTGTGCACACACACACAACAAATATAATAAAAATGAGACAATCAGCTAGATAATGAGGGGCAAAAGAGGGTTTTAGGAAAGATAACTGGTAGGTTCTGGATGGAAGAAAGGAGGCAGTGATGGAATTCATTTCAATTCAAAACATAAAAATGAACCTGTATTTGTTACTCAGATAATTTTTAAAACTTACTAAACATATACTTATTAGCAACATAAAGTACTAGGATCATACAGATAGTATTAAGTGATGGCTCTTTTAATTCTCATATCCCTGAATCCTATCTCTGGACTCTGTCATCCTGGCCATGTCACAAAATTATGATAATTTTATAGATCTTCTGAAAATTTTTTCTTTTTTATTAGATATTTTATTTATTTACATTTCAAATGTTATTCCCTTTCCTGATTTCCCCATCTGAAAACCACCTATCCCATCACCCCTACCCATGCTCACCAACCCACCCACTCCCACTTCCCTGTCCTAGCATTCCCCTATACCGGGGCATCGAGCCTTCTCAGGACCAGGCCTCTCCTCCCTTTGCTGTCCAACAAGGCCATCCTCTGCTATATAAGCAGTGGGAACCATGGGTCCCTCCATGTGTACTCTTTGGTTGGTGGTTTAGTCCCTGGGAGTTCTGGGGGGTACTGGGTGGTTCATATTGTTGTTTGTCCTATGAATGGCTGCTAGCTCCTTCAGCTCCTTTGGGCCTTCCTCTAGCTCCTTCATTGAAGACCTTGTGCTCAGTTCAATGGTTGGCTGAGAGAATTCACCTCTGTGATATTCTGGGATTTATGAGTAATTTAGAGCAAAACCAAAACTAATTGTGCTGACTTTTGTTGTTGTTGTTGTTATTTTGTTATTTTGTTTTTTGATTTTTGAGACAGGGTTTCTGTGTATAGCCCTGACTATCGGGGAACTCACTCTGTAGACCGGGTTGACCTCGAACTCAGAAATCCACCTGCCTCTGCATCCCAAGTGCTGATATTGAAGGTGTGTACCACCACTGCCTGGCCTGTGCTGACTTTTTTATGGCAACATTTTATATGT